>NC_053492.1:404097754-404449420 GCF_905171775.1 Rana temporaria | reverse complement strand
GACAGGCATTATCATGTACCTGTACGCGGCCCTTTAAATGCCTGCTGTGTGCGCTCGTGACCCTGCCACCTTCCCCGTGAGTTGGACCGCGAGTCCTGCGGACTCGATCGCCGCAGGGATCCCTGCGATCGTCTCCCGGAGGTGATGAGCGGGGAGATGCTTGTGTAAACAACCATCTCCTTGCTCTGCCTAGTGAGAATGACACTGATCTCAGCTCCGTGTACTCAGAGCGGAGATCAATGTCATGTGACACAGAGCCCATCCCCACTACAGTTAGAAAAACACTGCAGGGAACACTTAACCCCTACAGCGCCACCTAGTGGTTAACCCCTTCTCTGTCAGTGTCATTTTTACAGTAACCAGTGCATTTTTATAGCACTGATCAGTGTGTGAGAAAATGACAATGGTCCCAAAAATGTGTCAAAAGTGGCCGTCATAATGTCGCAGTCACAAAAAAAATCACTGATCGCCGCCATTACTAGTAATTTTTTGTAAAGGCTATAACTTTTGCGCAAACCAATCAATAAAAGTTTATTGCGATTTTTTTTTTTTTTTTTTTTTTTTTTTTTACCAAAAATATGTAGAAGAATTCGTTTCGGGCTAAACTGAGGAAAACAAATGTTTTTTTTTAAATATTTTTTGGGGGATATTTATTATAGCAAAAAGTAAAAAATATTGAATTTTTTTCAAAATTGTCGCTCTATTTTTGTTAATAGCGCAAAAAATAAAAACCGCAGAGGTGATCAAATACCACCAAAAGAAAGCTCTATTTGTGGGAAAAAAAGGACATCAATTTTGTTTGGGAGCCACGTCGCACGACCGCGCAATTGTCAGTTAAAGCGACGCAGAGCCAAATCGCAAAAAGTGGCCAGGTCTTTGACCACCCAAATGGTCCGGGGCTGAAGTGGTTAAAGGAACCTATTTAGAAAAGAAAAAAATAACCTTTACAACCCCTTTAAGATAAAAAATTAACTTCTGATTTTACAACCCCATTACCCAGTCTTGAAAACCTAACCTGCAACAGTGTTTTAGGCTCCATGCACACTGGGGCTTGGTACTTTGAATTTTAAATTGCAATCGACAAGAGAAACAGGCCTTATCTTTTATCTACTACTACTATCTACTATATTTGCGGGTGGACCAGTATACCTTTCTCACATACTATTCTCTCTGAAAAGTCACAAGAATAGTACTAAGCTGCTGGGCAGGCCAGTTGTACAAGAAATTAAACTTTTGGAAGGCTATGAAACAACTTCCTAATGAATTGATCCAGGATTTGAATAAGAATAAAATAAATATCAAATTATTATATATACCTGACTGTAAGAAAATTACACGTTTGGACCTAAAGATCCCTATTGTTGGGGATAGATTGTGTACAAGAAACCATAGGAAGGAGACTACGGCCAACATATTGTTACATTCCTCAAGCCACCATCCAAGGACTTCATTAAATGGGATTCCAACAGGGACATTTTTGAGGATCCTTTGAAATTCATTCCTGAAATGTGGATCTCAAAACTGAAATTGAGGCTGAACATATGTATCAGTGACTTAGAAAGAGGGCATAATCTTATTGATGCATCCGTAGGCAGCCCTGATCCTGACCTCCCTCCTTAACCACTTAGTCACGGCCCGATAGACGAAAGACGTCTACAAGGCGGTTCCTTAACTGTGGGAGTACGTCCATGGACGTCCTCCCAGAATCGCGCATCGCGCGTCCTCCCCTGAGGCGCGCACACGGGAATGTCCGCGACCTCCGGACCCGGCGCATCACGGTAAATCGCCGCTGATAGTCCAATGACGGAGCGATCACTTGTAAACAAACCGGCGTCATGTGATGACGCCGGTTCCTCCCTCCCCTCTCTGTACCGAACGGTACAGTGTGAGAGGAGAGGGGAGAGAGCGGATGCAGCACGAGTGCTGTGGGCTGGATCTGTGACAAATGCAGTCACAGATCCAGCCAGCCATCCCTGCTCAGCCATCCCTGCCCCATAACAATAACAACATAACATAATAATAATAATAATAACATAACCAAACTGTGCAATACCCCACACTACTCTGCAATACCCCACACTACTCTGCAATACCCCACACTACTCTGCAATACCCCACACTAATCTGAAATACCCCACAATACCCTGCAACGTCACCTATGGGGATTTTTAAGTAGCGAAGTTTGGCGCCATTCCACGAGCGTGTGCAATTTTGAAGGGTGACATGTTGGGTATCAATTTACTCGGCGTAACTTCATCTTTCACATTATACAAAAGAATGAAGAAAAAATAGTAAATTTGCAAAATTTCATAACAGAAACAAAGAAAAAATCATTTTTTTTACAGAATTTTCTGTATTTTTTCTCTTATAGCGCAAAAAAAAAACCCCAACGGTGAATAAATACCACCAAAAGAAAGCTCTATTTGTGTGAAAAAAAAGGACGAAAATTTCATTTGGGTACAATGTTGTATGACTAAGTAATTGTCATTCAAATTGTGAGATCACCGAAAGCTGAAAATTGGTCTGGTTATTAAGTGGGTTTACGTGCCTGGTGGTCAAGTGGGTAAAGTTGAGAAGGGGGGGGGGGTGGCTCCCGAAAATGACATGTCACATTAAAGTTGAGAAGCTGGCAAACACTGGCATGTATTGAAATTATACCCTAAGATCACAAATATTGTGTGCCTCATCCACAGCTGATTCCTGGGAGGGCAAAAAACATGAGTGATCAGCAAGTACTGTGGTCTCCAAATGTTGGTCTGTGGGCCGGTGCGGCCCTTTGCTTACCTTTATCCAGCCCTGTTCTCTTCCACAGATATGGTACATTATTTTTCTTACTAATACCAATGAAGAGACTCCACTCCTTCCACTGGCACCAATGGCCAGGCATTATTCCTTCCACTGACACTAGCAATGAAACCGTATTCCTTCCACTGACACCAACAATGGGACTGAGGGGGTAATTCATAAAGATCCGGCGTAACGTAAATTTTCCCATTTAAGTTACACTGCCTTAAAATTTCTATCTAAGTGCCCGATCCACAAAGCACTTACCTAGAAATTTTTGGCTGTGTAACTTAAATTCCGCCGGCGCAAGGCGTTCCTCTTTTCATGGGGGCGATTCCCATTTAAATTAGGCGCGCTCCCGCGCCGGCCGTAGCTTCGTGGATCTCCGTAAGTGCTAATTTGCATACCTGAGGCGGCATTTCGACACAAAATGCCCCCAGCGGCGGATGCGGTACTGCATCCTAAGATCCGGCAGTGTAAGTCCCTTACACATGCCGGATCTTCTGCCTAACTATGGAAAACTGATTCTGTGGATCAGTTCCATAGATAGAAACAGGGATACGACGGCATAACAGCAGTTACGCTGGCGTATACCTTTTGAGGATCTGGCCCATAATTCCTCCCACTCATATAAACAATTGGACAATATTCCTCCCAATAACACCACCAACAGGGCACTGTTCCTCCCACTAATACCAAGTGATAGGGCACTGTTCCTCTTGCTACTGAACACAGGCTCTTTGTGATCTTTTTACTCCACCTGACCACCAAGACTTATGCCTTGTACACACTATCCGAATTTCCGATGGAATAGTCTGACGGACTTTTTTCATCTGATATTCCGATTGTGTGTAGCCCCATCTGAGTTTTTTCATCGGAAATTCCGATGAATTCCATCGGAGTTTAGATATAGAACATGTTCTATTTTTCTCCGATGGAATTCTATCGGAATTCCGATGAGATTTGGCCGATCGCGTGTACGCGGCATAAGACACTGTCCACTCCTACTGATGCGGGAGTCATTTCTACTCCCACTAGCCACAGTATGGTCCCCTAAAGTCTGTAAGACAGTACACTGGGCCTTGTTTAGAAAGTTTGGAGACCCCTGTTCTAGTTCATTCAGAATTTGTTAGACCAGTACCAAATACTTGGCGATATCCCTAGAACCATAGGTATGTGCCCTTGTGGGTTCTGCCATATTTACCCCTATGTTAAGAGAACAAAATACCTTAATATTTCTGACAGATCACAAAAGTTTGGGAAAGATGCCTTTTATAAATTGCTCATTTGGAAGCTTTTGGAAGATTTACCACCTTTATTGTCCATGCAAGATGTTCTATACGGGACAAACAAAATGTATCGGAATAGGTGAATAACAACTAAAAATAAGGACAGTCCTGTGGCCTTACATTTTTAGACCTTACATTTCAGGCACGTTCCTGTGAGATTCAGTGCTGTGTGCAGCATCGACTGATACACTGTGGCGACTATAGAGATACTTTGCACTCATTTTAAATTAGACAATATTGCTACCATTATTATTGTGTTCCTGGTAACTTTGTGAACTTTACAGGGTTTAATAGCAGTTATTTATGGCAGAAACATGTGTACTATACCTGGCCAAAGTGGCCATATAATGCAAAGTGAAAAACTGATTCTCAACAGCCTAATATATAACGGAATCATGGAGTCCCTGTCAGGAATAGACGCATATCCAAGATCCATATCTCCTCATACAGACCTATACAGTATATCTATATCTTTATACTGTGTATCGATATTGGTGATGGTACATTTTTTTAAGGCTGACTTCAGTGAACATGATATAACTTGGCCCTATTTTACTATTTCGCTATTAGTTCAGACTGGGGGACATTTGTGACAATGTTGTAATTTTTTTAAATTTGGTCAGGGGTATATAGGTGTAATGCAAGAGCCTCTAAACTTTATAAACAAAGGGCCAGTTTATTGTCCTTCAGAATTTGCGGCCGGATGGTGGCCAGTGGGAGTGGAAATTTTCCTGGCATCATTTGGTATTGGGTGGAGGACTATGCCCCGTACACACCATCACTTTATGTGATGAAAAAAAATGACGTTTTTAAAAACGTCACTTTAATTGACCGTGTGTGGGGGAAAACGTTGTTTTATGTCTTCTAAAAAACGACCAAAAAAAATTGAAGCATGCTTTAATTTTATGTGTCGTTTTTCAAAACGTCGTTTTTTACTTCACAGAAATTGACCGTGTGTAGCAAAAAACGTTGTTTTTACACCCGCGCATGCCCAGAAGCTAGTTATGAAGCGAGCTTCAATGGAAAAACGTGGTGAACGTAACCTCGCTTTGCTAGAACATTGTGAGAAAAACGATGGTGTGTAGGCAACTTCGTCTTTGAAAGTTGAAGTTTCAAAAACGTCATTTTTTACTTCACAGAAAATGTCGTTTTTTTTCATCACATAAAGTAATGGTGTGTACGGGGCATCAGTGGGAGAAAAGGTCTCTCATTGTTGATGTCAGTTGGCAGAATAATATCTCATATAAGCAGTGGCAGCTGGTGCTCAGTTTTCTTGAGGGGGCAGCGCATGGCCTCCCCAGCCAGCCAGCCAGCCAGCCACCCAACCAAACAACCAAATCCCCCCTCCACTCCGAGGCCAATCGGGTCTCAGGACTCGCTTCCTGATTGGCCGGGAGAAGAAACAGAAAGACATTGCCGAATATTATTCACTAATGTCACACAACTAGCACCCCAAGTTCACCCTTTTTGAAGCCTCTGGCTCTACGTGCTTCGAAAATAAAAACATTGGAATCCATGCGCCCGGTGCCCTGCATGTAGATTAGGGGTCGGACGCATGGATTAGCGGGGCAGCGCCCCTGCGCCCTGCATGAGTGGCCGCCACTGCGTATCAGTGTGGGGTATAGTGCCCCAAGGGCACAATAAAGGCTACCAAAGGGCCGAAAACCGTCCCCGGGCCGCAGTTTTGAGACTACTGGAATGTTTGTATTTTTGAAGAAATCTGCAATAGCTTTTTTGGTACCTATCCATCACACAGCCCATAGTTTATGGTACAAATGTAAAGGTGAACTAACACTGGACACCCTCCCACCCGTGTGCTGGTACTGACCTATCAGAATCCATCTGGTCTGTCCTGAAGCGCTGACGGAGAAGAGAGAAAAGAGCTGGAATTCCAAATCCTCAGACCTCTGGAGTGGCTGTGGGGGGTGCTGACAGCTCAGCAACCCCAGAGGTAGGTACAGCAGGGACTGGTTAGTTCACCTTTGCATTTTTTCTGTAAGGATGAGCTAACACTTTGACCACATTTGGCACCTCCCTGTGTAGCAATTGCTTTCACAAATTAGGAAAGGAGTCTAGGATGACCATGCTTCTGGGACCTCAATAGATGAAGTGCAATAAGTGAACGTTTCCTCCCTAGGGCTAGGAAAAGAAGCATGTTATTGGCAGGATCGCCAGGTTAAAATGAAGGGGGGCATGAAAAAACAAAACAAATGCTGCCACCTTGTTTAAGGAATAGTAATATATACAATACACTACATTATATTTTTATTCTTGGGTTTAGAAACATTAATCCATAAAGTGTTTTTTTTTTTTCCTGCTTATGCAATGCGAAGGTCGGTAGTAATGTGGCCCTTTGCTTGCTCAGCCTTCTCATTTGGCACTAGGAGTCTGATGTCTGTTTTTTATTGACACTAATGTACAGAAAAGCTCCGGTAAGACCCGCTTCACACTGGGGCGACTCGTCAGGCGACGCAGCCGCCTGACAAGTCGCGTCCCATTCTAGTGAATAGAACCGTTCTAATAGGAGCGACGCAAGTCGCTCCGACTTAGAAAAAGGTTCTTGTACGACTTCGGGGGCGACTCGGGGCGACCTGCATTGACTTGTATACAGAAGTCATTTTGCAAGTCGCCTTAGATGTCGTCTTCATGTCGCCTGGCCGAGTCGCCCCCGAAGTCGTGCCGCCCCTGTGTGAACCGGCTCGAAGGCTTTGTACAAAGCCATGTTATCTTATGTATCTTCAGAAATCATCATTGCATACAGCGGTATCTTAGAATTTAATGTTTTATTTCATTATCTAGAACAGTGGTTCTCCACTCCTGTCCTCGGGACCCACTAAAAGCAGCCATACACGGTTCGTATTTCGAAATAATTTTCTTTCGAAAATCGTATCAAAGAATTTCCGTACGAATTTTGCACCATTAGTGGGCTGCAGCAACAGTCGCTTTTCGTGCGACAAACAAATTTGAGGAATCCGACATGTTGGAAATGTTTTGAAAAACTAACGATTTTCTGATCAATGATGGGAGAATCGTGCGAGAAATGTAATAGAAAAAAAAAGGCGCATGTGCAAGAAAAGAATATTCCCGGAGAGAAAAGAATATTCCTGGAGAGAAACTAATATTCCTGGAAAGAAACGAATATTCCCGACGACATGAAGGTTTGGTAGGCCTAATTTCGAAAATTAATGGTGGCATCATCGGATCACAAAAAAAAACGAACTTTCTGATTTTGAAAAGAAAATTTGTTCGAAATGCGACTGCGTATGGCCTGCTTTACAGGCTGGATTTGAAGTATTACCTTGGGGAGATGCAGACTAGAAAACTGCAATCACTGAGCAGAAAATTGTATCATCTGTGATTTAATTCAGTTATCTTGCAAACCTGGCCTGTTGGTGGGTCCTGAGGACAGGAGTTGAGGACCACTGCTCTAGAACCTCCAGAAATTGGATTACCTGTTATTTGTGTTTTACATACAGTTTCTGTGTTACTATACAGTATAGAGATCCAGAAGTCCCTAAAATGGTTTATTTTAATTACGGTTACGGAAAATTTTTGCAGTTACATTCTCAGATAGAACATATACATTCTTAGGTAGATTCACAAAGAGTTAGGCCGGCTTATCTACAGATAAGCCGACCTAACTCTGAATCTAAGCCGACCTATGTTTAAGTGTATTCTCTAACAGAGATACACTTAAACATATCTAAGATAGGCTGGCTTGCGCCGTTCTATCTTAGATTGCAATGTTTCTTTTGGCCGCTAGATGGCGCTTCCATTGCGGCCGGCGTAGATTATGTAAATGAGGGGATACGCCGATTCACGACCTAACGCAAACGTACGCCAGGCCTACGCCGTCGAATTACGTTGTTTCCGTAAGGGATAGGCCGCCTAAAGTTAGAGCTATGCTCTAGTGGCCTAGCCAATGTTAAGTATGGCCGCCGTTCCCGCCGCAAATTTCGAAATGTTAACGTCGTTTGCGTAAGTCGTCCGCGAATCGGGAGTTACGTCGTTTACGTCTGCGTCGAAATCAATAGGCCCGTACGGCCTACTTAGCCGCAATGCGCACTGGGAAACGTAGTCGCCCGGCGCATGCGCAGTGTAAAATAACATAAAAAAACGCGAGGTCAAGCCTCATTTCCATACTACACGCCCTCCTCCCAGTCATTTGAATTAGGCGCCCTTACGCCCGCTCGTTTTAGGCTACGCCGCCGAAAATTAGCAGGTAAGCGGTTTAAGAATCACTACTAGCCTAAATAATTTACGGCGGTGTAGCCTAAAAAGACTAGGCTAGGCCAACCTAAAGTTAGTCCTCTGTACGTGAATCTACCTATCTACTTAGCAGTACTTCTGCTGGAATAGTAAAGTGCTCTTTAGTTAAAGGTGAATATGTAGGACCACAGTGAACGGCGTTGTTCTTATTCTTACCTTGCTGGAGAAACGAATACACGTCGTATGAGCTGCGTCCCGGGGGAAGCTGTAGTAAAACAGGACTGGTGAGAAATAGCACAGTTATGCTGTACTTTGGGTTAAGTGGAATATCTGCTGATTTTCATGTCATCGCTGGCATGTGTCTTGGCAGAGGAATGTTTAGTCTGTGTGGCATTGCCAAGATTTCATAAATGGAGTGACGTCACAGCTTTTTTTTTTAAAGAATATTATGTCACCTGAGCCTTCTCTGGGCATAGTTCACATGCATAAAGCAACCTGCAGAGATTAAATACATGTAGCCGTTTCTGGGTATTGATGCACATGTTTCTAGTTCTTTGAAATCAATGGCATCTTATGTCAAAAGGCATGATAAATGGTTTTGTATACAAAAAATAGTGGTCAAAAATTGTGTGAACAAGGCCTTAACCTCCCTGGCGGTATGATTATTTACGATTTTAGGTGCTGAAAGCGGTACATGGAAATTTGGCGTTTTAAATTGTAGGCCTGTAATTCGGAATAACTCACTTAAATCTGTCCAAACAAGAGTCTAGTAGACATCCCGGGTATGATAAAGTTTGAAACACAAAATCATAAATTATAATATAATAATAATAATAATAATAATAATATAATAAATAATCTCCTTGTGGTGCCCCCCCCCCCCACCTCACATGATACCACAGTGCCCAGGGCAGCCTCCCCTCCTGCTCACCCTTGTCCCGGCCCTCCCCCCCAGATGTTTTGGAACTAAATTTAACATGATGCTCATGCACTCTGCAGTTTAGTCGAGATTCATGGGTAATGTAGAGTGCAAGAGCATCATGGGAAATGTAGCTCCAAAACATCTGGTATGCCAAAGTTTGCAATCACTGGTATAGGATATTCCATTGGCATGAAAATTTTCTATTTCAGCTAACTCGGGGAATGGCATCTACCCTTCTAAATGGCTGTGATTTGTAGTATTATTATTATACATAGGTGTGCGCAGCCTATTGCATTAGGTTGTGCACCCCAAAGCTTAAACACACACTTCCGATCACTCACCATGTTCATTCAGAAAGGGAAGGGGCTGATAAATACATATTTACCGGCCCTTCCCTCACTCATCCTAAAACATCTCCGCAGCAACAGCCGGCAGGAGAGGAGAGAAGCCGGAGGTGCTGCAGGAGGGAAGGAGTGGGGAGCCAGAGTGGTAGGGGGAATCTCTGCTGCACAGAATGATTAGGGTGTGCCTGGGCACATCCGGCACACCCTGTGCACACGCCTATGGCTGCACAGAATGATTAGGGTGTGCCTGGGCACACCCTGTGCGCACGCCTATGTTATTATATCATATACAGGAGAATACACCAGCAGTCTCCCTCGCAGAAGTACCGGTAATAGTCTTCTTTTATACTAGGGAGAGCTCACTGTTGAAATATTCAAGATGTATGTGTAGACTTGCTTAATCCTGGCTCCACATAAATATCCCATAAATATTACCAGCCTAAATATCACTTTTGGATGGACTGTCCCTTTTAAAGCGGAGGTTCACCCACACATGACACTATTTCCCCCTAGATGAATGCTCGTTTTGTCTAGGGGAATCGGCTAGTTGTTTTAAAATATGAGCAGTACTTACCGTTTACGAGATGCATCTTCTCCGCCGCTTCCGGGTATGGGTCTTCGGGAGCGGGCGTTCCTTCTTGATTGAGAGGCTTCCGACGGTCGCATCCATCGCGTCACGATTTTCCGAAAGAAGCCGAACGTCGGTGCGCAGGCGCAGTATAGAGCCGCACCGACGTTCGGCTTCTTTCGGCTACTAGTGACGCGATGGATGCGACCGTCGGAAGCCTCTCGGAAGACTGTCAATCAAGAAGGAACGCCCATACCCGGAAGCGACGGAGAAGATGCATCTCGAAAACGGTAAGTACGGATCATATTTTAAAACAACTAGCCGATTCCCCTAGACAAAACGAGCATCCATCTAAGGGGAAAAGAGAAAAAAATATATAATTGGGTGAACTCCCGCTTTAACAAAATGATTGCCAAGTAGCGCCTGCAGCCATGACCAGCGCTAGGCCCAGGGTGGCCAGCGCATTGGTATCACTTCCGCCAGGCAGAGGGCATAATTCATGACTAGTTATTAGACAAAGCCAGAACTGCAGTATTTTAAAACAAAGATCATTGATGTGGCGGCTGGATTTTCAGAAGGGCCGTCTTCTGAATTCCTCTCGGCTAAGTATGTATAGGAAATTGCAAATTATTCAAACGCAAGCTTGCAAGTGACAAAGACACCTCCAGTTTAGCAACATAAAGCTTGTCTGCTTTTATCATTAATGATATTAATAGTGCTCTGGCTATGTGTGCTGACATTGTATGAGGGATTTAAATAATGGCTGCAGTGATTTCTTTGCAGTCGTCTGTATGTGCTGGACACAAGAGGAGATGGCTCCAGTTGCAACAGCACTTGGCTTTAAAGGAAGAATAGCAGAGAAAACTGGCTGATTACCGAGTCCAAAGATCGCAGGCTGCACTGCTTCTATAGCTAGAAGGAAAGAGCAAGGTCCATTTAAACGTAGACAAGCCGGCTGCAGTTTGTACAGTATGCTGGTAGCGTATTGAGCTTGGTTTCCAGTCCTTGTGTAACTCATTAGCTGCTAGAAGATCTAGATTCACCTATTAACAACTGCTGCTGCAAAATCTGCCCCCGCAAATTTACTGCGCTACTCGCGATTCACGGAGCAGTAGCTCCGTAAATTGCGTGTGCGCTGTGTAAACTTGCCCTGCGCAAGGGCGCCTAATGTAAATGATCCCGTAGGGGGCGGGAATCATTTAAATTAGGCGCGCTCCCGCGCCGAGCGTAGAGCGCATGCTCCGTTGGGAAACTTTCCTGACGTGCATTGCGGCAAATGACGTCGCAAGGACGTCATTTGCTTCAAAGTTAACGTGAATGGCGTCCAGCGCCATTCACGAATCACTTACGCAAATTACGTAAAATTCGAACGTCGCGACGCGGGAACGACGGTTATACTTTAGCATTGGCTGCCCCTGCTATTAGAAGGGGCAGCCTTACGCTAAACACGCCGTACGGAAACAACGTAAATTGCGTACGCAGGGCTCGCGCAACATTGTGAATCGGTGTTAGTATGCAATTTGCATACTATACGCTGACCACAATGGGAACGCCCCCTAGCGGTCATCGCAAGAATGCAGCCTAGATATGCGTGGCATAAGAGCCTTATGCCACGCAGATTTTAGGCTGCAGTCGGCATTACGATGTTCCTGAATCAGGAGCATTCGTAACGCCGGGGCAAGTAAGCAATTGCGCTGTGTAACCTATGGTTACACAGGCGCAATTGCTACTTGAATCTGGGCCAAAGTGTCCATAACAGCCAATCAGATCTAGGCTTTATAATTTA
The DNA here is from genome assembly GCF_905171775.1 of Rana temporaria. Taxonomy (NCBI): domain Eukaryota; kingdom Metazoa; phylum Chordata; class Amphibia; order Anura; family Ranidae; genus Rana; species Rana temporaria. The sequence continues at coordinate 404,437,518 of NC_053492.1, read as the reverse complement.
AAAATTTTAATGTGATCAGATTTTCTTCAAGCCTATACATGAATACTAATAGCTAGATTCACGTAGGGCGGCGTATGTTTGAGCCGGCGTAGCGTAGCGTATTTACGCTACGCCGCTGTAAGTTAGAGAGGCAAGTGCTGTATTCACAAAGCACTTGCTCCGTAAGTTGCCGCGGCGTAGCGCAAATAGGCCGGCATAAGCCCGCCTAATTCAAATTTGGAACAGGGGGGCGTGTTTTATGTAAATAACTTGTGACCCGACGTGATTGACGTTTTTCACGAACGGCGCATGCGCCGTCCGTGGAATATCCCAGTGGGCATAGCTCCAAGGTACGCCGCAAGGACGTATTGGTTTTGACGTGAACGTAAATGACGTCCAGCCCCATTCACGGGCGACTTACGCAAACGGCGTAAAATATTCAAAATTCGACGCGGGAACGACATCCATACTTAACATTGGTACGCCGCATGTACGCCACCATATAGCAGGGGTAACTTTACGCACGTAAACAGCGTATCTGTATTGCGTCGGCCGGGCGTACGTTCGTGAATTCGCGTATCTAGCTGATTTACATATTTCTAGGCGTAAATCAGCATAAACGCCCCTAGCGGCCAGTGTAAATATGCAGTTAAGATCCGACAGCGTAACAGACTTACGCCGGTCGGATCTAATAAAAATCTATGCGTAACTGATTCTAAGAATCAGGCGCATAGATACGACCGCCCAGACTCAGAGATACGGCGGGGTATCTGGAGATACGCCATCGTATCTCTTTTGAGAATCTGGCCCAAAGTGTCCATAACAGCCAATCGGATCTAGGCTTTTTAATTTTAGAATTTTAATGTGATCAGATTTTCTTCAAGCCTATACATGAATACATAGAAAAGAGATGACGTATAAATATTAGATCCCCATAGCAAGTAATCAGATTTCTGTTTACCTGAATACTTAAATGTTGATTGGCTGCAAGGGGAAAACTCTTCTTTGCCTTGTAAAATAACAATAAAAATGATACACCTGTATTTAAGCAGGAAAAACCTTTGCATGAAAAAGGGTTCCTCATAATTTGCATAATTTGACGCGATTTCATTGTTTCACTGTGCTGTTCGAAACATGTTAAACTAAAAGGAAACTGGTGACAAGAACTTTGACGCCTGCCATTGCTGTTCTCTTTTTGTGGATTGCTAGTTGCAAGGCTTTGAAATCTGAACTTTTGGTCCACTTGGTCTTGGGCTTGGATTACTTGATGGCATGGCAGCGGGCATATTTCTCTCATGATAGGAAACCACAAAAAGCAGCATTCAGTACCTTCATATATTGTGTGTCCTGCCCTTCAGTAGATGGTTCACACCAGATACGTTGGGTTGCGCTAGAAATCTGGAAAGTCTTGGCCAACACATAGACATGGCAAAAAGCATTGTCCCCTATCACGGGCTGCGGCTAACAGACATGAATGAAATGCCTTTTTTGTAAGATTTTAATAACATTCTAAACAAAAAAGGTTACAATGCATATACATCTCTATACAGTACATAAGCAGTAATGCATGCTGCATCTGTGCCTCTACACTGTACACCAGGCATAGTGCACGCTGCGTCTGTGCCTCTGCATTGTACACCAGGAGTAGTGTACGCTGCATCTGTGCCTCTGCATTGTACACCAGGAGTAGTGTACGCTGCATCTGTGCCTCTGCATTGTACACCAGGAGTAGTGTACGCTGCATCTGTGCCTCTGCATTGTACACCAGGAGTAGTGTACGCTGGATCTGTGCCTCTGCATATTGTGCAACAGGGAGAGTGCACTCTACATCTGTGCCTCTGCATTGTACACCAAGGGTAGTGCACACTGCATCTGTACCTCTGCATTGTACACCAGGGGTAGTGCACGCTGCATCTGTACCTCTGTATTGTACACCAAGGTTAGTGCACACTGCATCTGTACCTCTGCATTGTACACCAGGGGTGGTGCATGCTGGATCTGTGCCTCTGCTTATTGTGCACCAGGGATAGTGCACGCTGTATCTGTACCTCTGCATTGTGCACCAGGGGTAGTGCACGCTGCATCTGTGCCTCTGCATTGTGCACCAGGAGTAGTGCATGCTGCATCTGTGCCTCTGCTTATTGTGCACCAGGGGTAGTGCACGCTGCATCTGTGCCTCTGCATTGTGCACCAGGGGTAGTGCATGCTGCATCTGTGCCTCTGCTTATTGTGCACCAGGGGTAGTGCATGCTGGATCTGTGCCTCTGCTTATTGTGCACCAGGGATAGTGCACGCTGCATCTGTGCCTCTGCATTGTGCACCAGGGGTAGTGCATGCTGCATCTGTGCTTCTGCTTATTGTGCACCAGGGGTAGTGCACACTGCATCTGTGCCTCTGCATTTTACACCAGGGATAGTGCACATGGGGTAGTGCACGCTGCATATTGTGCACCAGGGAGAGTGCACTCTGTATTGTACACCTGGGGTAGTGCACGCTGGATCTGTGCCTCTGCTTATTGTGTACCAGGGGTAGTGCACACTGCATTTGTGCCTCTGCATTGTGCACCAGGGGTAGTGCACGCTGCATCTGTGCCTCTGCATTGTACACCAGGGATAGTGCATGCTGCATCCGTGCCTCTGCATTGTGCAACAGGTGTAGTGCATGCTGCATCTGTGCCCCTGCATTGTACATCAGGTAGGGGACCTTTCATTTGTGCCTCTGCATTGTGCACCAGGGGTAGTGCACGCTGCATCTGTGCCTCTGCATTGTACACCAGCGGATGTAAACGCTTCTGGTGAAAACAAACCCTTACTACACAGCCCATGTGGAGTTAGTGCAGCCCAGCTGTAAAAGTCTTTCCCAACATATAGACATGGCAAAAAGCCTTATTTCTATGACAGCAGTTCAAACCACTGTGCTGTGGCCAATAGAATTGAGTACATTTTAATTTGATATTTTAATAAAGTTCTAAATAAAAAAGGATACAGTGCATCTGCACCTCCTACACCACTGGTAGTACATGCTGCATCTGCACCTCTGCATTATACACCAGCGGATGTTGCGGTAGTGCATGCTGCTGGTGTGAACAAGCCCTTGCCGCATATCCCAGGCAGAACTAGTGCAGGAAAATACATCCAGTGATGGCAACAATACTCGTTCTTTGATTACTTGACATGCAGTCATACATGTTAAGACCTTTCAAATCGCCTGATCTTTAAAGCGGTAGTAGTCTTAAAAAAAAAAAAAAACCTCTTCATTGCATACTAGCACATTATGAAAAACTTACCTTAAAGCGAAGCCCTCCAGCGGCACGCTGTCACCTCTGACATCTCCATCTGATCTACCTTCCGCGTTTGTGGGCTCCTCTAGCTTCCGGGTTTGTGGGCTCCTCTAGCTTCCGGGTTTGTGGGCTCCTCTAGCTTCCGGGTTTGTGGGCTCCTCTAGCTTCCGGGTTTGTGGGCTCCTCTAGCTTCCGGGTTTGTGGGCTCCTCTAGCATCCGGGTTTGTGGGCTCCTCTAGCTTTCCCGGGTTTGTGGGCTCCTCTAGCTTCCGGGTTTGTGGGCTCCTCTAGCTTCCGGGTTTGTGGGCTCCTCTAGCTTCCGGGTTTGTGGGCTCCTCTAGCTTTCCCGGGTTTGTGGGCTCCTCTAGCTTCCGGGTTTGTGTGCTCCTCTAGCTTCCGGGTTTGTGGGCTCCTCTAGCTTCCGGGTTTGTGGGCACCTCTAGCTTTCCCGGGTTTGTGGGCTCCTCTAGCTTTCCCGGGTTTGTGTGCTCCTCTAGCTTCCGGGTTTGTGTGCTCCTCTAGCTTCCGGGTTTGTGGGCTCCTCTAGCTTCCGGGTTTGTGGGCTCCTCTAGCTTCCGGGTTTGTGGGCTTCTCTAGCTTCCGGGTGTGTGGGCTCCTCTAGCTTTCCTGGGTTTGTGGGCTCCTCTAGCTTCCGGGTTTGTGGGCTCCTCTAGCTTCCGGGTTTGTGGGCTCCTCTAGCTTCCGGGTTTGTGGGCTCCTCTAGCTTCCGGGTTTGTGGGCTCCTCTACCTTCCGGGTTTGTGGGCTCTGACCGTTTGGCTGAGCCACGATGACGTCACTCCCGCACACGCGCATGGGTGTCTTGGCCGTGGCACAGTGCTCTGAAGGAATGGCATAAACTTACCTGTAAGTACAAGTCTCTAAGCAGTGATTACTACTTCTTTAATTGTAACATAACAGCAGGAATAGCAGCACTTAATCATAAGAGACTTGCTTTTTGCTTCTGGGTCAGGCCTGCTGAGCTATAACATGTTGTAGCGGCGTAGCGTAATTCGGCCGGCGTAAGGCTGCCTAATTCAAATGTTGAACAGGGGGGCGTATTTTATGTTAATGTGCTGTGATTGACGTTTTGCACTTACGGCGCATGCGCCGTCCGTGGAATATCCCAGTGTGCTTTGCGTCAAAGTACGCCGCAAGGACGTATTGGTTTTGACGTGTACGTAAATGACTTCCAGCCCCATTCACAGACAACTTACGCAAACGACGTAAAATTTTCAAATTTTGACGCGGGAACGACGGCCATACTTAACATTGGTACGGCGCAGTTATGCCTCATATACCAGGGGCAACATTACGCCGGGAAAAGCCTAACGTAAACGGCGTATCTTTACCGCGTGTACGTTCGGGAATTCGCGTATCTAGCTAATTTACATATTTTGACGCGTAAATCAGCTTACACGCCCCTAGCGGCCAGCGTAAAAATGCAGTTAGGCTCCGACGGCGTAAGAGACTTACGCCAGTCGGATGTAATAGAGATCTATGCGTAACTGATTCTAAGAATCAGGCGCATAGATACGACGGCTCGGATTCGGACTTACGACTGCGTACATGGCGCTACGCCGTCGTAAGTCCTCTGAGAATCCGGGCCAAAGTGTTTTTTCAGAGGAAAGGTTTATTAAAATCAGGAATATTTAACAGATAATTTAGCTTACAATGTATCTAAATGCTTTTTGTACAGCCTACATTCAGGGGCACAACTGATAGGTCTTGTAAAATTTGGACCAGTCCCTTTGAAGCGCCCGTACTTCTTTTTCTTTTCTTTTTTTTGACAGACCGATACTTTAGCCAAGTCATAGGTGATTCATTTGATTGAGAACAAATCTTTTACAGTAGAGAAGCACCGTTGCATTTCACTGAAATCGAAGGCTGAAAATTGTAGTTTTTCTGTTGCTCGGTGTTGAAACCGCAGCCTACAGTGTTCACATTCCATGATTGCACTGGCAATAGGCAGCAAGCAAGCCAGCTCAGGGAGGAGGGCTGTTTCTTCTCCTCCTGACAGAGTACAGCATGTTCTCTGACTGCCGTCTGCTGCTAGACTCAAAGTTTTCAGGGAGATTAGGGACACCCCGAAATAGAAGCAGATCGCAGATTTCATGTGCATTTGCCTTCTTGCGATCGATAGTGTAATGTCCATTGGTGTGTTCATGTGAATTTATTACACAGTAGGAGGATTGTAGGGTTTCCAGGGATCCTTACCAACCGCACAAGGATTTAAGTGTAATACTGTATGCTGTAGCGGTCTTTTAAACATTGCTTAAGGCAGACAGGTAGCAGCTGATGACAGCTATGCAAATATGTCTGAAAAAATCATTTTGCAACTCTTCTTCTTCTAAAGGAAAATTAAAAAGAGTTAATGTCTATGATCACAGTTTTTTTTAATGTACCGGTAATCCTAAATATACCATTGCATTGCTTGTATACAGGGCCAGCCTTAGGTGTTCAGGCGCCCAGTGCAAGCTAATCCTGTGGCGCCCCCCCATCTTCACCCCTCACCTCCAAGACATTGTGCAATTTGCCGCCCCCCTGAAAGTGCCGCCTGGTACATTAGTACTATCGGGTCCCATGTGAGCAACTGACTGCGACTTACATTCTGCGAGCTGTGATGGCCGCACTGCGCCCCTGTTGCCCATGGTGCCCTGTGCGGCCGCACAGCTCGCACACCCCAAAGGACGGCCCTGCTTGTATACACTGGCATTTGAGGTTCAAGATGACATTTGAGATGCATTTGCCATGCATTCATATTGACTTGATTGCATTGAAAGCAAGCAAAAATTTCACTTGAGAAATTCACTTTACACCATACCAATCCCCTCCTCCCTCCACCTCCATAACATCAGAAACTGCACAATAAATCAACCACGACCCCCCAAAACCCCTCCCCCTACACACACCCTCCAAATCACATCAAATAGTGGGTGTGGTCAGATTTCACAAATAGTAGAAGGGTCTTAATGGGGCATTAATTACCAAGATTGCATTACATACAGGGGGGTTACACTTACACAGAGCTGTCACTTGTAAACACAAAAACCGGACTTCTGTGTTTACAAGTGATTGTGGTGAACAGGCACCAAAGGGTCAAAGTTCCCCCTGAAAAAAGCCATATATATATATATATATATATATATATTTCTATATATATATATATATATATATATATATATATATATATATATATATATATATATATATATATATATATATATATATATATATATATATATATAATGGTTGACCCACCCTTTGCCTCCATACCCGTCTAGCCTGTACACACGATCAGTCCAAACCAGGGCTCTAGTCCTGCGGGAACGCGTGGGAACGGAGTTCCTGCACTTTTTTCACAGCAGGAACTCGGTTCCCTTTGCAGGACTAGAGCAGCCGAGAGCAGCCGAGCCGCCCGAGCCAATCCTTCACTAAGCGGCGATGCCCAGCTCGAGTCACTGTCAGGGGCAGGCGAACCTTAGTAATCCTTTATGTTACTGGCCGCTTCCTGTATTTGGATACATTGGGTAGTGTGCGGGTATTCCGTCACTTCCTCGATGCCGCAATGTCTCCTGGGAGCTTTTGTCATTGTTCCCAGGAGACATTGCGGAGGTCTGCCGCGAGTTATCGCGGGATTTAGAAAGAACTTGCTTAAAAAAACATGCGGTTTAGTAATTATGCATATGAGCGTATCATTTTTTTTTTTTTTTGGCGGGGGAGTGGTTTTTGGGTGGGAGTTCCCACACTTTTTTCCCCAGGACTTGACCCCTGGTCCAAACTGATGAAAACGGACTGAACTATATAAATCGAGTATAATAATAATAGATTGCCTTGTCTATCTGTTATTGCATTCCTAAAGGCTGGTTTACACCAGATGTGGTGGAACTGTGTTGGGCGGTTATTCCAGCGCAGTCCCACTGCATGGACAAGGCAAAATGTCTTGTCTTCAAAGTGCTTGTTTCACACTAATGTGTTGCGGTGGTGTCCGGCCACTGTTTACTGAAAACAAAGTATTGCAAGCAGTACTTTTGTTTTAGCACAGTGCATTGCAATTCACTGCCTCTCACCGCGCAGCCAGCAATTGAACTGTCTATGTGACATCTCAATATAGTTTGTCCAAAAAAAGGAAACAGTGCGATCTGCCGAGCACAGCGCATGATCACTGCACTGATCTCGGCCGCATCACACAGCATACCAACAGCTGCGCTGTAGTGCTGCAGCTGGTGTGAAAGAGGCCCTAAAGGCTGGCCAATGGGGATGGTTTGAATGAGATTTAGAACTGAACTCGACTTTCTCTGTTAGGCCCCTTTCACACGGGCTGTCCGATCAGGTCCGCCTGTCAGTTTTTCTCTCCCCTATGGAGCGTCGGATGTCCGCTGACATCCAACGCTATCCGATCCTGTCCGCAAAATCCAGATGGATGGTGGTCCTAATTTCCATCTGTCTGGCGGATCGGATGAAAACGGACTGACCTGTTATCTGTCTGTTCCTTAAAGTGGAGGTTCACCCAAAAAAATCTATTTTTAACATTACATTCAGCCGAGTTGTCCTAATGACAATCGGCTGTTTTTTTTTTTTTTGTACATACCTTATTTTCACCGCCGCTTCCGGGTATGTCTTCTGCGGGACTGGGCGTTCCTATCTGATTGACAGGCTTCCGACCGTCGCATACTACGCGTAATGAGTTGCCGAAAGAAGCCGAACGTCGGTGCGCAGGCGCCGTATAGAGCCGACGTAGTATGCGACGATCGGAAGCCTGTCAATCAGATAGGAACATCCAGTCCCGTAGAAGACAAACCCGGAAGCGGCGGTGAAATAAGGTATGTACGGGGAACAAAAAAAAAACCAGCCGATTGTCATTAGGACAACTCGGCTGAATGTAATGTTAAAAATTTATTTTTGGGTGAACCCCTCTTTAAGCTAGTGCATTGTTGGTTCACTTACCTTTTCCTTTGATTTCCCTTCTAAATTTTTTTTTCTTTGTTTTCTTTGTCTGAATTTCTCACTTCCTGTTCCTCCTCAGTAAGGGCTCTTTCACACGGAGCGGACCGTTTCCGGGTCCGCTCCGTGTGTCTCCGTCGGCTCAGCGGGGATCCCCGCTCAGCTGTCGGCGGATAGGGCGGTCCCCGCACACAGTGCAGGGACTGCCCTGTCTCTGCTCCGCTGTCCCCTATGGGGAACCTGATGCAGACGGACCGTCTGTCGTGCGGCTAAGGCGCGTCACACGTAAATATCCGAACTGGGACTCGGCTCTATACGGTGCCTGCGCACAGACTAGGAGCCGTGTAGAGCTGACTGCGCAGGCGCCGTATAGAGCCGAGACTCAGTTCGGATATTTTCGGAACGCGTGACGTGCCTTATCCGCACGTCAATCATCTACGCCTCTTCATAGGAACGCCTACTCCCGGTGGTAGTGAGAACCCGGAAGCCGGGTGAAAAAGAACAATAAGACGTTATGTACAGCGAAAAAAAATAAAAATACCAGCATACTGTACATGTCGGCGGTATGCTGGATTTAATGGTGTATAGATGTTTTAGGGTGAACCTCCACTTTAAGAATCATTTCCAGTTGAATGTATTAAAGGGAACCTGTACTGAGGAGTTGCTGATTTGAGGCACCTTCTAAAACAAGGATCTTCAAACTACGGCCCCCCAGCTGTTGCGGAACTACACATCCCATGAGGCATTGTAAAACTCTGACATTCACAAACATGACTAGGCATGATGGGAATTGTAGTTCCTGAACAACTGGAGGGCCATAGTTTGAAGACCCCTGTTCTAAAACTTGCAGGCAGTTGTCGGCGAGCTGTGATCAGCTACATGCTTGGTTATTTGACTCCTAATATTTTCCACTGTGTGTGTGAAGCCCGGCTGTCTTGCCTAGCTGGCTGCAGCGCTGTAGGAACGCCCATGACTGGAGGTAACCTATGCAGATGACTGGGGGTGGATGCTTCAAGAACTGCGAAGGCTACTTCTTTCTCTATGTCTCTCCCCCTCTTTCTATCTTTTTTCTCTCTCTCTCTGAAGTGCGACACAAACTTGCCACAGCAGGTCTGACTAGTTTTAATTGCCTTCGGGGAGCTGTGTATAGCACTGCTAGACTAAAGTATATATACCTGTTTTATAGTTGTGTGGAAAACTGTTGGAAATGTATGGAATAAATGAATGAAAAGTTTATCAGGACGGTTGAGTGTCCACAAAGGCAGGATGCTAACTCCCATCTGGTGTAGAATGGGTCCCCCCTTGGGCTGTGCTCCAACACTCTGCTGGACAGGAGGATCTCGTCTGGGGATTTGTTAAAAGCAGTTATGGATCGGTGAAGACTGCGGCCTTTGTGCACTTTCAAATAATGCAATATTCTGCAGACGTACAGAGAAAGCTGCAAGCAGTGCTGATGCTAGATAGGCAAATAGCTAAAAACATGGAAAATGTTGTACCTGCCAAAGGATTTGGAATTCTGTACAGCCAGTCCTGAGATTTACATAGCCTGGCCAGAAAGAAGCCTGTTGAGCTGACTTTCTTTATTATAATTAAAGTGACCATGCCAGCAGGTCCGATCCTAGGCAGGGTGCACAGGGTGCTTTGCACCCAGGCGCCTGCAGAGGTGGGGGCGCCAAAGTGGCAGAGTTCTCCCCTCCCTCCTTCTCTCCTTGTTTGTGTCTGTCCAGAACTAGTGTTCTGAGCATGTGTGTATGTTCATCCAGAACTGATGTGTCTATGACCATCTCCTTTACTATGTCTACAGTCTCTGACCATCTCCTGTACTGTGTCTGCAGTCTCTGACCATCTCCTGTACTGTGTCTGCAGTCTCTGATCATCTCCTGTACTGTGTCTGCAGTCTCTGACAGTATCCTGTACTGTGTCTGCAGTCTCTGACAGTATCCTGTACCATGTCTGCAGTCTCTGACAGTATCCTGTACTGTGTCTGCAGTCTCTGACAGTATCCTGTACTGTGTCTGCAGTCTCTGACAGTATCCTGTACCATGTCTGCAGTCTCTGACAGTATCCTGTACCATGTCTGCAGTCTCTGACCGTTTCCTGTACTATGTCTGCAGTCTCAGTACAGGAGATGGTCAGAGACTGCAGACATAGTACAGGAAATGGTCAATGTCTGCAGTCTCTGACCGTCTCCTGTACTATGCCTGGAGTCTCTGACCGTCTCCTGTACTATGTCTGCAGTCTCTGAACATCTCCTGTATCATGTCTGCAGTCTCTGACCATCTCCTTTACTATGTCTGCAGTCTCTGACCATCTCCTGTATCATGTCTGTAGTATGTCGTAGGGGGTAGGGGGTCTTTCTAACAGACTCTCTAACATAAGCCCTCTCTGTGTCCATCAGAGAGACCCCTTCCAGGTCCCAATAAAGTACTCTGCTTCTCTTCCTGTATTTTGTTTATTGTTAAGAGATCATGTAAGGATCCTAGGGTAATGAAAATGTTGTGGGGAGCATCTCTGTGGTTGTCTCATTGTCATAGAAACATTTGTAAAGGGGAGGAGTTAGTAAAATGTCCACGCCCATGTGGAAATCGGATGGAAAAATGTGTACGACGAGCTGTCTGCCGATTTTCAGATCGTTAGTACGTAGGGTGACCACATTTCCAAACTGCCATTCAGGGACAACCCCCCCTTCCCAAAAAAAACAAATCACAGCACAGCCGGTGGGTGCAAGCTCTACTCAGAAGCACTGATCACGCCTCAAAAAAAGACCGCCACATCGCCACTTTACTCACTGACGGTACTTGTCCTGGTCGGCCGAGACCCGTTTTACCTTGTTCCAACGCTGGCTCTACACTGCCCTGCAGTGATTACACACGAGAAGCGGCATTTATGATTAATTCCAATCACAAGCAGGGGGTGGGGATTGTGCCTCTCCAGACATTCCCAGCCAGGGCAAGTACTGTGAGTAAATCGGGGATGTGGCAGCATTTTATGTGTTTTTTCTGGGGTGGTGGCTGTGTCAGTTTCATTCCGGGACACTGTATTGTCCTGGAATGAAGGTGCCCGGGACAGACCTGCAAAATGCAGGACTGTCCCGGACAGTTCGGGACATGTGGTCACCCTATTAGTACGGTGCTTTCGACAGACAATTTCGCTTTTTCGGGGGCCGGCACTGTCGGATGTTTTTTCACCTTAATGCATCATTTGTGCTGGTGGCTGCTCTCTCCTTTTCATTCCTCTGCCCCCAACATACCCCTGCAATGGTAATCTTTTTGGTGCAATAGGGGTTAATACGAGTAATTGGGCCTCTCACAGACGCTCATCAAAAGTGCTGACTATACCCTCCCTTTTGTTGATTACAATTTTTATAGACTTAGTTTTTTTTTTTTGTTTTTTTTTTAGAATGTATTATAGTAAGTAGTATGCTTCCCCCCCCCCCCCCCCCTTAGATTTATAAATATCCTTATTAATGACAATCAAACTGAATAAAAATTAGCATTTTGTGTTAAATATTGCACTGTGGAAGCATATACAAATAAACTGTAATGGCCTTTTCTATGTTTACCATTAAACATGTTCCATCCAAATGACTCATCTTTTATTCACTCTCCTAGACACAGGTGACATTATTAAAATACAGTACATGATGAAGTAAAATCGGGATATTTTCAAATAAAGGTTTAATGAGGTGTCAATCCAGGTTCATTGCCTAATTTGCCCCTATGGGTATTATTATATCTGTAAAATAATACAGAAGCTAAATAGAGGAATACAAACAGAATCAAATTACCAGGAGGGTGTGAAAAAAAAAATGATTTTAATGAATGCCGCTCAAGAAGGTCTATTCTGTGCTTTACAGGGTCTGGATGTAGATAGGCATGGAATTGTTGTGGCATTTTGTCTGCTTTCATGGTGCCAATGCAGTTTTGGGGGCCCTATAGACCCCAGCATTTCATGCAACAATCCGCCCAATGTGATGGGAAAACAAGCCCAGAAAACAGAGAACTGAAAAGATACATAATAGTGTTTTTTACCTTGTTGTTTATAAGAGCCGGTTCACACAGGGGCGGCACGACTTCGGGGGCGACTCGGCAAGGCGTCCTGAAGACAACTTCAGAGGCGACTTGCAAAATGACTTCTGTATAGAAGTCAATGCAGGTCGCCCCCGAAGTTGAACAAGAAAAATTTTCTAAGTCGGAGCGACTTACGTCGCTCCTATTAGAATGGTTCTATTGCATAGAATGGGACGCGACTTGTCAGGCGGCTGAGTCGCCTGACGAGTCGCCCCAGTGTGAACCGGCTCTTAAAAAAAATGTGTTTTTTTCTTTTTAAAGTCATGTAAATATTACCCTGTTGTCACCCGTATAACACATATGCGTGGTAGCAAAATGGTGGGCTTTAATGCCCACACGACACATATATGCACATAGCTCCCAACTGTCCCTAATTTGGAACAAAGTCCCAATGTCCCTCTTTCCTCCTCATTTGTCCCCCATTTTAGATGCATATACCTGTATATAAAATGCAATATTTATCTATCAACGTGTTTTACAGTGCTAAATCATTCATCCAGTCTCTAAATTGTTGCATTTATATATTCTGAAAGCCAGCGTAATGGAATAGTTTTGTTAAAAATAAGAATTCTCCGTTAAGGGTGTGTGGCAGGGGGCGTGTCCTATGCCTACATACTTTTGCTAATAGGTGTCCCTCATTCTCACCTCAAAAAGTTGGGAGGTATGTATGCATCACTGGGCAGGCGATGTTTCTTTGCTGAGAGTGCACTCAATGTACACTCCCAGTACACAGACCAAGATATCAAAGACAGGTCTCTGTCCCCACTAATGATCGGTAGTTGGCAGGACTGACTCCTGATTGACTGTCACAGTGATCACATGATTGCCAATCCTTTGTGCCCCGCGGGTGTTCAGAACATTTTTAAAGGGATTCTGGGATAGGTGGAAGAGGTAAATATTAATATTATTATTTTGCCATCCACCAGGTGGAGCTCTGGTCTTCTTTTAACATAATTTGTTTAATTACTTTTCAGCTTTGCAAAAAAAAAAAACAGCCAAGGAGATTTTCGTCAGACAAAGGGAAATGCAAAATAAGCAGTGCTACTGGGCTGTGTGTTTAGCTAACCCAGAGTGCTCTGGGAAAGACTGTCATGAATATAGACTGTCATGAATATAGTACTTATCTGTAAAACCTAGATTGTTTATAGTTGATTAAAAAAGCAATGTAAAATCCTAAAAAAAAAAAACGTACTCAAGACTATAGCGGTTTCTGTTCAAGTACACTTTTTGACATCTACTGTTAGTGAGCACTCTGCAGAATTAACATCTATAAGAACAAACCCCAATGCTATACGAAAAATTGTCCGAAGTTCGTTCCTTTTATGTTAATGAGCACAAAATCAATAATCGTTGGGATGTTTTTGAGCTGAAAAAAAGGGCAAGTTTGGAAATTTTCTGCCGAACAACCGATAAATTGAAAGGTTAATGTGTCTCCAGTCCGAACTGTCTGCACCAGGTATATGCAGGGCTTTTTTTCTCAGAGAATAGGTGCAGGAACTCCCTCCTTCTGAGTCACCTTTTGTGTCCACCCCCTACCCACCTCCAAGCACCATTCACTGGTTTCACCCCCTACCCACCTCTGAGCACCATTTCTTGGTTCCACCCCCTACCCACCTCCGAGCACCATTCTTTGGTTCCACCCGACCCCAACCTCCAAGCACCATTCCTTTTCTCCACCCCTTACCCATCTCAGAGCACTGTTCCTTGGTTCCACCCCCTAACTACCTCCGAGCACTATTCCTTGGTTCCACCTACGAGCACTATTTCTTGGTTCCACCCCCTACCCACCTCCAAGCAGCATTCATTGGTTTCACCCCCTACCCACCTCTGAGCACCATTCTTTGTGCCACCCCCTATCCACCGCCAAGCACCATTTCTTGTGCCACCTCCGACCACCTTTACTTTTCTCCCTACCCTACCCACCTCCGAGCACCATTCCTTGGTTTCACTCCCTACCCACCTCCGAGCACCGTTCCTTGGTTCCACCCCCTACCCACCTCCGAGCACCATTACATACATTCAGAGCTGGAGGTGCCGGAACTGCATTCCCCCGCGTTCCTGCTGAAAAAAAAGCCCTGGGTATATGTAAAAAGACTAACAAAAAATGCATTAATTTATGTCCATTGAACGATTTATCGGTCTTTACATGATGGCACTATTGTTTGCGCTCACGGCCGAATGTTCGTTTTTCAAAAATGGGTTTGGCCGCTTTATCGTATAGTGTATGGCCAGCATAAGTCTAGGTTTACACTTGTGCATATGTATTATCGTGCATTTTTCATGTTCCGATTAAAGTCTATAGGGACAAAAATGTAGCAAAACAAACCCTTGCACCTTTTTTTACGCACAAGCAGCAAAAAAAAGCACGTTGTACGGGTGTGAACAGTCCCTACAGACAATAAAGGGATTCCTCTTGTCTTGAATTGTCACACAATAACGGTGGCAGGTTGCACAGATGTAATCGGGGACTGATAATTTGTAAGGTAGTCCTGAGCACGTAAAAATTTTGATTGTACAACCCTACACCCTCACATCATGAAAGAACATAAATTATCATGCAGTAATATTTCACATTCACGTTTGATCAAATAAAACCTTTTTAAATGCATGCATCCATGTTTTTTTCTTTTTTGTGATGCAAGGTGTGTCAGTGTTTTATTGATCTGGTCAGACTGTGTCTCTAACAATATGGGGATTTTGCTGAGTCTGATTGTAGCATGGTTGAGTACAATGAAGAGGATCGTTGAAGCCTAGCACGCTGGATCCAGGCCTGAACATTACTCGCATATTAGATCCGTCGGTTGCTTTCAGCTCATCTTCCACACAAGTGGAGGGCTGTAGGCAGTGTGACTTGCACCATGTTTGGGGTATAATAGTAATGAGTTCTGTAATGTATTCTTCTGTTGTAGCAGGAAAACCCTTTCTAATCCTTCATTGACGAACTGGTGTTCTTCTCTGGAAGTGTACATTGCTCTCCTTCTAGTAAACTGTCACCCTTCTGCCTCCATTGTTTCCTGTGTACTGTATTGTATGTGATGCACAGATTTTTCTAATTGTACAGCAGTGAAATATGTTGGCACTTTATAAATGCTGGATAATAATAGTCCCTCACATGAAACTGGGTGTGTTGCTTCCACATCTATGAACATTTAAAGGAAAAATGTATTCTACCAACAAATAACCGTTTTACTTTCATTTTATTATTTTTTTGTGTATTTCCTTCGGCCAGTTCCTTTCTGTATTTTTAGAGATTTTCAGTAACGATCTCTTTTCACTTGTTACTGTAGCTGCAGGCATGTTGTAGGTCGTAAATCAGTTCACAGCAGGTGTACCGTCATTCTGTAGTGATGGGGAAAGAGCAGTGTTGGAATTAACTGAATTTAGTGTGATGGCTAGTTTGTTAGCGATTAGGAATAATTGGAATACAATGTGGATATGAATACATCCTGACCTGGCCCTCATTCATACGTCGCTACGGAGTCGGCCAGCTCAACGGGAGATCTTTCCGCTGAGGCGGCGGATGACAGGTCCATCTCTGCTCACTGATCAGGGAGGGGCTTGTCAAGCGCCGCTGTCTCCTATGGAGAGATCTGACGAAAACGGACAGCATGTCCGTTTTCATAAGATCTCACCCGATACGTCGACATCCGTCCATGGCGGATCGGATCGCCAAATGTCTGATTTTGGCGGATCGGGTCGGGTGTCAGCGGATATGTCACCGCTGACATCCGACGCGTCGTGTCATGGGTGTGCGCATGTACCCCCTAGAGCTCTTAATGACGGCGATTCGTCCAGGAGAGCCAACCTGACGCAGTATAACTGCAGCGGCTGGTCTTAAAGTGGTTAAAACATTGAAGTCTGTAGAACCAAAAACCAGAAAAAAAAACCTGGCCCTTTCCATAAAATGCACAGAGATGTGAACTACATCCATAGGAAACCATGTTAAATGGACTGTAGTGTGTTTCTACAAAACTGAAAACGCACTAAAAATTGCATAGGTGTGAACCGGCCTTAACCATAGATGCACTTTTTAAATGCCCTATTTAAAGCTTAGCGCTCTATGTACCATGTACATGAATCGCCTTTTCTTATCTATTTTGTCTTGTTGTGGCTCAAGGAAGAAAAGGGGTGATCCCTAATGCCAAACATCCATGGAATCCTATAGAGCTTAGTGATCCCTATGTCTAAGTGCCAGGGGGCAGAGCCAAACACATTGGGGGTGTGGCCTGGTAGGAGTCCAGATTTGTGTATTTGTGAAGTGAATTGCGCTAACTTATATTTATATAAACATTTTACCACGACTGATCCTGTGAACTTGTTACTCAAAAAACAAAAAGTATATACATGTGTCTATGGTTGTTAATGTGCAAACAATCAACAAATAATGTGCAATAAATACCAATACAGTGCCCTGTGCCAAACTATAATATATGGATTTCTCAATCCATCAAAAAAAATGTGAAATAAATCCCCCCCAAAAAATATACTCATATTACAATCCACAGACTGAATGTGCTCCAAGAAAGCAAGAAAAATGTATTGTATACGAAAAAAATATATAAAAAGTAAAAAGATATATATGTGCTAAGAAAGTCCTTAATAGATAATTTCTTGTAGGAGTCCAGGCTGAGGTTGCCACTCTGTTCACCTCTGTAGGAATCCATGGATGTGTAACATTAGAGATCGCCCCTTTTCTTCCTTGAGCCATTGTAGGAGCCAGGACGGACTCCGCATAGTCCCCAAGGGTAACTTGTGAACACTATGGGCCAGATTCACAGAGCAGATCTACTGATACGTCGCCACTAGTCTAGTTTCCCGTCGCAAAGTTTTTTTTTGGTGCCTTAACTTTACACAGCAATCGTATTGCTGACGTAAATTTAAAAAATAACGTCGTTTGCGTAAGCCGTCCGGGAATACGGAATTATGCAACGCGCGTCGCCGTTCAAAAAAATGACGTCACTTCGCGCAAAGCACGGCGGGAGTTCGGAAATGGAGCATGCGCTATAGGTCCGGCGTGGGAGCGCGCCTAATTTAAATGGCACACGCCCATTTGAATTGGCCCGCCTTGCGCCGGAGGCCGCCGGCGTAGGTTTTCATCGCAAGTGCTTGGTGAATCAGGCACTTGCGATGAAAAATTGCGGCGGTGTAACGTATCTAGGATACGTTACGCCGCCGCGATTCTACGTGAATCTGGCCCTATATACCCCTCTTAGTTGGGTTTATACTGCGACACTGGATATTATTTCTTATTGTGATTAAACTGCATGGGAAAATGGCTCCTTTCTGTTGAACCCTTAATTGTTTCTGTTGTTATTTCTTCTATATATACCACACCTTTTGTGTTTGGTTGCCCTGTCACAAAAAAATAAAGAATTGAGAAAAAAAAAAAAAAACACATATTAAATTCACAGGTTCTGAGGCTAATTTAATGCAGATAAGGCATTAGGTGAGCTTAAAGGGGTTGTAAAGCCTCAAGGTTTTTCACCTTAATGCATGCTATGTATTAAGGTGAAAACCCTTCTTTACTGCAGCTCCCCCCAGCCCCCTATTTTTCTTACCTGAGCCTGATCTGATCCACTGATGTGCACGATCACAGCGGCTGTCTCTCTCCTCATTGGACAGATTGATAGCAGCAGGAGGCATTGGCTCCCGCAGCTGTCGATCAAATCCAGTAACACGGGAGCGGGGTCTGTGTCAATGGACGCAGCAGCGGGATTTAAGATCCCCCATGGAAAGCGACCTTTTGTGGGGGCACCAAATGAAGTCCCCTTTCACACTTATACGACTTGTCTCACGATTTTGGACTGCAAAATCGTATGACAAGTCATTCTCCATGATTTTCCATGACTACCATTCATACTGGCACGACTTTAAGTAGTGCCGACTTCAAAGTAGTCCTTGCACTACTTTGCTCCGATTTTGATTCCACTTACACAGGCATTCATTGAAATCGCGGCCGCGAATCGCGGTGAAATCACGGTAAAATCCCGTGAATTTGAAGTCGTTCAAGTGTGAAAGGGGGCAAAGAGTAGGGGCCTGAAGTGCCGGCGGGGCACATCAGAAGAAAAGGATCGGGGCTGCTCTGTGCAAAATGATTGCACAGAGCAGGTACTGTAAGTATAGGCATGTTTGTTATATATATTTTTTTTTTTTTAAACAAGGGTTTACATCCCCTTGGATTACCACTTTAATAAGCCAGAGAACCGTGTAATTAATATGTGTACCTGTTGCCACTGATATAAACAATTCTTAAAATGTAGTATGGTGCACACTGACCATGTAAATATCAGCATTTTAATACAGAGCTGTAGAATAGCCCTGATTGTAGTATTGCTCCTTCTTAACGCCAAAAAAAAAGCAAAAACATCACAAAATGACAACTAAATCATACAAACCTTAGGTTAATGTCCCCAGTAGTATATATAATGTGTGATTTGTAGTGGTCCTAATGCTGGTAGAACCCAGAAGGAGGTGTTTTAGCCTCTTTTCCCAGTTGTACTTCAAACATTCCCTTTCGCCGACTGAACAGTCCCTGATTGTGAGTCACTGGCTCTTTGTCCTGAGCTTCAGAGGCCCTGTTGCTGGACGTCACGACTGTAATGCTGCTGAAAAATGTTTATGGAGGATTGTGGGAGCAGAATAAGAAACTGCTGGCAGAAGTTTGATAGTGATTGCATACCATATGTCTAAATACAGCTCCATTAAAGAAACTGTGCTGAGAGGAATATGCAAGTAGTCATTGCTGATCTCTTCTTCTGAAAATGCTAGCTGCCTGGCAGTCATGCTAATTTGGGTACTTGTCCAGATGCAGATGTGGGGTTCTGCCTTCACTTGTTGCATGATTGTTCCAAGTCAATGACTGAGAAAGTGAGAGAAAACCGGTCAATCAGTATTATTAGGAGGTGGTCAGTGGTAGCCGCTCACATAGTTCTCTCAGTGAGGGGTTTCTATAAATACTCCACCTCTAGGGTGGAAGATGTGAATTTGTATGGGTGTCTGTTCTGCAAATACATTATGACTACCTTTTATTAAGTGTATTTTTATATATAGAATATAAAATTTCAAAATGAGTTCAAAAGCACAGGTGTATTCAAGGGGATTGCCAGCTCTACATTAAGGTGAAAAAACATGTACCTTTACAACCCCTTTAACCACTTAAGGACCGCCTCCTGCACATATACGTCAGCAGAATGGCACGGCTGGGCACAAGCACGTACCTGTACGTCCTCTTTAAGTGCCCAGCCGTGGGTCGCGCGCGCGCCCGCGACCCGGTCCGAAGCTCCGTGGCCGCGGGACCCGTGGACCCGATTGTCCGCGATCGGTCACAGGAGCTGAAGAACGGGGAGAGGTGTGTGTAAACACACCTTACCCGTTCTTCACTGTGGTGCTGTCATTGATCGTCTGTTCCCTGATATAGGAAAACACGATCAATGACGTCACAAGTCCAGCCCCGCCCCCCTACAGTTAGAAACACATATGAGGTCACACTTAACCCCTTTAGCGCTTATTGCGATTTTTTAAAAAATATGTACAAGAATACGTATCGGCCTAAACTGAGAAAAAAATATGTTTATTTATGTCTTTTTTGGGGGTATTTATTATAGCAAAAAGTAAAAAATATTGATTTTTTTTTCAAAATTGTCGCTCTATTTTTGTTAATAACGCAAAAAATGAAAACCGCAGAGGTGATCAAATACCACCAGAAGAAAGCTCTATTTGTGGGAAAAAAAGGACGCCAAATTTTGTTTGGAAACCACATCGCACGACCGCGCAATTATCAGTTAAAGCGACGCAGTGCCGAATTGCAAAAACTGGCCAGGTCCTTTACCTGCGTAATGGTTCGGGTCTTAAAGCGGAGGTTCACCCATAGCGAACACATTTTCCCCTTAGCTTCATGCTCGTTTTGTCTAGGGGAATCGTCTATTTGTTTTAAAATATGATCCGTACTTACCCGTTTACAAGATGCATCTTCTCCGCCGCTTCCGGGTATGGGCTGCGGGACTGGGCGTTCCTTCTTGATTGACAGTCTTCCGAGAGGCTTCCGACGGTCGCATCCATCGCGTCACGATTTTCCGAAAGAAGCCGAACGTCGGTGCGCAGGCGCAGTATAGAGCTGCACCGACGTTCGGCTTCTTTCGGCTACGAGTGACGCGATGGATGCAACCGTCGGAAGCCTCTCGGAAGACTGTCAATCAAGAAGGAACGCCCGCTCCCGAAGACCCATACCCGGAAGCGACGGAGAAGATGCATCTCGAAAACGGGTAAGTACGGATCATATTTTAAAACAAATAGCCGATTGCCCTAGACACAACGAGCAGGAATCTAAGGAGAAAATAGAAAAAAAAAAGGAATTGGGTGAACTCCCGCTTTAAGTGGTTAAGGCAAAAAAAAATATATTGTTTTGGATAGAGGGGAGATGGTTTAGAACACTTGCCAGTTTTTATTGCTGTCTGTGTTTCCATTATGGAAATTCATCCCCTTTTTGTCCTGTTTATCATTATCAAGTGAAAGTAAAAGAAATCCCCCATTTTGGGTTGTCCCCAGAAAAGTAATAGAGGGGAAATCTTCCAATGGGAACATTAGTTCTGATGACTTGGGGGTCCCCAAGAGATTCCCTTAATTTGCAAGAATTTACTACCACTTCCTGCTTGACTATGGGACAGGAAGTTAAGGTAAATTCCCCAATGGAACAAAGATGGCAAAATGAACAAACAAAATTTTGTCTATAGTTCCACTTTAATTTAAACAAAAAGGGGTGCCAGGGGTTTGCCATCCCATAGGGCCACTTTGTGATTCTTGTGGCCCCATCATTCCCCACCCAATAGTTCGCGTGAGCTGTGGGGTGGCCTGCAGCTCCTTGGAGTACAAAAAAGCAGGAGTATGGGTAAGACCTGAGTTTGGAGGACACCCAAGCTCTACTCTACTAGTTAGCAAGGGGCTGTTATATGCAAAAATTAGAGGATTCAACTGTGCAAAGGTGATCCGAGTATTCGGAGAGGAGATTATGTCATCTAGAAAGGAGTATGGCAGTGTGGCATATTCTCAAGGCATAGCCATAGCACTGCCATAGATACATTCCTGTTGTAAATGCATTATTTATGTGTCAGTCATTATCTACTTAGGTAAAAAACGAAGCTAAGAACAGTGTGCTGTAGCCATTCATTTTGAACAGCATCCCAGTGCACCTAGCCAGAAAAACCACAACTTTTAGTACTTCGATAACCATCTTTGTCTTGTGGTGGATTGACTTGTATAATTGCTGTATGTGTCTTAAAGTGATACTAAACCCTGGACCCTGCATTCACTATATCTGGTCTCCCACAGTACACAGAACATGGAAATACAATTATTATAGTAAATATAAACTGCTAAATACCTTTTCTCATCAGAAGTATATAACAGTCTTGTGACTTCTATCAGTGTCTGGGTTAAAGTTTGTAAGAGCAGTTTATTCTTCTCTGACTGTCCTATGAGGCTGCAGGACTCCTGACCCTCTGTCTGGACAGTGCTGATTGGCCCTGTGCCGATCACATGCACCCTCCCAAAAAAAAAAACTCTCTAGGAACAGGGATGGACTGGCCATTGGGACTACAGGGAGTTTCCCGGTGGGCCGATGGCTCAGTGGGCCGGCTTCAGTGACAGCAGACCGCCGCCCCCCCCTCCGCTCCTCTGTCTCTCCCTTCCTGCAGTGCTCACCTGGGCAGGGGGGACGACAGAGGAGCATGGGGGAGGGGACAGACAGCTGACTCAACAGCTGTAGCCTGGGAGTTTCTCACTTCTGCCTAATCTTGTCCCATAAGGGGGGCACCAAACTGATTCTTTGCCCCAGGTGAAATAATGTCTAGCTTCCCCACTGGTACTGTCTATAAGAGTACCAGCCGTTCTACTCTAATAAGTAGAATGGCTAGTGAAGGGGGGGAGGGGGCTTGGGTGGCCGGGGGGGAGGGGGGTGCGGGAGTTGTCTGGCGGCCATGGGAGAGACCTGTCAAAGTGGGCCAGTCTGGATGAAGTCCAGGGCCAAATTTTTGTCCCAGTCCAGCCCTGTCTAGGAATACACATCAAACTGAGCATGTGTAGAGTGCCTCCAAGACTCTGTACTATCAGGAGGTGAATTGGGAAAAGTAAAAGAAGGGGAGGATCAGAGAAGACAGGCACAAACAGCCTTTTTACACAATGTGGAGGATTAACCCCTAACAGAAGTTTATTCAATAATAAAGAAAATAATAAAACAAGCACAGTCACTATATTTCAATAGGTAATTCCAATAAAATGACAACAACGCTAGCGGTGCGTTATTAACCCCCCGCTAGCGGCCGAAAAAGGGTTAATACCGCCAGCAATGCGCCTCTGCAGAGACGCATTGCCGGCGGTATTACCGCGGTGTCCCATTGTTTTCAATGGGAAGGAGCGGTATACACACCGCTCCTCTCACCGATCCGAAGATGCTGCTTGCAGAAGATTTTTTTTTTTCTCCCGCCAGCGCATCGCCTCTGGGCTTTCACATTGAGAATGCTGGGGCAGGAGTATTTCAGGCGTTATTTATGTGCTATTTTTAGCGCTAAACCGCCAAAAAAAACTCAGTGTGAAAGGGGCCTTACATTACTGATACCAGAGTACCTGCATTTACCGTGTAGTTGGGGGTGCAGGGCACAGACTCCCACAATGTATGATCAGTGCCTGGGCCAAGTGCTGTTAAGTGTGGGCACAGGGGGAGCTTGTTTACCTCTGTGCCAGTTTCATCTTACAGAAATGAAAGGAGTTTAGGGGAACTTCAATGGCGGATTTGGTAGTGGGGAAGAAAGGTAAAAATAGGAGCACACATCTTATGCTATGTGTTATGCAGTTGCGTCCTCCTTTTGGCTTATTTTTTTACTTTAGCTTACTTTATCTATACAAATGTTTGCGTTTTTTTTTTTTTTTTTTTTTTTTGGCACACAGTTTGACTCATTCACACCTATAAACAGTAACACCGGTAACACTATATGAATGTATGGAAATATAATTTAAAGATATAGAATAATACAGTATGTTACAGTAGAAAAAATATACACTGCGATGTTCACCATTCGTGTGGTTTCTTCAATGGTGCCAGTCCAAATTAAAAGACTTATATGGTGTTGTAGTACCCCCCCCCCTTTTTTTTTATGTTTTTTTTTTTTTTGCTAATGAGTCTTTATCTCTGAGTCATACTGAATCAGAGCTCTGAAAATATCATTAGTCATGTTTTCCATTAAGCAAAACTTTTAAAATGCTGAATGCAGGGGCGTGGCTGGACGTGCATGGAGAGAGACGTGCTTTGGAGAGGCTCCGACAGGCCCGACTTCATCCACCACCATCCTGTGCGGGCAATCGCTGGAAGACCTTCCTAAACCTAACAACCCGAATCCTAGGCCCCCCCTGAGTGGATCCCTGCCCGGGGCGGCTCTCTAGGACGCAGGATCGCTGTGCTAAACAGGGTACGACCGACGCCATCCACTGCTGACCCGCCGCCATCTTGAGGCCTGTGGTGCCTGGAGCTCTCCGGGCTCCGGTGCTGCGATCGCGGCGCTGGGAAGAGCGGCGACCACCTCAGGACCCGCCCGCAGCTGTGCCCCAAGAGGAGGCATACTCTAGGACACTTTGCTGGAGCAGCGATCGGGACCCTCCGGACGTCCGGAAATTTAGCCCGCGGCTTGGGCCTACTCACGGCGGCCATCTTCCGACTCCGGACCATTAAGGGGGAGCTGTTTCTGCCCTCAATCCCGGACCCCTCGACAGGCAGTCCCCCTCTACCACATCGGAGACACCCAGCCTGCCATCCGGAACCCGCAGTTTGGCTTCCTCCGGCCCCCTGAAGGTGTCTACAGGCTTGGGTGAGTCCTGGCGGCCATCTTGGCACTCCCCAGAGGCTTCTCCCCTCTCTCCCTCTGACCAGCACTTCCATTCCTCCCCGGGGACATTCTGTCATGTAGACTTAATACCCCGAAAGGGGGGGAAAACCGGAATGGCCGCATTTGAGTAAAGCTCCGGCAATAACGGGGTTACAGCATCCACTTACAGCCTGACCAGCGGCGATCAAAACTCACCTTCCTGACGTTGCTGCCCCACTGTCCATCCAGTGATGACGAACAAACGCAAGGGTCCCCAGCGACCCCAGAAACTAACAGAATACTTTGCGTGGGAGCAAAGGCAGGACGGTGCCGATTCTCCCGGACCATCTGCTGCCAGCACTCCACAGACGATTCAACCTAAAAGCAAGACAGCAAAACGTAACTCCCCATCGGCTAGAAAGCAGTCCCCTGTCCCTTCCTCCGCATCAGGGAGCCCAGAGAAGACACGGCCTAAGCTAGATGGCACGGTCGCTACATCAGAGGTTAGTGCAGGTTTGGACTCTGGGGACGACACCAGGGAACTCCCTGATTCCATTGACCGATTTCCCACCACGAATCAGCCTGTGCTTGACACCACACTGAAGGACATGTTGGTGTCCCTTAGGACCTCGCTACATGGTGATATGATGTCCTGTATACGCGGGCTTGGTAAGGAACTGCATAATGTGTCTGCCAGGGTGGATCACGTGGAAACAAAAATGGGGGAGTACGCTAACACTATCAATAGCTTAGTAGATGCCCACGATGCCAGGGATGAGGAGATGGAAGCAGTGAGGGCCAAGATCGCAGACATTGAGGACCGCGCAAGGAGGAACAACCTTAAAATACGGGGGATCCCCGAAACAGTTCAACAACCAGACTTGCTGGATCATGTCACTGACATAATAACCTCCATTCTGCCCGGCGTATCGGCATTAGATGTCACAATGGACAGGATCCATAGGCTGCCTAAACCTACCCATCTACCTGACAATGTGCCCCGAGATGTCATCCTTCGCCTCCACTTCTACCATATTAAGGAGCGCTTGATGAGAGCAGCCCGCAACAAGGATCTTGTTCCTGAACAACATAGAGATCTGCAGTTTTTTGCGGACTTGTCACAGTACACACTGCAGAAGAGGCGCAACTTGAATACCATCTCAAAAGCCCTCCGCAACCACAACATTGCCTACAAGTGGGGCTTCCCTACTAAACTTATCATTACCAATAAGGGAAGGGACTTCGTCGTTGACTCTCTTTCCAAAGGTTTGGATCTACTTAAATCTTGGCTCATCATCCCCGAGGAGGACGCAAGAAACTCAAACAAGGGAGACCCGTCACGGGTAGGCAACGACTGGCAAATCGTTAACCCGAAAAACGCCCGTTCCCATCGCTAAAATGCCCGCTGGATAGTGCAAATACACTATTTAATCCGCAGCTGTACCCCTGTTTAAGGAGTAAATTATTGAGCTAGACTTTTTTTTCCCCCACTCTGAGTTAGCGTTTGTACACGCTACACCCAGGTCATTATGACCTACCTTACCCCCCTGCAGTTTTTTTCGTTTGTTTTGCTTCAACTTTTTCTTCTTTTTCTTTTCTCCACCTGGAGCCACTTCTTCGTAGCTGGAGCCGCCACGTCGCTTCAAATAGTCGGAGACCTGCCACCTTCGAGACCGTGCCAATTGTTAGAGGTTCCTCTTCACCACATGCAAGCCTCGCAAACTGTAAGTGATGTACCCACCTTTTATTCTACACCGCTTTTTGCTCACAAGTACCTATGCCTGTCACATTCTTGACGATCAACACTAAAGGTTTAAATCATCCGGTGAAGAGGAAATCTATGTGGAATGAGGCTATCCACCACAAGGGAGATGTACTATGTGCACAAGAGACCCACTTTCACAAACAGAAAATGCCCTCATGTACCCACCCTAAGTTTCCACATGTTTTCACAGCGAGCTCATCGGCTAAAAAGGGTGGTGTACTTACTGCAATAAGAGACACAGTGGCATTCTCTAAACACAGCGAACTAGCCGACCCCCTAGGTCGGTACCACATTTTAGTATGTGATATTGCCTCTACTACATATACCATAGTCAATGTCTATGCGCCCAATAACCATCAGATCCGATTCCTTCACCAAGTCCTTAAGAAAGCTAAAAAAGTTCAAAAGGGCTATCTCCTTCTCTGCGGAGATTTCAATCTTCCCCCTGACCCATTAATGGACTCAACGTCTTGTACAACCCGGCATCGCCACTCGCTACAACCACTCCTACATGCTCAGGAACTTTACGATGCTTGGAGGTGTCTCAATGGATCAGAAAGGGACTTTTCTTTTTTTTCATCAAGCCACCGAATTTATACAAGACTGGATCTTTTCGTCACGGACAAATGGTTATTGCCCAAAATCACTGCATCCAAAATCAACGACATCACTTGGTCAGACCATGCCTCGGTGACGCTATCGGTTGCTGACTCGCCAGGCGTGAACTCATGCTTCGTCTGGCGGTCCAACTCGAGGCTGATCCAGGGTGGCACCACCAAGGCTCAGCTGCAGGTGGAATTGTCCAATTTCTTCTCTAGCAATGTCAATTCTGTTGCCAATCCTATGACTCTTTGGAATGCCCATAAGGCATATATGAGGGGGGTTCTTATTAAAATGGGAGCTGGGGTCAGGAGAAGGAGGAGACAGCAAATACATGACCTGGTTACCAAAATCCACACCTTAGAAACCCAAAACAAAAATGACACCTCTCAATTATTATCGGCTCAACTATCGCAACTCAGATATGATTTGCGAATAGTACTACTCGACAATTTCGACTTAGCAACTAGGCGTCTTAAGATGTCATATTATGTCAGCGGTAACAAAGCTGGGAAGCTTTTAGCTAACCGCCTTCGGGGCATCAGATACAGAACTAAAATTCCCTACATTTTACATCCTACCACAAAAGAAAAATTATATCACCCACAAGCTATTGCGGACGCATTTAGTTGTTACTATAATTCTCTTTACAATTTAAAGGAGGATCAAACCACGATTCAGCCCACCGAGTCCATGATATCCACCTTCCTGGACAAGGTCAGTCTTCCCCGTGTTACACCAGCCCAGCTGGATGAACTTAATACACCCTTCTCGGTCCCGGAGATTATTAAAGCGATTGAATCCTTACCTATAAATAAATCTCCCGGCCCTGATGGGTTCACAGGGGAATACTTTAAATCTTTTAAACTTGATCTTGCCCCTTTTCTATCTGATGTTTATAACAATGCTGCCTCCTCCTCTTCCTTCCCCAATGAGATGCTACGCGCTCTTATTGTGGCACTTCCAAAACCTGGGAAAGATCCAACTACGCCACAGAACTTCAGACCGATCTCTTTGCTAAATAACGATCTGAAGCTCTATGCCAGACTCATCGCAAATAGGTTGGTCGATATACTACCGACTCTGATCCATATGGATCAATCAGGGTTCACAAAGGGTAGGCAGACGGCAGACGCGACGAGACGTTTAATTAATATCATTCATGCAGCAAATGTGACCAAAACGCCTTCTCTGCTCCTAGCTTTGGATGCAGAGAAGGCGTTTGATAGAATTCACTGGGTCTACTTAGAGAAGGTCCTTACCAAGTTTGGATTCACGGGCGAGATCCATTCTGCGATAATGGCGCTTTACACTAACCCCTCAGCTCAGGTGTATATATCCGGCATGCTATCTTCCCCCTTTAATATTACCAATGGGACACGCTAGGGGTGCCCCCTCTCCCCACTCATTTTTAACTTGCTCATGGAGCCTCTGGCCTCATACATTCGCTCGCATCCCAAGATCAGGGGGTTCAGGAGCAAGGGCTCGACACACACTATAAGCCTTTTCGCGGATGACATCATCCTCATGCTCACAGACGTAGAATCCTCCCTAGACTCAGTCCAAGAGACGCTAAATCTATTCTCCTCGGTGTCCTATT
This sequence comes from Rana temporaria, assembly GCF_905171775.1. Taxonomy (NCBI): domain Eukaryota; kingdom Metazoa; phylum Chordata; class Amphibia; order Anura; family Ranidae; genus Rana; species Rana temporaria. Next base: position 404,409,432 of record NC_053492.1, on the reverse strand, counting down.
ATAAGGTCAATGACGCTAAATCCTACGTTTTGGGAATGGGTATTCCGCCTGCGCTCAAACAATCCTTAACCGAAAGATTCCCGTATGTTTGGAAAGACACTGGGATTTCTTATCTCGGTATAACTCTTACCCCCAAGACGTCTGAACTAGCTAAAGAAAACTATTACCCCCTGCTACAGTCAATTCCATCTAAATTAAACAATCTAGCGAAATTTGAACTCTCCTGGTCGGGCCGCCTTGCGGCTTTCAAGATGCAGATCCTTCCCCAACTCATTTACATCTTCAGGACTCTGCCCATCCCGGTCCCTACCTCCTTTTTCTCCTCTTTACAATCCCTGATTAATAAGTTCTTATGGGGGGGCAAGCGGGCTCGATGCGCATTTAGCAGGTTAATAAAACATAGATCAGTAGGGGGGATAGGCCACACGCACATTAAAGATTACCATTTAGCTTCTATCCTTGCCCAGCTGAAGGGATGGTTCCCCTCCCCAAATCCTAGTCTTTGGGCAATACTGGAAAGCCACCAGGTCCCCGGGGAAGATCTCTACGACTACTTACTATCCAGCGTCTTCCTGCACCACCCGTCTTCCGCGATGAGCCCAACGACCCAAGGATCTATTGCGGCTTGGAAGTCCCTGACACTACACCCATCCCCTGAACAAAGATCTTTACCTTTAATGATCCCTCTATCAGCTTTATCACTGTTCATCCCTAATATCTCACTTACCAAATGGGATCCCGGGGGTAGACTGACGGTAGCGGACCTTCACGTAGGGCCCGCCCTCAAGACCTTCAGAGCCCTTCAACTAGAACTAGACCTACCTCCGACTGACCACTACACGTACCTGCAGATTAGTCATTTCCTGAAAGGTTTCAAAGAAACGTCTATCTCGCTTCCGTGGCAGGTCCGCCAATACTATCTCTCTAAGTCACCAAAAGCAAGGGGCATCTCGCTATTCTACTCCATACTACAAGATAAATGTGTATTTCAGAAGTCTCTCCCTATGAGAGCATGGGAAAGGGATTTAGATAAGGTATACTTAGAAGAACAATGGGAAACGGCTCTCAGGGTCACATACTCATCCACTAGGAGTGCCAATCTGTGGGAGCTGTATCAAAAGTTCCTACTTCGTTGGTATCTCACTCCCTACCGTATATCGAAATTTGCCCCTGGGGCTTCCCCCCTTTGCTGGAGATTATGTGGGAACACTGGCACACTGCACCATCTGCTGTGGGCATGCCCCAAAATCACTCAGTATTGGAACCAGGTGTTTAAGTTGATCATTCGAGTGTTAGGCCTGCCTCTAGACCAGGAACCGGGGATGGCATTGCTCTCCCTGGGAATGGACTTGGTACCCGACAACTCACGAATCCTACTATCCCACATACTACTAGCAGCCAGGTTAGTTTTGGTCCGGCACTGGAAGGACCCGTTGCCTCCGAGCCTGACCGAAACGATACAAACGACCCACATCCACGGTACCTACGAACAAATGTTTGACTATGGATTAGGCGGCAGATCTGGCATCAGTAAATATTGGGAACTTTGGAACAGATGGTATCATTCCTAATGTCTGTGTTTTCAATGACGGCCTCCGAATGCATTGTAAGACGGGTTAGATTACCATATTAGAATTGCTGGTCCTGCTATGGCTCCATCTTCTTCTTCTTCTTCTTCTTCTTCTTCTTTCTCCTCCTCTTCTTCTTCTATTTCACCTTACTTTTCCCCCTCAACCCTTCCCCACCCTTCTTTCTTTTCTCTCTACCTCCATCTATGTCCCTAGTTTCACTTAAACTCACATTTATAGGTTGTGTCGGTCGACTGTCGACCATTGTTACCAGACATTTATTAGAGACAAATCAGGTTTTCACCCTCGCAATGAGCACTGGGCACCAGGGGTTTGAATATTTGTAGTCCAATTTTCATTATTGCTACACCATGGATCCCTATTGATGGATTTTTTATTTTTATTTTCTTACCCCATTAGTCAGCACTGAGGTTACGTTTATTTTGTTGTGCTACTCGATGCCTATCTCGCTGTGATGTGAATTGCTCAAATGTCTGAAATGTGTTATGATCTCTGTTATGACCTAAATAAAAAACTATTGAAATTAAAATGCTGAATGCACAGCTAACCAATGAAAAAAAAAAAGTTGTACCAATCAACCTGAAACAGGAATTTTAGACATCAACCATTTGTCTTCAGTTGGCAGCAGCAGTGGCGTAACCAGAGTTATGGGCGCCCGGGGCGAAAAAAAAAATTCGCCCCCCCCCTTATATAAACATCCACGTTTATATGTGCATAAACGTGGGGGACTTAAATATTTTGGAGCTTTTTTTAAAACACCTACACTGACACTGACCTGACCCCTACACTGACACCTACACTGACACTGACCCCTACACTGGCACTGACCCCTACACTGACACTGACCCCTACACTGACACTGACCCCTACACTGACCCCTACACTGACACCTGCACTGACACTGACCCCTACACTGACACTGACCCCTACACTGACACTGACCCCTACACTGACACTGACCCCTACACTGACACTGACCCCTGCACTGACCCTGACCCCTACACTGACACTGACCCCTACACTGACCCCTACACTGACACCTGCACTGACCCCTGCACTGACCCCTACACTGACACTGACCCCTACACTGACACTGACCCCTGCACTGACCCCTGCACTGACCCTGACCCCTACACTGACACTGACCCCTACACTGACACTGACCCCTGCACTGACACTGACCCCTACACTGACCCCTGCACTGACCTCTGCACTGACACTGACCCCTGCACTGACACTGACCCCTGCACTGACCCCTGCACTGACCCCTGCACTGACCCCGACCCCTACACTGACACTGACCCCTACACTGACACTGACCCCTACACTGACCCCTACACTGACACTGACCCCTACACTGACCTCTGCACTGACACTGACCCCTGCACTGACACTGACCCCTGCACTGACACTGACCCCTACACTGACACTGACCCCTACACTGACACCTGCACTGACCCCTGCACTGACACTGACCCCTGCACTGACACTGACCCCTGCACTGTCACTGACCCCTACACTGACACTGACCCCTACACTGACACTGACCCCTACACTGACACTGACCCCTGCACTGACCCCTGCACTGACCCAACACCTACACTGACACCTGCACTAACACTTACACTGACCCAACACCTACACTGACACCTGCACTGACCCCTGCACTGACCTGACACCTGCACTGACACTGACCCCTGCACTGACCCCTGCACTGACACCGACACCTGCACTGACCCGACCCCTGCACTGACACTGACCCCTGCACTGACACTGACCCCTGCACTGACACTGACCCCTGCACTGACACTGACCCACCTAACTCCTACAGTAGAAGTCCATCCTCTGAGTCCTCCTTACCTGTGTCTGCTCTTCTCCAGAGACTCCTCCAGGACGGACAGGACCCCAGCACTGGATGTGCAGAACTGCTTCGGACGGAGTTCCGACTCTCTTCCCCGCCGGCCGCCAGCACCATCCACTCGCAGCCCGCTCCATGCTGCAACTCCCCTCCACACAGTGGCAGCGCCGTACCGCAGAGCGGAGGGGAAGACGGCGGCTCACACTTTCCGTGCCTGACGTCTCCCGCCGGCCGCCGCCGTTTTCAGACTTTCCCGGCGCTCTGCGATTGGACGTATGGCGGTCATGTGCGGAGGCGGGACTTCCAGCCCCACTCCTCACATGACCCCCATATGCCCAATCACAGGGCGCTGGACATTACACATGGTGGCCGCTGGCCGCTCGGGACATCCGTGTCGCGGTGACACGGGAAATTAAAATGGTTCGCCCGGGGCAACAGCACCCCCTGCCCCCCCCCTTCCTACGCCAGTGGGCAGCAGGAGCTTGCTTATTATATCAGCAATAACTGATGCATTACATGAAGAAAATATAGATTTAACACAATTTTAGACTTGTTAGTTAATGTAAAATGTTTTGTTCGTTGAGAGCGTGTATTTACGGTATTCATTTTGTGCATGACTGTATATTTTTTACAATCCTCTACATGGAGAAGTTTAGCAGTGCGCTAAAAATTGCCACTATCCGTATTTAAGGACGTGGGAGGGTTGAGTATATTTAAAGTAGAACTCCAGCCTAAACATTTTTTTTTTTACTTTTTGATAGTGTGGGAAAGCCATGACCCATGTATTGGGTATCACATTAAATCCCAATTAAATACATTTCAAGGGGTATGAATACTTTCAAGGCACTGTAAAGTGGTCACCAGAAAAGGGGTGACGGGGATATCTTCTAAAAGGAACACCTGTACTGGTGACAACTGTCAGATGTAGGGTCTCCCCTGCTTTGGGGAGGTTTCTAGAGAATTCCTGCCTTTGTTTTTTGGACAAGAAGTGAAGAGAAATCTTCCTCTCTAGACAATAAAAAGTTTACACCTTTCTAAAAAAAAAAAAAAAAATCTTGGCTGGAGTTCTATTTTAAATGTTTTAAGTGGTACTTGGTACTGTAGTGCTATTTAATGGCCCTCCCGAGAGCTACAGATTGCTGTCTTGTATTGTAGAACAATGTTGCACACCCTGAAGTGTCGGATGCTGAAGATTCTTCAACACGCTTAGTTCTTTAAGAGTGCGAACACTGGCACCACAGGCGGCGGGACAGGTATTCTTTGATTTACAGAGACCCCTTTTTTAAAGTCTTTATTTAAAAAAATTCAATACTATTATATAGTTAATGTGCTTTTTATTTAAACTTTTATCTGCATTTTCCTTTACCCCACCAATATAAATTATTTTAACCATTTCCAGTATTTTTTTCTATTGACTTTACTGTGTATAAAAATGTTTTTTTATTTTTTTTTGCTTTCTTTTTTATTTTTACCCTTCGCACAGGATGAACAATGGTTGGTCCAAATCGAAAATTCTGTTCACTAGTGTTCTGAAACCAAAGTAACATAAATATGTAGCCATGAGAACAGTAGCAGGCATTCTAATCTTGTAGGTATAAGATTGCATGGAAAATCCTCCTTATGCCGCGTACACACAATCGAGCGGATTTTCCGATAGGAACTTTTTCCGTCGGAAAAATAGATAACCTGCTCTCAATCTCTTGTTGGCGGAATTTCCGACAGCAAAAGTCCAATGGAACATACACACGATCGCAATTTCTGATTTTATTGGCACGTTTTTTACACATTACTGTGCGTCGCGCCTTCACCTGAATGGTCTGTCCTATGTGTGACAATTGGCTCAAAGTAGCTCCAGAACTAGAGCTGCACGATTAATCCTCCCTTCCTGATCTTCAAAACAGCATGTCACGGTTCTCTCTAAGGCCCCTTCCACGCGGGGACGGACGCCAGCTCAGCGGGAGATCTCTCCGCTGATCTCTGCTAAGCCGACGGACGACCGGTCCCTCTCTGCTCACTGAGCCGGGAGGGGCTTGTCCAGCGCCGCTGTCTCTTATGGAGAGATCGGACGAAAACGCACAGCATGTCCGTTTTTCAGATCTCACGCGATCCGGTCTGCCAAGTTTAAATACAACACGCGAATAAGTGAAAACAAAGTATCTTTGTTCTTTTATTAATGGAAAGAACTCCAGCATGTAGATGAAGGAAGTTTAACCATTTAAAGACCAAACCTTTTCTGACATTTGTTGCTTACCATTAAAAAATCATTATTTTCTGCTACAAAATTAATTGGAACACCCAAACATTATATATTTTTGTTTAGCAGAGACCCTAGAAAATAAATTGGTGGTTGCAATATTTTATGTCACACTGTAGTTGCGCAGCGTTTTTTCAAACACAATTGAAAAAAAAATACACTTTAATGAATTGAAAACTAAACGGCAAAGTTAGACCAATTTTGTTGTATAATGTGAAAGAAGATGTTACACAGCGAGAATCGTGATCTTTATTCTAAACAAAAAAATCGCGATTCTCATTTTAGCCAGAACCGTTTTGTTTTTTAAGTGTGCTTTTTGGCACGTTTGTAGAGCGTTTTTTTTAGAGAATGCAGCAAAACACTTCTGATACCTATGCTTCGGGTGCCATTAACAGTTAAAGAGGTTGTGATGTCACTCCCACGCATGCATGCAGGAGCCGCTGTTTACAGCACAGGCGCGGAAGGAACGTACCCGTGGGATGTCACTAGCTGCATGCACTGGAAATATCTCCTAAACTGTACAGATTTTGGAGATATTTTCAATACCTATAGGCTAAGGCCCCATACACACCATCAGATTATCTGCAGATTTTTGTCTTCAGATTTACCAAAACCATGTAGTACAAGGGCCTGCCTGATTGCATACAAATTGAAACTCTTAAGGTTTGACCTCATATTATATGGTTTTGGTAAATCTGAAGACAAAAATCTGCAGAAAATCTGATGGTGTGTATGGGGCTTTACTTCTAGGTAAAAGTTTGCAGAGGAAGTTTACTTCCTCTTTAATGGCACTGCAAGCGTGGACCGTGATTGCAGCGGGTTTGTGAAACAAGTGTCAAAAAGCAAATTTTTGTGTTTTTTTTGCGTGTTTTAGGAAACGCACAGGTATGAGTACAGGACAACCCTTTTTGAAGGAGTGTAAAATACAAACTCTCCATAGGATTAAATAGAGAGTGCACAGTACATGTGGTAGCATGAAGATTTAAGCCCAGTACACACAGGCCGAATGTCGGGCGGTATCGGCTGGTTCAATAGAAACCGTTCGACATTCGGTCCGTGTGCACTGGAGTGGGTCCGACCAAAGTTTGGCCGGCTTTTGTCGAAGGGGCATGACCGAAAAAGGTCTGCCGATCGGCTTCTGATCAGCGCTCTCAGCCAGTGTTGTTTACATGCTACAATAGGTGTACATATGCTACAATGCTTTTCTTTACAGTCATGGCAGGAATTATTCCCCCTGTCATGAAATTGGGCTGCTCTGCAACAACCCCCGTAGCCGCGTGAATGGCATGTGGTTATGGCACGCTAGTGCAGGGTTCACAGGGTTAAAACAGACAATGAGGAGGTGATACAGCACCTCCTCACCATCTGTCAAATGCTCTCTGAAGAGCTATCTGAATGCAAATCGCTCTTCAGAAAGCAAAGCTAATGTGATAGAGTCTTTGGCGGTTGTTGAGCTTAGCCAGCAATAACTTGTTGGGATTGTGGACAGGTAAATATAAGACTGGCAGGGGCTAGAAGCAGAAAAAAACAACTGTGAACGTGACTCAAATAAGGGTTAGGCGTGTCTAATATACATTACGCATTCCTCTGTGCACCTAACCAGACGCCTACATCTTCATTCGTGATCTGTGTGTTTACTATGGAATATTTGTGGGACTATTCACACTCTATGACAGTTCTGGTCACCAGAAGAAGAGAGTATTGTACAAACATTCACCCGCAGAGAAGTAAAGGTGTGCTAGAACCCACAGCAGTGAGCTGTGGGTTCTAGCAACCCTTTACTTCTCAGTGGGTGAATGTTTGTACAATGAATTTGTGCCAAAGACCCAGGGGCACAGAGTCGAGAGACAGTGCAGTTATCCACATAGGAACATACAGCCATCACAGGGTAGGTAGGTAGTACATACTGTATATCCCTCTTTGAATTAGCAAAGCAGGAACAAAGATTGTCTCTGGACAGCCGCACACTGAACAAATTATAGCCTTTATTGAAAAAAGGATAGCACTACAAGTCACAGCAACGTAAAATAAAACCCAACTGCTGACGCGTTTCGCACTAACACTAGTGCTTAGTCATAGCTGGTGGATGTTCGTCTGGGTTCCCACCTGGAGCAGCTATTCCCTTTCCCCTCTTTGAATTAGGTTTGGAATTATTGTAGTAGGAACATACACCTTGCAAAGTTGAACTGATAGGGCCAGATTCACAGCCGAGATACGACGGAGTATCTCAGATACTCCGTCGTATCTTTCAGAGTATCTATGCAACTGATTCATAGAACCAGTTACGCATAGATATCCCTAAGATCCAACAGGTGTAATTGTTTTACACTGTCGGATCTTAGGATGCAGTACCGCGGCCGCCGCTGGGGGGAGTTTGCGTCGTAAACCAGCGTCGGGTATGCAAATTAGGAGTTACGGCGATCCACGATGGATGTTCGCGTTCGCTACGTCACCGCTAGTCTCCCGTCGCAAAGTTAGTCGTCGTTTTGGGTGCCTTAACTTTACACACTTCACACACGTATGTGCTGTATAAAGTATGGCCGTCGTTCCCGCGTTGAAATTTAAAAATTAACGTCATTTGCGTAAGCCGTCCGGGAATACGGAATTACCCTATGCGCGTCGCCGTTCGAAAAAATGACGTCACTACGCGCAAAGCACGGCGGGTAATTCAAAAGGGAGCATGCGCAGTAGGTCCGGCGCGGGAGCGCGCCTAATTTAAATGGCACACGCCCCTTTGAATTACGCAGGCTTACGCCGGCGTAGGTTTTCATTGCAAGTGCTCTGTGAATCTACGATACGTTACGCCGCCGCACTTCTACCTGAATCTGGCCCATAGTACCTAATCTGCTAAAACTCAAGGAGTACTGAAAAACACATAACCAGTGTAGATAAGATGTCCCACCTTGTTTTGTGTCTGCCCGACCATGAGTACGCACCATCCCACTTGCTATTAAGTAAATTAATGAGACCAAACATGAACTGGAGTACAAATGGCCATAGCAGCCTTTTTATTACCAAAAACAACTTATCAGCCTGTTGGTCTTATGACGGCGCCCGGAATTCCAACTTGTTCCACTTGTAACACTGCAAGACCTTTTACCGTACCAGGCCTCCAGCCGTAATACACCAGCTCAGAGACAACCCACACCTGCAGTGCAACCATTACCGTATTCTAGCTAACCTTAGTAACTGGAATACACCAGAGGGGCACATACCACCCATCAGCCCCCCACACTTCCATCTCAACCATATTTTCTTCCACCGTCAAAAGACCAACCAACGCCACATGATCAGCTGCCATGACATCCTTTGCTCATATTGCACCTGCAAAGAGATAAAGCAAACCAACCAAACAAAACAAACCACAGGGAGGGTGGGTGGGAGACTGCCTGCTTGTCACCTCTCCCTTCTCTGCTGTCCAGGAGACCCCAGCTATGCCTTAAAGCGGAGGTCCACCTAAAAATAAAATATTAAAAGCCAGCAGCTACAAATACTTCAGCTGCTGACTTTTAATAAATGGACACATAATTGTGCAGAACAACCGCGATGTCGGCAGCCGAAGCCGAGCAATCTCTCGGCTGCCCGGCCGCCATCCTCGGTGAGGGAATCAGGAAGTGAAGCATTGCGGCTTCACTGCCTGGTTTCCTACTGCACATGTGCGATCGGCGTGTCCTCCCTGGTCCCCACTGTCTCCTGGGACCAGTGTCCGCAGGAGTCTATTACCAGAAGTGGGTGCAAATTCCTGTTTTATACAGGTATAATAAGGTTTTGTAAAGATACAATATAGGTTTTTTAAATCTGTGACCTTTTGAAATTTGTAACCTACACAGCATTTATTGTGATTGTACATGTGGTCATGATGCCACATAGTAACTCTTGTAATTGATGTTGTCAGCTGAATAAAATAATGTCATGAATAATGAGCGTGTTATTTTGGTGGAGCTCTTAGTGTGCATGCTTGCTGTACAGTCAAGTAGAAGGCATTTAAAGCAATATCACCTGTTCTACAGGAAGTGATTGTTAATACATCAGGATTAAAAATAGCTGGGCAGCAACGTTATAATTATAGCTTTGTTTTCATGTTCTTGTGTTTTTATGAAGCTTATTTTTGATTTCGGTCCATATTGGCTGGTTTATTCGAATGTGTTAATTTTATTATTTTGTGTTTATGGGTATTCTAGTCAATATATGACTTGTCAATCTTTAAATGTGATAATATGGGCAATTTTGGTTACAGGAGAGCAGGGTACTCCAGTGGGCCAAATCCAGCCCACTGCAAGTCTTTATCCAGCCTGCTGATGTCATAGGGGACTCTGATGTAAGGGGGGGGGGGGGGTTCCAGTGCAAGAGAGGCTCTGATGGAGACACTCATATATGAGGGTTCTGATGGGGACCCTAGTTACTGAAGTTTATCTCTGTTGTTCTGAATCATATCATACGGGTTACTGGAGAAAAAAATCCAAGTAAACTTAGTAAGTCATTTTAAAGTGGTTCTAAAGGCAAGGCATTTTTTTATCTTAAAGGAGAAGTACAGCCAAAGCTTGTTTGTCTGTACTTCTCCTGTGGATCACGGTAATGCAGTTCTTTCTGCACTCATGTGACTCATTTTCATCAGACAATCAGCTGATGTCAAAGAGTCGGTCCAAGCCCAGGCAAGATCGCAACAATGATTTGGGATCCTCCCACATGCCTGGACCGTCACACGGCTCAGCCGGTGGCCACTGAGAACCTGAGCCAGCCGCTCCTGCCCCCTCCACAGCCCGGCACTTCAGTGAGCGAGGGAGGAGGGGGGAGTAGAGAGCCAGTGATTAATAGTGCTCTCTCCTCACAGAGCCCTGAGAACTAAACGATCAGAGATGTTTGATCGCTCAGCTCTCTTTAATGCATTGAGGTAAAAAAATGTCTCAGTAAGTGTATCGCCCTCCTACCTCCCTATATTACCTGAGTCTTATCTTGAGCCATCTCTGAGCACGTCTTCAGCCACCGCTGCTCTTTCTCACTCTTCACATCTCCTGCTGCTCACTCTTCACAGCTCCTGCTGCTGTCAATCAAATCCTGTGAGGAGGGAGCAGGGCTTCATCGAGCTGTATATTTCTATAGACACACACAGCCTGGCTTGTGAGCAGGCCCACAGGGGTGCCTCCATAGGAAGTGACTTCCTATGGTGATATGTATAGAAGAGGAGCCAACAAGAAGGAAGCCTTAATCAATACATTTTAAATAGATTTTCATATATAAAACAGATTTTTTTCAGCCTGTAAATACTTGTATAATATATGATGTGGCCCTCACACTCAAACGTTTTGCAGTAGAGCAACACTGGGTAAGGCAAGCACTAGTGGTACTGAGAATATGGAGTCAGACAGGTCAAATCATTTATACCATTTTACAGCTATGATGAGGTGTCCATCCAGCTGTTACTCAATCAAACAGGCTGCTGGACCCCATACTGTTTTCCTTCCATGAATAGAATGTTGCATCAGGTTTCTGTTTGTGTTCAGTTGAGGGGGTCGCTCTGTGTAGGCACTTCAGTGCCGGACTGTCAGGGGGAAATCAGTGACCAAACCAATTTTTTATTTTTTTTTTACCTGGTCAGTCACTATTCACCTAGATCAGGGGTTGGAAACCTTGGCTCTCCATCTGTGGTGAAACTACAAATGCCATCACGCCTCTGCCTCTAGGAGTCATGCCTGTGATTGTCAGGGTCTTGCAATGTCTCATGGGACTTGTTTCACCACAGCTGGAGGGCCGAGGTTGCCTACCCCTGACCTAGATGAACTTTGGTTGTTATTCTTGGCAGGTGCCAAATAAATATTAAATTGTAGCGACATTGACATTTTTGACTGATGTCAAGTGACTAATGTTCCCTAAAGTTCAATTTAACTTGGTTCATATATATATATATATTATTATGCAAATTGTGAACTGGACCTGCTTGCAATGGAGCCGGTTCAAACATGTTCGGGGCCGCCGGCGGTCTGTTTTTGAAAAGAGTCCTGTGTGATTTTAGGTCTGGTTCAGATGTGAATTCAATTAAAAATGTGTACCTAAATTGCACCTGAACCGGTGAAAAAAGGTGCACCGGACTCTTTTTAAAAACTGACTGCAAACTGCAGCCGGACGTGTGTAAACTTAGCCATAGTGCAAAATAGCTAAATACATTCCAAATGCATTAAAACAAAGGCTGTGCAAAGCCTGGCAGTTCTCATTAAAAATCAGCCACAGTTTAAGTAAAAGTCTTTGACTGATTCACCCTGGCAGCACAGCACATGGGGACAATCAAACATTAGTGTAACACATTGAACTGAGGATGTGGTAATTTAAAGCCACTAAACACGTTTAAAACTGTGAGTTTTGGATCAGGTGAGTTGGATGACATCTAAAAAAGGCTATCAGTGGTTCAGTTGGTGGCAGAGGTGCCCATCGTCACATGTTTATAAAAGGATTGGGGTTGTCTGGTGTATTGTATTCATTGTACAATAAACTAGGTGACCCTGATCCTTTTTTAAACACTTGATGCTGGGCACCTCTACCAATTGAACCACCAATAGCTTTTTTTAAATGTCATCCAACTTACCTAAACCAAAACGTGCCTGGGAACCCATCGGAGGATCCAGAACTGGGACCGCCATGGCATTGAGAGTGACCTATCTTATTCCACGTGGGGACAGAATACTCTCCATCTGGAAGGTTGCATGTTTGTATCCCATGGGGTCACCGCAGCCTCAGCAGATGTACTGTAAGTTACTTCTTGATTTTGAGTCATTCACTACATTAAAAGGGCTCTCCCGCCTCCCTCTTTTCTTTTTTGGTGAGCTTTCCGAGTTGCCCCAACGGCATGCAACTATTTTTTTCAGCTGAACCCCTTGGATCTCCTTGGACCACCACGCCCCAAATTCTTTGAGTAGTGTGATACCTTTGCTCTCTATGGTAAAGAAGAGGTCTCTTTGCAGAGGTCTGACATGCCCCCACCCAGGCTCCCGAATTAGAGCCAGAGCTATCCAGTTAGCAGGATGCATGAGCTTTACTGACTGCAGAACTATAGCTCTGCGTTAGTTGGAGGGGGGTGTCAAACTTATACAAAATACAATGAGACCACTGATTTTTCACAGGGAGCAAGGGTGTTCAATCAAGTTTGGTGAACTGGGTGGTGCTGATAGGGACAACCATAGCTTAAGTTTCAAGGTTGATTCACCATGAATCAGCCAAAATTCCAGAGGGGTATGATAGTCTTTTTTATTTTTTTATTTCTTATGCCGCGTACACACGGTCGTTTTTCGGCATGAAAAAAAACAACGTTTTTAAAAACGTCATTTAAAATCATCGTGTGTGGGCTTCACATCGTTTTTCGGCTTCTGAAAAAATTCGAACATGCTTTTTTAACGTCGTTTTTTAAAATGACGTTTTTCGTGTTGTAAAAAATTATCGTGTGTGGGCTAAAACTACGTTTTAAACCCACGCATGCCCAGAAGCGAGTTGTGAGACGGGATCGCTCGTTCTGGGCATGCGCGTGTAAGCACATTCATCACACTGTAACAGACAAAAAAGCGCGAATCGTCTTTTACTAACAAGGAATCAGCTAAAAGCAGCCCAAAGGCGAATATAACTTCCCCTTCAGAGTGCCGTCGTACGTGTTGTACGTCACTGCGCTTTGTTCATCATTTTTCAAAAACGATGGTGTGTGGGCAACATCGTTTTTTATTATGAAGTTGGAAAAACTTTGTTTTTTTGGACATGCTGAAAAACAAAGTTTTTTTTCATGCCGAAAAACGACCGTGTGTACGCGGCATTAGGCATTTCACTTGACAGCCAATCGGCATAGTCATGCTGCTCTCCTAGAGATTTCATGCATTGGTTAGAGCTTGCATCTTCAGGTTTGCTGTATTGCGATTTTGTTTTCTCACCTAATACTGTGTTGCTTTTGCATTCTTTTCAAGTGTGATTGGTTTATGGGGTTCGTTCTAGTGTTAGGCCCGGGCTAGGTATATAACTGTAATCAAGTGTTCAGCTAATGTCTTCCTTTGGCCTCATTCACAGCGGGCTGCAGTGTGCGATCAGCTTTTGAAAAGAAATTCTATGTGCAGCAGATGGGATTCATATTCTTTGAGAGCCGTAACGAGCACCTTCGGATATATACTCCTCTGCCCTGGGGGAGCACAGCAAAGGTCATTTTTTCAGCAGATGGGAGTGAAAAGAGCCCAAGGACTAGAAATACAAAATCCTTCATAAACCTCTGGTAGACCAAGGAACTGTGGCACTTTAGGAACTAGCAGTTAGGAGTGGATCTCTGGTGTAGTAGGGTTTGAAATGAGTATGGATACACATTGGCTTCAGACTCCGGATAATGTATTAAACAGCTGTGCACACCTAGCTGGAGTCCTGAGTCAGGCTACTGTTTGCAGAGAAATTCTCCCAGCTCGTCATAGAGCTTCCTTCCTCTTTCGCCCACTTTCCTCTGTCTCCTTCTCCTGTTCAGAAAACTCTGCTGTGTGATTGGGTATAACCGCGCAGAGCTGATCTACAGTTCCGTATTTTTGTGCCTTTGTGTCATTGTAATCTTTGCTGACAAAAAGAAGACCATAGATACTTCTGAATGAAAGGCTGTCTTTGGATATATTTATTTTAAAGTGAAATATAGCCATGTTTAGCACCAAATGTGGACATCTATACTCTATAGTTGTGTGAGAGAGAAAGAAAGAAAGAAAATAAATTTGCATAATTCATACTTTATATTTATATTTAAAACATCATTGTGTGTTCTATCCAGTAAACTAAATTTGGATTACATAGAAAAATTCATAGTATTTCATAAATTGGCTACCCTGAGAGGATGCAGCCCAACTGCTAATAAAACTTTGGAGATGCTCATCAATCATTTACTCCTGGTTCGGTCAAACTAGAAGTCCTAGGATAGAGTCATTCCCTGGAGGCTCATTTAAATGCTCTTATGGTTCCTAGTACAGAGCCATGGCTGGAGAGTCATGTGACTGCTCTTATAGGTCCTAATACAGAGCCATGGCTGGAGGGTCAGGTGATTGTTGTTACAGGTCCTAGTACAGAGCCATGGCTGGAGGGTCATGTGACTGCTTGTATGGGTCCTAATACAGAGCCATGGCTGGAGGGTCAGGTGATTGTTGTTACAGGTCCTAGTACAGAGCCATGGCTGGAGAGTCATGTGACTGCTTGTATGGGTCCTAATACAGAGCCATGGCTGGAGGGTCAGGTGATTGTTGTTACAGGTCCTAGTACAGAGCCATGGCTGGAGGGTCATGTGACTGCTCTTATAGGTCCTAATACAGAGCCATGGCTAGAGGGTCAGGTGATTGCTGTTACAGGTCCTAGTACAGAGCCATGCCTGGAGAGTCATGTGACTGCTCTTATGGGTCCTAGTAGAGAGCCATGGCTGGAGGGTCATGTGACTGCTGTTACAGGTTTTAGTACAGCACTATGGCTGGAGGGCCACCTGATTGGTTTCATCAGGCGTGTAGTGTGTTCAGGTAGAACCACTGATTGTCTGATCAAACTGAGACATTCAATCAGTGCCTCTTCCTGAACACATTTTTTAACTTACTCAGCAGAATGTATCATAGACCTTGTGACTTTGCATCACATTGTTATTGTTGGCTCTTTCAAAATCCATGGCCAGTTGTACCTCAACATATTGTTTTCTTCTATATAAAGACCAAATGACAACGAAACTGATAAAAAGAAGGTCCTTTTTTAAAAAAATTATTATAAATTCTTTATTTTCACAGAAACAGCATTACCACAGATCAACAGTTCACAACCATGACATAACGCACAATACGAAGCGACATATTCACATGGTTATCAAGACTCGTCTCTAAAAAATACTTCTGTGTTGTATTAACGTTATAATGTTTTATATTCCATTAACATCGGTGAGCAACACCATTTCTAATTTTTGTAATAATTTTTTAACAAAACAGAACTCTGGGACATGGGAGGTAGAAAGCGGATAGAAGATAGAAATGAAGGACATGAAAAGAGAAAAGGAAAATAAAAAAAAGGGGTTGGGAAGAGGAGACAAAGGGAGACGTAGTTTCCTCTATAGCATATTGGAAGAGCTCTGTGGGGCAAGGTAATGGAAAAACTGCTGCTGAGAGGCTGGGGGGGGGGGGGGGGGTCTATTCTTTGTATATGATATAAGGGGTCCAGACTTTCCAATATTTCTCGTATTGCTCTTTCAGCACCATGGTAAGGTTCTCCATTAGTTGGAGTTCAGTTATCCTGGCTAGCCAATGTGCTCTATTTGTAGGGGTGGTACTCTTCCACAACATTGGGATACATGTCTTCTCTGCAGCTTAGAGATGTTTTATGAGTATAGTTTTGTATTTTTTAATAGACAAAAGGGTATCGTGTAATTATTAAAGCTGCCGGGTTCTTTCCAAGAGACACACCTGTGATTGTTTTGACAGATTCGGCTACCATTGTCCAAAACTCTTTAAATTTCAGACATTCCCAAAATATGCTGGTGTTCTGTACCATCTAGTAAGGAGTTTATACCCTCCTTCTTGATACCTACTAGCCAGTAGGGATGAGCCGAACACCCCCCCCCCCATTCGGTTCGCACCAGAACCGTCGAACGGACTGAACGTTCGCGTGAACATTTAGAACCCCATTGACGTCAATGGGACTCAAACGTTCGAATTAAAAAGTGCTCATTTTAAAGCCTAATATGCAAGTTATTGTTGTAAAACGTCTTTGAGAACCCAGGTCTTGCCTCAGGGAACATGTATCAATGGAAAAAAAGTTTTAAAAACGGTAGTTTTTTTCAGGAGCAGTGATTTTAATGATGCTTAAATAAAAAAAATGAAAAGTTCCTTTAAATATTGTACCTGCTGGGTGTCTATAGTATGCCTGTGAAAACGTCTCTAAGAACCCGGGTCTTGCCCCAGGGAACATGTATCAATGGAAAGAAAGTTTTAAAAACGGTCGTTTTTTCAGGACTCCTTTTTTTCCATTGATACATGTTCCCTCGGGCAAGACCCTGGTTCTCAAAGACGTTTTCACAGGCATACTATAGACACCCAGCAGGTACAATATTTAAAGGAATTTTTCATTTTTTTCATTTAAGCATCATTAAAATCACTGCTCCTGAATCTATAGGTGCAAACTACAGAGCACACGGCCAGTACACACCAAGTAGCTTTAGGTGCAAACTACAGAGCACATGGCCAGTACACACCAAGTAGCTTTAGGTGCAAACTACAGAGCACACAGGCAATAAACCACATAAGAATACTGCAGCTAGCACAATCACCTGCCTGCCAGTAAATTAGGAAGAACTGATCTAGCTAAACTATACAGTGTATAAATATATGCACAACACCTGGGATGTATATATATATCCTCTACACACTGTAACATTAACTGACTAGCCTGCCTGCCTGCTCTATCTACCTGCAAAAAATGACACTCTCTCTGTCCTCACAACCACCGCAACACACTACACAAGGCCGACCTGCAGGCGGCCTTTTATAGTGTGGGGCGTGTACTAAACCCCCTGAGCCATAATTGGCCAATGCCACCCTGGCTTTGGCCAATTATGGCTCTCCGTTTTTTACAAGCTGTGATAGGCCAAGCATGCGGTTCATAGTGCATGCTTGGCCAATCATCAGCCAGCGATGCCGCAGTGAATTATGGTCTGTGAAACGTAACTCGAATTTGGCGCGAACGACCCGTTTTGTTCGTATTTCGACGAACGATCGAACATACGATGTTCGAGTCGAACATGAGTTTGACTCGAATACGAAGCTCATCCGTACTAGCCAGGGATGCCTTATGAGCAAAGTAAGATACTGTCTTTCTGGGCTTGAGAAAACGTGACTTTGAGATCCCCCACCCTTTGCAGTGGGGCTGCACCCACACTGTAATGCTTAACTGCTCATTTATGTCATGGGGACCTAAACCCAACTCGGAGCACATCTAATCAGAGGATTAGATGAGAATATCTCAGCTCTCCGAACCCCTAGACCTAAAATGAGCAGTGTGGGCACAGCCCCACTGCATGGGGAAAAAAATGAATTGCCCAGAGTTCAGCTTTAAAAGTAGATTTACTTACAGGATCCTCCACTTACATTGATGCTGCAGCCACACTGGAATTTGGAGTTTTTTTGGAGTTCAGCTTTAATACAATTTCAAAAATATTGAACAACAAGCATATGTAAGTGTGATATCTCACTTTTTCTTATCTTTAACGCTACAGTAACAATTCAAAATATGTGCTCACGGAAGGTCACTTTAATGGAGTTTCTCTTTAAAGTAAACCTGTATTAAAGCAGGGTTACACCCTAAAAATTTACTTTCTATTAACAGCTTGCCTCTGTTGCTAGGCAGATTTCGTAATCTGCCTAGTTCCTGGTCCTAGGTGGTTAAACTTCCTGTCCTAAGACCCCATTGCCTCCTGAGAAATGATGACACTTATTTCCCAGGAATATCTGGGCATTACTGTGCCTAAAAATCGCCCAGCATGCACCTCTCCCTGAAAACCAGGAAGAAAAAGGAACTGGGCTTCACATGCCCATACATATGATGGATACGGCCACAACATGAGCTGGAGGATATAAGGCAAGTGTTTGCAATGATTTCTGGAATGATTGGGGAGCTATAAATATGTTTTAGGGACTATTTAATGTGATTCATTTTAGCTTGCAAAAAAAAAAAAACTATGGGCCAGATTCACAAAAGAGATACGACGGCGTATCTCCTGATACGCCGTCGTATCTCTGTGATCCGCCCGTCCTAACTATGCGGCTGATTCATAGAATCAGTTACGCATAGATAGCCCTAAGATCCGACAGGTGTAATTGACTTACACCGTCGGATCTTAGGATGCAATTCTAGGCCAGCCGCTAGGTGGCGAGGCCATTGCGGTCGGCGTAGAATATGCAAATGACTAGTTACGGCGATTCACGAACATCCGCGATGCCCGTTGATCTAAATTTACGCCGTTTCCGTAGCGATACGCGTTGTAAAGTTAAGGCTGCCTCCTAGGTGGTCTAAGCGATGTTAAGTATGGCCGTTGTTCCCGCGTCAAAATTTTAAATTTCACGTCGTTTGCGTAAGTCGTCCGTGAAGGGCGCTGGACGCCATTTACGTTAACGTCAAACCAATGACGTCCTTGCGACGTCATTTAGCGCAATGCACGTTGGGTAATTTGACGGACGGAGCATGCGCAGTACACTCGGCGCGGGAACGTGCCTAATTTAAATGGTGCCCGCCCCATTTGAATTAGGCGGGCTTGCGCCGAGCGGATTTACGTTACACCGCCGCAAGTTTACAGGTAAGTGCTTTGTGAATCAGGCACTTACGCTGAAAACCTGCGGCGGTGTAACGTAAATGGGATACGTTACGCCGCCGCTGCGCAACGTAATTCTTTCTGAATCTGGCCCCATGCCCGGAACCTCGCTTTAAGAAAAGTGGGCTGCCATAACTACCCTTTCTTTTTCAAAATGCTAGTTGCTGTCAGTCCTTGTTGCATTGAGTCACTTGCCCAGTACAAGCATACAGTAAGGCCTTGCTGACTTTCCTGATGTGCATACCTGTTCTGGGTCAGTGGCTTGAAGCGCTAAACCAAAGGCTCAGCATAACAACCAGGCAACTTGTATGATCAGAAGAATCTCAGCATTGGCAGTGTTCATTTTAATAAATGAACTTTTAAACTTTAAATACGGTATATTGTTTTCATTATCACTAGGTAATAATAGTACATTGCCCACTTTTCCCACTTTTTTCATTTGCCGCTATTGTGAGAAAGTATTAAACACAATATCCAGCTTTTGATCTGTTAGAAAAATAATTAACAAGCCTATAGTAATGATGTCATAGTGTCACAGTGGGATTAGGCATCTGATGACCTCAGATGGCATTGTATTGCCATTTCAGGCACAAATCTTTCAGCCCTAATCATCAGTTTACAAATTTAGCACCTCATTGTTACACAGCGTTGAAAAATATTATTTACCCTGCTTATATCAGAATGTTGGTCCTGGTTTACAGCCCATATGCATCTCGCTTATCCCCAAAGGTACCTTGTTTTTCCCAACACATTGTAGAACGGCCTTAAGTAAGATGCAAAAATTCCAAATAAGAAGAGAAGGACAAAACTGAGCCAAAACAAACAACCATTTCTGTAATACATTTCTCCAATTCTAGTTACTAGTTAGCCAGAATATTTTTTTTCTCTGGAAATACATTTTAGTTTACCACACTTATTTATTCCGTATTAAAATAATTATTTTTAAAATACTATAGTCTTAAAGTAAGAAGTCCTATTTTTTAAAATTTTTTAATTTAATCAGATGGTAATATTAAGATACATTTAGGGCCAGATACACAAAGCAGTTACGCTGGCGTATCTATTGATACGCCACGTAACTTCTAGGTTGCTCCGGCGTATCTTTGTTTTGTATCCACAAAACAAGATACGCCTGAAGCTGGGCTAGATCCGACTGGCGTACGTCTTAGTACGGCGTCGGATCTAAGGTGCATATTTACGCTGGCCGCTAGGTGGCGCTTCCGTCGATTTCCGCGTCGAGTATGCAAATTGGCTAGATACGCCAATCCACAATTGTACGTCCGGCCGGCGCATTTTTTAACGTCGTTTCCGTAAGGCTTTTTCCGGCGTAAGTTACCCCTGCTATATGAGGCGTAGCCAATGTTAAGTATGGACGTCGGGCCAGCGTCGAATTTTCCGTTGTTTACGTCGTTTGCGTAAAACATTTGCGAATGTAGTATCTGATTGGTTGCTGTTGCTTACAGTTTTCCAACTTTGTTATTCACCCATTTTATATGAAGTACATAATCCCCTAGCTGTTTATCTGTTGAGGTACAGTCATTTAACACTATTGTTGATGACAAACTTTGAATTTGTAGAATCATATGTACAGTGTGATTCAGGGACTAAGTAAAAACTGAGACCTTTTATCTGCACAGCTGGCCATAGATTGGCAGATGTCTCCTCAAGATCGACAGGTGGCATGATAATTGCCTTTCCTCGGATGTTTTGCTTTGTTGCTGGGAATCACTGTGATGTTCTCCGGGGCCTGGCCTGTGGGTGAATATGGTAGATGCTTTAAAAAAAAAAAAAAAAAGTTTTTTTTTTAACAAGCTATGGCAAATTTGTATGTCCAGGTCCATGCCCAGTTTTCATAAGCCACTGAGTGCATCACTGCAAAGAAAGGACTGTTTAAAACCAACAACTAAGTAAGGGCATTACTTAGGGCCAGATCCACGAAGCGCGGCGCTTCTTTCCGGCCGGCATAGTGTATCTCAGATACACTACGCCGCCGTAACTTACAGCGTATTTCCCGTATTCTCAAAGAATTAGCGCCGTAAGTTACGTGTAGTGTAGCTGTGTCGGCGTAAGGGCGTGCAATTCAAATGGGTGAGATGGGGGCGTGTTTTATGTTAATACGTCTTGACCCGAAGGTAAATGACGTTTTTTCTGAACGGCGCATGCGCCGTCCGTGGGGGTATCCCAGTACGCATGCTCGAAATGAACCCGCAACAAGCCAATGCTTACGACGTGAACGTCATTCTACGCAAAGCCCTCTTCGCGAACGACTTACGCAAACGACGTAAAATTTTCAAATTTCGACGCGGGAACGACGGCCATACTTAACATAGGATACGCCTCATATAGCAGGGGTAACTATACGCGGAAAAAAGCCTTACGGAAACGACGTAAAAAAATGCGCCGGACGTACGTTCGTGGATCGCCATATCTAGCTAATTTGCATACTCGACGCGGAAATCGACGGAACGCCACCTAGCGGCCAGCGTAAATATGCACCTTAGATCCGACGGCATACGCCAGTCGGATCTAGCACAGCTTCAGGTGTATCTTGTTTTGTGGATACAAAACAAAGATACGCCGGAGCAACCTAGAAGTTACGCGGTGTATCAATAGATACGCCAGCGTAACTTCTTTGTGGATCTTCCCCTAAGTATTTGGCAATTCTACTGAAGAACTATTGTCATGTTATGCTTCAGCGCTATCTGGGTTAGGGTACTCGCCAACCATTGATGTGCTCATAAGTAGGAATACATGATGGGTGCCCCACTTTGCATCTTGTATGTATGACCTAAAACCTGCCTTCGGTTACAGACTGAGGTGTCAAACATACACATATGACGGTCCAGTTGTTGGGGTCAGTAAGAGGTAGAGAGGCCTTATACTTTACGATCATAGTTGCCTTTGGGATTTGATTGAAATATTATAGCATTCCATATTCACCAAGAAAGTTGACAATCCCTTGTGAAGAAGACTTCTTCTGTGCCCTGGCACTCTTTTAGCTTTGCGTTCAATGCCCTTATGTTCCTCTGTGTGGGTGACTGTTGATAGTCTTCCCATGTCTAAGTCCTTCTGAGGCAGCTGCCTTTAGTTACAAACTGAGGTGTTGAGAGGTCCTATATTTTATGCTCACAGTAGCCGTCACACATCCAGCCCCTGCCCCCCTACAGTTAGAAACACATATGAGGTCACACTTAACCCCTACAGTGCCCCCTAGTGGTTAACTCCTATACTGCAATTGTCATTTTCACAGTAAAACAATGCATTTTTATAGCTCTTTTTGCTGTAAAAAGGACAATGGTCCCAAAAATGTGTCAAAATTGTCCGATGTGTCTGCCATAATGTCGCAGTCACGAAAAAAATCGCTGATCGCCGCCATTAGTAGTAAAAAAAAAAAAAAAAAAATTAATAAAAATGCAATAAAACTATCCCCTATTTTGTAAACGCTATACATTTTGTGCAAACCAATCGATAAACGCTTATTGCGATTTTTTTATTTTTTTTTATACCAAAAATAGGTAGAAGAATACGTATCGGCCTAAACTGAGGGAAAAAAATGTTTTATATATTTTTGGGGGATATTTATTATAGCAAAAAATATTGAATTTTTTTTCAAAATGGTCGCTCTATTTTTGTTTATAGCGCAAAAAATAAAAACCACAGAGGTGATCAAATACCACCAAAAGAAAGATCTATTTGTGGGGGAAAAGAGGACGCCAATTTTGTTTGGGAGCCTGCACATTTCTCCCCTGTGAGCTAGAGAGAGCTTGTTATGGAAATGAGCAGAGTTCTGTAGTCCAGCAGACGAGATTTGGGAGGGGCTGACAACATTGCTTAAGAGTGCAACTATGTTGTCAGCTCCAACAGGAAGTTAGGAGCTCTCTGAATTGATTGCTGACAGATCAAGAGGTACTTTTCTCTACTTGCAACATTTCTATAGAAACAAACATGGGAAAAAGCGTAGTGCTTGCATAATTTTTTTTAAATTGAGAGCTGCGTGCCGTCATCTCTCCCCTTCAACACATCACATCTGTCAATAGTGGGGATGGGAGCAAATTATTCTGGGGTTAGAATAAAGCTCATCTGCATATTGGCAGCCTTGTCAGCTTCAGAAAGAAAATTGTTAATAGGTTTTATTCCAATATCTAAACAGCCCTGTCCTTATTACCTTCTGTATTGATAAAAATAAACATGTTTGTACAGTTTTTATCCAAGCGAACTGAATAAAAAAGTATTTAAAGGGTCATAATTTACAGATTATTAATGCTGTGTATTTGCATCTTTTTCGTGATGCCGTGTGTGTCAGATTCCAGAACTCCGTAATGTATGCACAGCAGCATAGCAATAAACGTGTGCCTTAGGATTAGTGTCTTGTATTGCTTTTGGAAACAAAACCCATCAAAATACTGTATTTTTCCAGCTGGAAAAGATGTTTTCAGCTTATTGAAAGAATTCTACATATATTGCTTCTCTGGTACATTATACAAAGGGCAACTTGTTCCCAGCCTGGTACATTAATACTGTAGGATATTCTGGACCTGGACTGACATTCTCGCGGCTGTCCTGAAGAGGAGGTTACTTGGTTAAAGATCATACTAGGTCTCCTAAGAATATAATTGTAGTCGTCGCCTATAAGTTGGGCTTTTATCAGTGTATTAGTAAGGCCCCTTTCACATTAGAGCGGGAGCCGCGGTGGCGGTATAGCACCGCTAAAAATAGCGGCGCTATACCGCTGGGATTGCCGCGGGAATCGGGCGCTAGCTGTGCGGTATTAACCCCCGCTAGCGGCCGATAAAGGGTTAATACCGCCCGCAATGCGCCTCTGCGCTGCCACCCTTGGACAGCAGTCAACCTGTGGAGAGGGTAGTTTTAGATGGATTGGTAGATTTTAGATGGACTCTACATAAGTGACTAACAAATTAATCATAACTCCAGCTAACCCTTTTTTAAGGCTGGGTTCACACTGCTGTGCGGAGCGGCTCACAGCAGGAGTCCAGTGCGTCCCTGTTCACCATTTCAGGTCTGATTTCGGTCTGAATTCCTGGCTGAATTTGGACCTGAAAGGGTACAGAAGACCCACTGGAACCCTTGTGCAATTCGCTCCGCAGCATTGTGAACCGTCTCCATTGAGACCCGGTCACAATCTCCTGACATGCAAATTGAATGCGAAAAAAGCCGCATCCAATTCGCAATAGCGTGAACCTAGCCTTAGTGGTTACAGAAACTGTTTTATTTATACAGGGAGTGCAGAATTATTAGGCAAGTTGTATTTTTGAGGATTAATTTTATTATTGAACAACAACCATGTTCTCAATGAACCCAAAAAACTCAATAATATCAAAGCTGAATATTTTTGGAAGTAGTTTTTAGTTAGTTTTTAGTTTTAGCTATTTTCGGGGGATATCTGTGTGTGCAGGTGACTATTACTGAGCATAATTATTAGGCAACTTAACAAAAAACAAATATATACCCATTTCAATTATTTATTTTTACCAGTGAAACCAATATAACATCTCAACATTCACAAATATACATTTCTGACATTCAAAAACAAAACAAAAACAAATCAGTGACCAATATAGCCACCTTTCTTTGCAAGGACACTCAAAAGCCTGCCATCCATGGATTCTGTCAGTGTTTTGATCTGTTCACCATCAACATTGCGTGCAGCAGCAACCACAGCCTCCCAGACACTGTTCAGAGAGGTGTACTGTTTTCCCTCCTTGTAAATCTCACATTTGATGATGGACCACAGGTTCTCAATGGGGTTCAGATCAGGTGAACAAGGAGGCCATGTCATTAGTTTTTCTTCTTTTATACCCTTTCTTGCCAGCCACGCTGTGGAGTACTTGGACGCGTGTGATGGAGCATTGTCCTGCATGAAAATCATGTTTTTCTTGAAGGATGCAGACTTCTTCCTGTACCACTGCTTGAAGAAGGTGTCTTCCAGAAACTGGCAGTAGGACTGGGAGTTGAGCTTGACTCCATCCTCAACCCGAAAAGGCCCCACAAGCTCATCTTTGATGATACCAGCCCAAACCAGTACTCCACCTCCACCTTGCTGGCGTCTGAGTCGGACTGGAGCTCTCTGCCCTTTACCAATCCAGCCACGGGCCCATCCATCTGGCCCATCAAGACTCACTCTCATTTCATCAGTCCATAAAACCTTAGAAAAATCAGTCTTGAGATATTTCTTGGCCCAGTCTTGACGTTTCAGCTTGTGTGTCTTGTTCAGTGGTGGTCGTCTTTCAGCCTTTCTTACCTTGGCCATGTCTCTGAGTATTGCACACCTTGTGCTTTTGGGCACTCCAGTGATGTTGCAGCTCTGAAATATGGCCAAACTGGTGGCAAGTGGCATCTTGGCAGCTGCACGCTTGACTTTTCTCAGTTCATGGGCAGTTATTTTGCGCCTTGGTTTTTCCACACGCTTCTTGCGACCCTGTTGACTATTTTGAATGAAACGCTTGATTGTTCGATGATCACGCTTCAGAAGCTTTGCAATTTTAAGAGTGCTGCATCCCTCTGCAAGATATCTCACTATTTTTGACTTTTCTGAGCCTGTCAAGTCCTTCTTTTGACCCATTTTGCCAAAGGAAAGGAAGTTGACTAATAATTATGCACACCTGATATAGGGTGTTGATGTCATTAGACCACACACCTTCTCATTACAGAGATGCACATCACCTAATATGCTTAATTGGTAGTAGGCTTTCGAGCCTATACAGCTTGGAGTAAGACAACATGCATAAAGAGGATGATGTGGTCAAAATACTCACTTGCCTAATAATTCTGCACTCCCTGTATATAAAGGTTTTAATTGTGTGGAAAGCTGACCATTGTAAAGACCCCCTGTTAAAGCAGAAGTAAGGCTAAAATTAAAAACTTACGAGCAGGCAGGCAGGCAGGCAAAGCCTCTTCTGCAAAAAATAAACTTACCTGCCCATTTACATTCTTCTCAAGGCCACGGTCACACCTGAGCGATCTTCTGCTTGAAGCTTCAACTCTAATACACTCAATATTTATTTCTATGTCCCCTGTTCACATCTGAGTGTTTTGTCTTCTGTAGCAAAATGCCCATCGTTTAAAAATGTAAAGGCAGATTGGCCCCATAGACTTCAATGGGAACGTCTGAAAACCGCTCTACATGAGCATTTTATTTGCTTTTTTCTGCATGTTTTCTAGCAAACCAACTTGAATACACATGTAAAACACTTGTAATGTGCATCTAAAACACTCATATTACGCTGGCAAAACTCTCCAATAAAACATCTAAAAAAGCTCTGCTCAGGTGTGAACGAGGCCTTTGTACATTGAGCTGCACATGCAAAGCGCAGTTTACATTTTCAGCAAGGTACCTGTGTGGGGGGATGCAGTGGCGGCTGGTGAAGTTTTAGGATGGGGGGCGCCAGACCCGCCCCTCCTTTTTGACCCCTCCCACTTATAAGCCCCACCCCTTATAGCATCCACCCACTCCGTCCCCTGTATTCCACTTGCTTCCACTCATAGTGTCAGGAGTATACAGCTCAGGACAGCTCATCACAGGACAGAGTATACAGCCCAGAATTGCAGCAGAGTATACAGCCCAGAATTGCAGCAGAGTATACAGCCCAGAATCGCAGCAGAGTATACAGCCCAGAATCGCAGCAGAGTATAGCATATTGCTTTTCTCACAAAGCCTGGCATATAGCTTTCCTCACAAAGCCTGGCATATAGCATTTCTAAAAAAAATGGTATATAGCATTTCTCACAAAGCCTGGTATATAGAATTTGCCCTGCACACGCCCTAAACACAGGCAAATCCGCTTCCCAGCCTGCAATCAGCTTATTGCAGGCTGGGAAGCTTCCCATAAACCGCTGCATGTCCAGCGCCTGGTCACTCTTAAAGTGACATTTTTATTTATTTTTTTACGGGCCACCACTAAGGTGCCCACGTGTCCCGGATTGCCCGGGACTGTCCCGCAATTGACATGTCTGTCCCTGGTCCCGGGCACCTTCATTCCGGGACAATACAATGTCCCGGAATGAAATAGAGTACACAGCCACCCCCTACTAACTAATAACTACATTTCTGAAACTGGTTGCTAGGGCCGGCGCTGCCTGGCGTCTTGCACCCAGTGACAATTTACTCTCAGACAATGAGGCCGGGAGCGAGGCCTGCGCCTAGTGCAGCACTGCTGTCCCCACCCACCTCGGCACCTCCTCCTTCTCGGCACCCAGCGGCAAAAAGGCAGGGACTGGTGTGATCTTCACTCTCCAGATAGTGACGCCGCTCCTTTCCACGTGGCTCATGCAGAGGGAGTGACAGCAGCACTGCATCTGGTGGCAGGCTATGGGTGGCAAGCGGCACTGCATCTGGTGGCAAGTGGCACATTCACCTGACAAATAACCCGCAACCAAATTCCCCATCAACACCAAGACTACATCCCCCCCCCCTCCCTCATCTTTTTTTGGGGAAGGTGAGAGAGGTGGGTGTCCCTGAATGGCAGTTTGGAAATGTGGTCACCCTAGCCACCACTGGCGGGATGAATGAACACTTGCATGTTGGGAGTTAGGTCAGCCTGCTCTGGCTGGTGCCTGGAAGTAGTCAGAAAGAAGATGCTGGAAAAAAGATACCACCAGCCGCTACTGCTTTTAGGCCTGCAAAGTCCTTCACCGACACATTCTTCCAGCTTCTTCCAGGTGTTGATCTTCGGCTCTCTTGATTGGCCTGTGAAGAATGACATAGACGAGCAATCATCCCAGCACACAGGCAGTGTGGCGGAATGCCAACCTAGCTGCGCATGGGCAGCTCATTGTACATTCTACAGAAGACTGTGAGCAGACATGTTGGTTTAATTTTTGTCAGAGGAGACATTGCATGCCTATTCTGCAATAAAGAGCCTGCCAGCCTGCCCGCAGCTTTCTTATTGGGGACCTTAGTTCCACTTTAAGCACTGTTGCTCCTGTCTCACTACAGGAAATGTTCCTGTTTTTTGTCCTATTTACAGGACATTGATGCCACTGGGGGGCATATTAATAAGCAGCCCCACTTTTACTGTTCAGTTTATTCAGCAGCACGGCTGCCACACTTGGTATTTCTGTCCATGTTTTGGGCGTTTCCAAATAAAAAATAAATAATAATAATTGAATTGTGCATTTTTTTGGGAACAAAAAATGTGTCTAGGATAAGGTGACCAGATTTTTAAAATTAAATCCGGTGACATATTTTTTCTTTACTAGTAATGGCAACAATCAGCGACTCTCTGCCTGTCACCGCCCGCCTCACAGCCTCTCAAGTCTTACTCTTCGGGCCCCGGCTACTACTGGATGGGGAGCGGAGGAAGATCACTCTGCCAGGGGAGGCAATGAGATAGGCAGGTGGCTGGCCAGGATTTGAGCCAAGGCAGAAGAACATGCGACCGAAGCTGAATGGGCATGTGCCCAAAACTGAAGAAATATTCCCTCCGCACCGACCAGCACATGATCATCAGAAAGGGGCACAGATAATGGGAAAAAATACAACCCCCCTATGCTAGTAGGCACGGCGGAGCAGGGATGTGTAATTCCAATTTTTTTTTTTTTATTCTGCACTGACTTTCTTTGAAATTGCCCCTGCCCCCTATTAAATCCAATCTGGGGACAAAACCAGGGACAGACTTGGTCTGGGGACAGTGTCCTCAATCAGGGGACTGTCCCCTGAAACTGGGGATGTCTGGTCACTAGGCATGTGCATTTCGTTTCGTTCCGAATCGAAATTCGGACAAATTTTTCATTATTCGGACATTCGGATGCATACGAATTCCCGAATTGTAATATTAACGAATTTAACCGAATCCGAACAAACGTTTTCGAATCGAAAACCCGCGGACGAAATTCGATCAAATTCGAAAACAAATTCTATTCTAATGGAATTCGAAAACAAATTCTATTCGAATCGAATTCGAAAACAATTCGATTCGAAAACAAATTCGAATGAAAATTGAAAGCAAATTTGAATCAAAATCTAAAAAATATAAATCGATTTCTAAAAAAGAATACAATAAAATAGAATATAAAATAATAAAACAATAGAATGAAAATCAAAGAATAGTAAAGAACAGAATGGAATTTAATAGAATGTAATCAAATACAATAGAATATGACCTGGCTTCTTCTATCTATCTTCTATCTATCTTCCATTTTCTGAAATTCGAAATTCATATAGAATGAACTCAAATTCGAATAGAAAAATATTAGAATAGAGCAGAATAAAATATATATATATATATATATATATATATATATATATATAATTTTATTCTGCTCTATTCTAATAGGGACAGACATGTCAATTGCGGGACAGTCCCGGGCAATCCGGGACACGTGGGCACCTTAGTGGTGGCCCGTAAAAAAATAAATAAAAATGTCACTTTAAGAGTGACCAGGCGCTAGAAGAAGCCAGGTCATATTC
The DNA here is from genome assembly GCF_905171775.1 of Rana temporaria. Classification (NCBI taxonomy): domain Eukaryota; kingdom Metazoa; phylum Chordata; class Amphibia; order Anura; family Ranidae; genus Rana; species Rana temporaria. Next base: position 404,379,984 of record NC_053492.1, on the reverse strand, counting down.
TATTGTATTTGATTACATTCTATTAAATTCCATTCTTTTCTTTACTATTCTTTGATTTGATTTTCATTCTATTGTTTTATTATTTTATATTCTATTTTATTGTATTCTTTTTTAGAAATCGATTTATATTTTTTAGATTTTGATTCAAATTTTCATTCGAATTTGTTTTCGAATCAAATTGTTTTCGAATTCGATTCAAATAGAATTTGTTTTCGAATCTGATTGAAATATTATCAAATCTGGTCGAAATATTTTCGAATCCGACCGGATTTTTCAAAATTCGGTCGAAAACGAACAAATTCCGAAAACGAATTTAACACATGTAACGAATCTAACTTAACGAAATTAATTAAATAACGAATTAAAACGAAACTAAACAAATTTTTCCCTTTTGCACATGCCTACTGAACCTGAGAGCGACTCATGTCATTTGTATTATTTGTTGTCTTACCAGCTACGCCTTACATTCTCATAAACTGTAGGAAGGCCTGTGCTTATCAGTATTTTTCTTCCAAACAGTGTGAGCGAGTCGTCCTCCTTCCACTAGAGCTTTCCGAGTGCAAAGAGAACGTCTATGTTGCAGGTCCCCAGCTTCACTTCTTAGCAATCATTTACTGTACGGACTTCAAGCTTCTCTTAGTGTGATTTACTCCATACCAACCAATGGGAGATCATCTCACGTTGGTCGAGAACTCGAGACCATTGCAAACTCACGAGAGCTGAAATGTAGGCCGAACTGCAGCTGTTGTTCATCGCAGTGCACTAATAGGACCCAGATATGTTAATGGGAAACATGTTTCTTGGATGCTGTGCTAGAACAACCAGCAATAAAACACCAGCTCCTCATGAAGAGTACACTCAAGGGCGTCTTCTATTGTACTTATCAGAATATATGGGGAACTTGCAGGACCTCTGATAACAAGCTTTAACTCGGGGTTATGGCCATGCCAGGGTTGGGGGCAATCTCATGGTTAAGCAAGGGGGTAAGCCCTTCCCACTCCACCCAAAACTGAAAAGTCAGGGTTCTTTGAGGATTTGTTTTGTGTCTAATGCTGCGTACACACAACCGTTTTTCATGACGAGAAAAATGCCATTTTTAAATTTGGTCATTAAAAACGATCGTGTGTAGGCTCCAGAGCATTTTTCTCGACGAGAAAAATGGGCATTAAAAAATTAGAACATGCTCTATTTTTTCTCGTCGTTTTTCACGTCGTCGTTTTTCTCGTCGTGAAAAACGGTCGTGTGTACGCTTTAACGATGAGTAAAAAAAACGCACATGCTCAGAAGCAAGTTATGAGATGGGAAATTAGCATAATCAGCCCAAAGGGTGGCGTCATTCGAATGGAACTTCCCCTTTATAGTGCCGTCGTACGTGTTGTACATCACCGCGCTTTGCTCGAGCATTTTTTATCACGATCGTGTGTATGCAAGGCAGGCTTGAGAGGAATCACGTCGAGATTTTTTTTTTTTTTTCCATGACATGAAAAACGGTCGGGTGTACGCGGCAATAGGTGCAAAATTTTGAGAAAAGTTGTCTTCAACCCTCACAAGAGTTTTTACTTCCACTTCAACTTAAAATGAAAAAAATGCTAGAAAGTAGAGTTTTTTTTTTTTTTGTTTCTTTTTCTAGCAGAGTCTTCCTGCCTCTAAAAAATATTTTTTAATTTTTTTGTTTTTGTGTACATTTTGCAGCACATGTGTCGGGCAGTGTACATTTTGTCTCCTTCTGGCTATCGGTAAGATGCCAGGAATGGAGTCAGTTGTCAGGGGCAATGTAACTCCTCTGGGCATGTTTTCACTTTTTTGTACAGTATGGGGTAGATTCAGATAGAATGGTCTATCTGTCCGCCCGGCGTAACATATCTCAGATACGTTACGCCGCCGTAATTTATCTCAGATACGTTACGCCGCCGTAATTTAGGACGCAAGTTCTGTATTCGGAAACAATTTGCGCCCTTAGTTACGGCGGCGTAACGTATCTGTGTCGGCGTAAGCCCGCCTAATTCAAATGTGGATGATGTGGGCGTGTTTTATGTATATTAACTGTGACCCCGCGTACTTGACGTTTTTGAGCGCCGTTCGTGAAAAAATCCCAGTGCGCATGCTCGAAATTCCGCCGCAAATCGTCATTGCTTTCGACGTGAACATAAATAACGTCCAGCCCTATTCGTGAACGACTTACATAAACAACGTCAAATTTTCAAAGCTCGACGCGGGAACGACGGCCATACTTAACATAGGATACGCCTCATATAGCAGGGGTAACTATAAGCCGAAAAAAGGCTAACGTAAACGACGTAAAAAAATGCACCGGCCGGACGTACGTTTCTGAATCGGGGTATCTATCTCATTTGCATATTCCTCGCATAAATCTATGGAAGCGCCACCTAGCGGCCAGCGTAAATATGCACCTACGATCCGACGGCGTACTAAGACGTACGCCTGTCGGATCGAGCCCAGATTCCGTCGTATCTTACTTTGTGGATACAAAACAGAGATACGACGCGTAATTCGTTTGAGGATCTGGCCCTATATCTTTTTTTTTTTTGCATTTTAGCACTGCTGACGACCTGCAGCCTTTTTCAAGCCTTTTGTTTTCTGCACATCATTACTCAGTATCGACTTCCTGATGGTGATAACAGTGGGCCAAGCTTGTTCAATGCGTTTCAGCCAGCCGCTTGCTTGTAATCTCCATCACAGGATCGTGCGACAGGTGACACAATTGGGAGAAGCTGTTGCACTATAACAGGAAGTGCCTGAACAAGGAACCTAATGGTAGGATCGCCAGGTTGTATTGTAATAAACGCTATAGATAGAAATTAATTGAAAACAGCTTTTAAAATGACAAGAACATGTTAAAGCTTAAAACATATGATATTTTGGGGATTTGGGTTTAGATCTACATTAACCACTTCAATTCGGGGCACTTTAAACCCCTTCCTGCTCAAGCCATTTTTCAGCTTTCAGCGCTGTGACACTTTGAATGACAATTGCACGGTCATTCAACACTGTACCCAAATGAAAATATTTATCTTTTTTTTTTTTTCACACGAATAGAGCTTTCTTTTGTTGCTATTTAGGCCCCTTTCAGACTGAGGCAGGAGCTGCGGTTGCGGTATAACGCCGCTAAATATAGCGGCGCTATACCGCCGGGATTACCACGGGATTCGGCCGCTAGCGGTGCGGTATTAACCCCCGCTAGCGGCCGATAAAGAGTTAATATCGCCCGCAATGCGCCTCTATAGAGGCGCATTGCGGGCGGTATTGCCGCGGTTCCCATTGTTTTCAATGGGAAGGAGCGGTGAAGGAGCGGTATACATGCCGCTCCTCTCACCGCTCCAAAGATGCTGCTGACAGGAGATTTTTTTGTCTCCCGCCAGCGCATCGCCTCAGTGTGAAAGCCCTCGGGCTTTCACATTGAGTCTGCAGTGCAGGAGTTTTTCAGGCGGGATAGCAGCGCTATTTTTAGCACTTTACCGCCTGAAAAACTCCTCAATGTGAAAGGGGCCTTAATCACTGCTGGGATTTTTTTAAAAACTGAAATTTTTTATAACATTTTCACATTTTCCAACATAAAAGAGACAGAAAAAGGAAAAGACACGCATTGTGTTAAGTGGCAAACATCAGGCGAACTATGAACATACATTGTCGCCCGTAGAGAAACAAGGTTGAGGCACATAAAACAGAAAAACAGTGCATGTCAGCAACCAGACAATGAAGTGTGGTTCAGTGCTTCTGTATTACCACTAGATTCGGACTCGTTCAAGTGTGTCGATAACAAAAGGTAATATAATAAAAATAAGTAAAAAAAAAAAAAAATTGAGCCGAGGAGGCTCAATGCTGGATTTTTTTTTTATTATTTAAAAAAAGACTAAAAATGTTGAAGAAATTATTATTTTTTGGCACTGATATGCAGCACTGATGAGAACTGATAGGCTGCACTGATAAGTGGCACTGGTGGGCAGCATGGATAGGCAGCACTGATGGGCAGAACTGGTGGGAGGCGCTGATGGATGGGCAGCACTGATGAGCAGGAAAGAACAAGGAGAAGCACACCGCTCCAGGCAGAATCAGGTGCAAGATAGATGACAGGTGCAGACCTCGGCTCACCACCGTGAAAGACGAATAAAACAAGAAATTGGTCGCACACTGGAACTCCAACTTATCTTGATGTCATCTATATTGTCAAAAGGGTCAGACAGATACAGGCAATGGCAGACGCGTTTCACAAGTGATGGCTTGCTTATTCACAACTACTGATGAGCAGGCACTGATGGGCACTGAAATGCTGCACTGACTGGCATCACTTATAGGCACTGATGGGAACTAATTGGTGACACTGATGGGCACTGATTGGTGGCACTGATAGGCATTGATTGGTGGCACTGATGAGGCTTTCTGTAATCAGGGCACTGATGATCAGTGCCCTGATTACCTACCCAGGTCTCCCCTGCAAAGAGAGTACCGCTGATTGGCACTCCTTGCCACACACTCTATCAGTGTGAGACGAGGAGAGCCAATTCATGTTACTTCATTATTTACATGTGACACAACCAATCACATGGTTAAAGAGCCACAGGAGCCACTCTTTGCAGAGATGGGGGTTGCATCGTGTCTTAGCAACACGGCACAGCCACGATTGGTTAAGCCAAAACACTCTGGGCCGGATTCAGATACCCGAGCGTATCTCTTAGGCCGGCGTAACGTATTCTAGATGCTGTAACTTTGGGCGCAAGTTCCTCATTCAGAAAGAAGTTGCGCCCTAAGTTACGGCGGTGTAACGTATGTGGGCCGGCGTTAGCCCGCCTAATTCAAATGGGGATGTGGGGGGCGTGTTTTATTTAAATTTTGCTTGACCCCGCGTATTTTACGGTTTTTTTGAACGGCGAATGCGCCGTTCGTGAAAACATCCCAGTGTGCATGCTCGAAACTCCGCGGCAAAACGGCATTGCTTTCGACGTGAACGTAAATTACGTCCAGCCGTGTTCGCGAACGACTTACGCAAACGACGTAAAAAATTCAAAACTCGGCGCGGGAACGACGGCCATACTTAACATTAGGATACGCCGCACATACCCCTCATATAGCAGGGGTAACTTTACGCCGGAAAAAGCCTAACGCAAACGGCGTAAAAAAAAAGCGACAGGCGGTCGTTCGTTTCTGAATCGACGTAAATAGTAATTTGCATATTCCTCGTGTAAACAAACGGAAGCGCCACCTAGCGGCCAGCGTAAATATGCAGCCTAAGATCCGACGGTGTAAGACACTAAGGGCTCTTTCACACGGAGCGGACCGTTTCCGGGTCTGCTCCGTGTGTCCGCCAAAGCTCAGCGGGGATCCCCGCTCAGCTGTCGGCGGATAGGGCGGTCCCCGCACACAGTGCAGGGACCGCCCTGTCTCTGCTCCGCTGTCCCCTATGGGGAACCTGATGCAGACGGACCGTCTGTCCGTCTGCATCAGTTCCGCTCCGCCGAACGGAAGAAAAATAGGGTTTCTTCCGTTCGGAAAAGAGGAACCCGACTGACGCGGACGCTAGCGGATGCTCCATCCGCTAACGGACGCGTCCCCATAGGGATTCATTACAAGTCCGTTAACGGACTTGTAAAGAAACGGACAGACGGAGCGGACGTCTGAAAGGGGCCTTACACCTGTCGGATCTTAGGGATATCTATGCGTAACTGATTCTATGAATCAGTCGCATAGATACGACCGAGTGCACTCAGAGATACGACGGCGTATCAGGAGATACGCCGTCGTATCTCTTTCTGAATCTGGCCCTGTAACTCCTGCATATACTTGCGTCCATACCGCACTGTTGTGCCGAGAATGTAGCCTGAACTGTGTATGCGCAGCTCAGTGTACATTGTAAGGAAGATTACAAACAGGCAGGTAAGTTTGTTTTATTGCAGAAGAGACATTTAATTTTTTAGCTTCAGTTCCGCTTTAATGGCAGCTTTACATAAAGATGCCTGTATGTCTCTTGAAAAGCCTGTGTCTCGGTGGAGGTCGTATTACTGCGTATTTAGCTGCCTGTTGAGTTTATCGCTCGCCTTGCTACAAAAGTCACCCATGTAGGCAGAGTGGAGCTGTGAGAAAGTCCGTGTGAATAGACTGGCGTGGGTGGCGTGCGGCATACATGGCAGACAAACCCAGTATCTGAACATTAATAAACAGCCAGAGCTGGCTTTGCCCTCTGGGCTCCAAATAGTACAGCATGCAACAAGGGAGAGGAGCAGCGCCCAGCACGAGGATGGAAACAGTAGTATCGGATTACAGTTTCAAAATATCGCTGGAACACATTAGCTGGCTCTCCGCTATTAACTCGCTTTATAATTACATTGCTTATTTGTTAAAGAAGGGCTTGTCTTGCTTTCCAATTAACATGGATGTTACTGCTGGGACTAAGCTACCGAGAAACATGTGGCACAGTGTTAAACTAAGATAATTACAGTTAAAAAGTTGTTTATAGACTTGTAGGAGATAATCATTTTTATGTCACCTTAATGCTCAATTTGTTTCTTGCATGGAAGAGTGGGAATAACTTTAATCAAGGTTGTACTCACTGTCCACTTTTGTCTTGAAATCATACAAAATCTTGTTGAAATGTTTGAAAGTGAATTGTTTTACCTAAACAAATTAAATAAACAGGGAAAATACTGCGCTAAGAACAAAAAAAGGGTTTTGAAAAATTAAAAGTAGAGGGTCAAAGATCTGCGGCGGCGTAACGTATCGTCTTTACGTTACACCGCCGCAAGTTTTCAGCGCAAGAGCCTGATTCTCAAAGCACTTGCGTGTAAACTTACGGCGGTGTGACGTAAAGCCGTCCGGCGCCTAATTCAAATGGGGCGTGTACCATTTAAATTAGGCGCGTTCCCGCGCCGAACGTTCTGCGCATGCTCCGTTAGGAAATTTCCCGCCGTGCTTTGCGCGAAATTACGGCGCCCGACGTGTTTTTTGAACGGCGACGTGCGTAATGTAATTTCATATTTCCCGGACGTCTTAAGCAAAAAACAAACATTTGAAATTCGACGCGGGAATGTAGGCCATACTTTAACATGGCTGTTCTAAATATAAGCCATGAAAAAGCACCCTTAACTTTACGACGGGAAAAACCGACTAGCGACGACGTAAGAGATTGCGACGAACGCGCGTATCTTCGTGGATCGCCGTAATCACCTAATTTGCATACCCGACGCTGGAAAACGACGCAAACTCCACCCAGCCGGAAAATTACACCTGAAATCCGAAGGCGTACGAAGCCGTACACCTGTCGGATCTTAGCTAAAAGCCGTCGTATCTTGGTTTGAGGATACCAAATCAAGATACGACGCGGCAAATTTGAAAATACGCCGGCGTATCAGTAGATACGCCGGCGTATTCCCTTTGTGAATCTGGCCCAGAATTTTTAGAAAAAAGCTGCACACCTAAAAAACATGTGATACTCATGCAAACAAAAACAAAGGAGGTAGGTAGCGCTAAGAACCATACTACTTGAATAAAGTGTAGATGTGTATATAAGTTAAACACAAAGGCCCAGATCCACGTAGCGTGGCGCATTGTTCCGTCCGGCGTAGCGTATCTCAGATACACTACGCCGCCGTAACTTACAGCGTAGTTTCCGTATCCAGAAAGCGTAGTGTAAATGTGTCGGTGTAAGGGCGCGCAATTCAAATCACTAAGTTGTGGGCATGTTTTATGCTAATACGTCTTGACCCCACGTAAATGAAGTTTTTTTTTGAACGACGCATGCGCCGTCCGTGGGGGTATCCCAGTGCTTTCGACGTGAGTGTAATTCTACGCAAAGCCCTATTCGCGAACGTTTTACGCAAACAGCGTAAACAACGGAAAATTCGACGCTGGCCCGACGTCCATACTTAACATTGGCTACGCCTCATATAGCAGGCGTAACTTTACGCCGGAAAAAGCCTTACGGAAACGACGTAAAAAAATGCGCCGGGCAGACGTACGTTTGTGGATTCGCGTATCTAGCTAATTTGCATACTCAACGCGGAAGTCGATGGAAACAACACCTAGCGGCCAGCGTAAATATGCACCTTAGATCCGACGGCGTACTAAGACGTACGCCAGTCGGATCTAGCCCAGCTTCAGGCGTATCTTGTTTTGTGGATACAAAACAAAGATACGCCGGAGCAACCTAGAAGTTACGCGGCGTATCAATCTCTGCAAGTTGCAGTTGATGCATTTTTTCAGGGTGTTTTTGCACATGTGTTTTTGATGATCTTTTGAAGCATTTTTTTTCTGTTTCTCTTACTGTAGAGACTAGATTGTGGGGATTTGTAGTTTGGGGTCACAGCTGTATAGATGAGATTGCTCCGCTTCCTGTTCAGCTGTATACAAGATTGTATGTCCTGCTATAGAACAGCTTGTGCACATTTTATGACACATTCTCTGTGAGCACTTCTCTTATTCTTTCAGTCAGGTGGAAGTATGCTGCCACTAGAGGGAAACTGCTTATTGAATGTTCCTTCTCTGAGGACTCCATCATTCATTGCAGCTTTGTGCCGCTCAGATGGCAGATACAGCTGAAATCAAGGAATGTAATGCTGAAATATAGCAGGTGGATTGCTTGCGCCAAAGTGGAGATCGCATACGCAAAATGTTATTGTTTTTAACCAATGTGTATAAAGGTTAAGAATGTTTATTCAAATATATATATATACCATACACTGTATATATATATATATATATATATATATATATATATATACAGTGTGTATGTATATATATATATATATATATATATATATATATATATATATATATATATATATATATATATATATATGGTGTGTGTGTGTATATATCTATCTATCTATATATATATATATATATATATATATATATATATATATATATATATATATATAAATATATATATATATTGGGATAATAATAATTATTATTATTTTTATTGCTTATTTATTTCAATATTATTAGATATTAATAGTAATAGAAATACAATAATTATTATAATACAAACAGCCCCGGGTTCCAAACAAGATCGGGTCTGTAGGTTTGTTCTTAAAGTGGAGGTTCACCCTAAAAACGATTTTTTAACATTAGAGCCAGCATAGTAAGGGCATATACTTTCGGCAGGTTTTTTTTTTTTCTCCGTACTTGCCTTTATATTCTGATTTGGTCCAGGGCTTCCGCGTTCTGATGACTCCGGGACTGGGCGTTCCTATCCTTCCGTTCGATGATTGATGGCTTGTGAAACAGGTGACCTGTCGCACAACGCGCGTCACCAGATTTCTGGAAATAGCCGAGCTGCGAGTCGGCACTATACGGCGCCTGCGCCCGCCGTGTAGAGCTGACTGCGCAGGCGCCGTATAGTGCCAACTCGCAGCTCGGCTATTTCCCGACATCTGGTGACGCGCGTTGTGCGACAGGTCACCTGTTTCACAAGCCGTCAATCATCCAACGGAAGGATAGGAACGCCCAGTCCCGCAGTCATCGGAACCCGGAAGCCCTGGACAAAAACGGAATATAAAGGTAAGTACGGAGAAAAACAAAAAAAACCTGCCGAAAGTAAATGCCCTTACTATGCTAGCTCTGCTAGATGTAATATAAAAAAAAAAATTGGGGGTGAACCCCCGCTTTAAGTTGAATTTATATGCAAGTTAGAACAGGTACATTTTTTAGGTTCAACTCCAGCCAAAAAAATGTTTTGACGTTTTGGATAGCATAGGGAAGTGTTAACACCCCTGTAATGTTTGTTTTGCTGTCTTTGCCCCTGTTCAGAAGACTTGTGCCCCGTACACACGACCGTTTTTCGGGTTCTAAAGAATTACTTTTTTTTTTTATGTCATTTAAAAACTATCGCGTTTGGGCTCCAGAGCATTTTTCACGATCTAAAAAATGGGCATTAAAAATTTCGAACGTGCTCTATTTTTTCACGACTTTTTTAACATTGTCGTTTTTAAGGTTGTAAAAAATGGTCGTGTGTGGGCTTTAACGACGTGAAAAAAAACGCGCATGCTCAGAAGCAAGTTATGAGACAGGAGCGCTCGTTCTGTTAAAACTAGCGTTCGTAATGGAGTTTGCACATTCATCGCACAGTAACAGACTGCAAAGCGCGAATCGTCTTCTACTAACACAAAATCAGCAAAAGCAGCCCAAAGGGTGGCGCCATCCGAATGGAACTTCCCCTTTATAGTGCCGTTGTACGTGTTGTACGTCACCGCGCTTTGCTAGAGCATTTTTTCACGATTGTGTGTAGGCAACGCCGATTTAATGATCGGGTTGAAAAAAACGTTGTTTTTTTCTAGACCCTTAAAAACTTCATTTTTTAGAACCTGAAAAACGGTTGTGTGTACGCGGCATTACTCATCACTTTCTGTCCACATTACAATTGGATTTTGAAAATTTTTACTTTCAGAAGTTCACCTCACGTTCTGTCGTTGTGATTGGGTTGTTTATTTTTATTTTTTTGTGGTTGAACTGGATGACTTGTGTCTTTTTCCAACCTGACTAACTATGTAACTATGTAACTATGTAAAGAAGGATTGGTGATAAAGATTCAGAGGAGACACTTTTTTTCCCATCCTAAAGCCTGGTACACACGATCGTTTTTTCCGCGGACAAAGCGTAGGACTTTTGTCCAAAGGGCGTTGGCCAGGAACTTGTCTTGCATACAAACGTCAAAAAGAATTGTCGGCCAACAAACGTGAAACCATTTGTTTTTTCAGCTCTTTAGCACCACCCTTTGGGCAACTTCTGCTAATGTTGTGTTTTGGTTAGCATTGCTTCTAAACATGCATGTTTGTACATTAGAGTTTTGTCCGACGGACTTCTGTACACAAGATCAGATAATCCGACAACACGCATTTGTTGTCGGAAATTTTTTGAAGCATGTTATCCAACATTTGTTGGTGGAAAATCTGACAACAATTGTCCGAAGGAGCGTACAAACGGTCGGACTTTCCGACAACAGCCTGTCATCACACAATTCCCATTGGAAAATCTGATTGTGTGTATGAGGCTTAGCTCTTAAAGTGGAGGTTCCATCAAAAAAACTATTTTGCTTTAAACTCTAGCTTACACATAAAAAATAAAATCATCTGGAAATGCCTGTTGCTATGCAGTCACACGAAATCTGCCTTTGAAACCACCTAGGATTCTGACATCATCTCCCTCTAATGCTCCTGGGAAATGTGTGTCATCATTTCCCAGGATGCAGTGCGCTGTCCAATTATCACTCCCCATCCAAGACTTTCAGGAAGTAAGTGCTTGTAGGCTTCACAATGCCCACAAGCAAAATGACAACGGTGTAGACATAGTTTTATAAACTATCTTTTTTGAATATCTATGCGGAGCGGCGGCGGATTGTAAAATAGTAAGTGACCGGATTTATATTATAAAAACGCAGGATGAAAGGACATACATTTAAAAAATGCTAATTGTGGTTGGAACTCCGCTTTAAGAGAATTTCCCTTCATAGGGGTAGATTTCCTCTCACTTCCTAATGTCTCCCTCCATTTGTAAAGGCCCATACACACGATCAGACTTTTTGACAACAAATGTCTGACGGACCTGTTTGATCGGACAATCCTACAGTTTTTGCTTTTTCATCGGACAAATGTTCGCTGTGAAAACAGACAAACTTTCTGGCAACAAATGTCCTATGTCCGCTAATCCGATCGTGTGTACACAAGTTCATCGGACTTAAGTCCAAAGTACAAGCACGCATGCTCAGAACCAATGCTAAAGATCAGACAACAATAGCAGAAGTTGCCCACAGGGCAAGCTGAAAAACCACGTGATTTGGTGAAAGTTGGCTGAAAAAGTCCTGCCGTGTGTATGCATACCAAGTTTACGGCTAAAGGCCCATACACACGGTCGGACTTTCAGCCAAAAAACTTCAAAATCAACAAGTTTTCACATTTGTCCGATCATGTGTGCGCTCCATCGCAGTGTTTCTCAACTCCAGTCCCCAAGGTGCCCCATCAGGTCATGTTTTCAGGATTTCCACTATTTTGCACAGGTGATTTGATCAGTTTCACTGCCTTAGTAATTATCACAGCCATTTCATCTGAGGGAAATCCTGAATACATGATCTGTTGGGGCGCCTTGAGGACTGGAGTTGAAAAACACTGCTCCATCGGACCAACTTTTTCGTGTTTCATCGGACAAAAAGTTCGGTCTGCAAACGGACAAACTTTACGACAACAAAAGTCCGATGGTGCCTAGTCCGACCGTGTGTACAGCAAGCCATCGGACTTTTGTCCGAAGTACAAACACGCATGCCCAGAACCAATGTTAAAATCAACCAACAATAGCAGAAGTTAACCAAAGGGTGGCGATAAAGGGCAGAAAAGAGCAGAAAAACCACGTGATGTTGGGAAATTTTTAGAAAAGTTTTCTGAAAAGTCTGAGCGTGTGTATGCTATGGGTGTGACCGGACAAATCACTTCGGACAAAGGGAAAGTTTGTCGGATGTCCGACCGTATGTACGAGGCTTAAGTCGGATGTATTTAATTCGGGGACTGCCTGTAACAATAACAACAATTATTATTATTAATAATAATAATAAAAATGAAAGCAATAATAATGCTAATAACAATACAAAAATGTATTATTAGTATTATATAAATATTATTAATAATAATAATAATAATAATAATAATATTATTATTATTATCATATAATAGTAGCAGTATATAATTATTATTATTATTATTATTGATAATAATATTATTAATAATAATAATAATAATAATGTGTTCTGTGCTGCAAGAAATCTGTAGAAATCTATAGGCTGCCATTGCTAACCTTCCAGGGTACTTTATGTTTTCTGTACAATCCTTTCTAGAAATGTTGTGCTTGAAATGATTACTGTTTGAATCAAGCTGAGAGCTTTCTGCACCGCCATTTGTCACAGGAATGGGTAGTTTGTGGATCTTCTAGCAGAACTAAAAAAAGATCAATCTTCGTACGCCGGCATTAAACCCTAAAATTGCGCGATATGTTTTCAGCAGATCTGCGCAGCAATGGACCTCGGAATGATTCTGGACTGTTTTTGTGCTTTTACACAAATTGCACTCTGCTTAGAGAAACCCCTTCTTGGGAAATGACGGCAATTTTAATTTTTATATTTTTTTTACAAAAGTGACCTCTTGCCCATAAGTCCTTATGAATGGGCTCTTGTGCTCCCATTTAAAGAGACAGTACAGCTTATTAAACAACTCAGGAACATTTCATGCAGGAAGCTCAGTAAGTTCATTTAGAGGCCTGAAGAAAAAACTTGCATTTTAAAAGTAAAAGTTCACTTTGCTTTGGTAGACTAAAGAATTATAAAAAAGCATTGTAAAAATTTGTTTGTCTTTTTAGATGGGCGTTCCGAACCGATCATCTGTCAGTTTTTCAGGCGTATCTGAAACTCAGTGTTACTGTATGGACAGGCGGATATAAATGGAGGTGCATCCATTTACATTTGAGTCCATCTAGGTCTGAAAGAAAACAATAGCCCCCCCCCCCCGTGCTCATGCACAAATGTGAACACGCATGTAAGTCCCACGCGCATATATAAACGATGATCACACCACACATGTACCGTATTGCTGTGAACGTCAGAGTGAGAGCAATAATTCTAGCGCCAGACCTTCTGTTAACTCTAAACCAGGGGTGGCCATCCAGTGGTCCGGGGGCCACATGTGGCCCGCGGAGCCCTCTGATGTGGCACGCCACCTCCTGCTCTGGAATGGCAGGTTGGCAAGCCCAGATCGCAGGTTGCCGACCCGCCATACCACAGCATCAGTGTTGTGAATGAAGCTGGTGATAGAGGAAGAAAGTGGCTGCAGAGCAGAGCCCCCTAAGTCAATGCTTCCTCTACAGCGCTGGCTTTAGTCTATGGCAAAGTTTAGCTAACCCGCAGGATAGACACAAGTGCACTACGCTGCACCCGCGGTGTGGGTAAACCACAGCACATCAGTGTGATAGCAGTCTTGGGCCCTTTTCACATGACCAGCCCGACCAAATGGGACCCTCAATTCACCTCTATAGAGAGTCAGATGTCCGTTTATGCCCACCTACCTCCAATCCGAAAAACAGTAGGGAATTCGTCCCCTTCCATCTGGGCGGATCAGAGGGCCTATAGAGTAGCCGTGACCTGTCATCTGCCCGCTCTGCTCATTGTGGCCCACGACTGGTTACCAAGTTGCTTAAGTGGCCCTCACTCTTCAAAAGGTTGGGCACCCCTGCTCTAAACTAATAGCCTATGAAGGCTTTTAAAATATCACCTATGGATAATTGAATGTACTGTAGTTTGTTGCCATTCCACAGGCGTATGTAATTTTAAAGCATTAGGTATTTATTTACTCAGCATAAAATCATTTTTCTATCCTACCAAATATTGTGTATTATATACTGTTTGTGTGCACTAAAGTTCATTAAAGTGTATTTTTTCCTGAAAATTTGCATTTGATAAACCACTGTGCAAATATCGTGTGTGCGTACAAATCGGCTGTGGCGCCGCTGACATTGCTGCCTCTGCTGCTCTGAAATCCAAAGCAGTATTGTTAGCCCTGCCGGAGAGTTCCTGTGCTGCACTACAGAACACCTCCCCCATATAGAATCAAGATCAAGAGTGGGGAAGGCTGGCAATACTGTCTGGAACTTTAGTGCAACAGAGGCAGCATTACCAGATCACTATGGAACAGGGGTCTTCAAACATGTTAAACAAAGGGCCAGTTTACTGTCCTTCAGACTTCAGGGGAGGCCGGATTGTGGACGGTGGGGGTAGAAAATGTCCCGTGCCCAGCATCAGTGAGAATAAACATGGCCTTGGGCTTGGTAGTCAGTGGGAGGAGTAGTGCCCTATCATTGGTATTAGTGGGAGGAACAGTGCCCCATCGTTTGTCTCAGTGGAAGGAAAAGTGTCCCATCATGGAATCAGTGGAAGAAACAGTGCCCTATTGTTGGTGTCAGTGGGAGCTGGAGGAGAAGTGTCCTATCATTGGTAATAGTGGGGGGGGGGGGTAGTGCCACATCATTGGTGTTAGTGTGAGGAATAGTGCCCCATCATTGGTATCAGTGGGAGGAATGGTGCCCCATCGTTGGTGGCAGTGGGAGAAATGGTGCCCCATCATTGGTGTCAGTGGGAGGAATGGTGACATTCGGAATTTCCGACAACATTTGTGTGACCGTGTGTATGTAAGACAAGTTTGAGCGAAACAATCAGTCGGAAAAAAATCCACGGTTTTGATGTCGGAATGTCCGAGCGTGTGTATGCGGCATTGGACTGGTTACAGGAAACATAATCTACCTGCCCAAGGTTTCATTTTTTATTCAGGCATTGCTTTATTGGACCCTACACCACCCCACCCAACACCATTGTTTTGTGTTGGTGATCTAGGAGGCCTTTTGCTTTACCTGTTTGTAATGCTGGATAGTGGTGGTGTTCCCATACATGGCCACTGTAGGCAGTTTGCTCTTTCTCATGTACAGAAAGCCTTATGTAGCGTGTAAGGACTTACAATTTTTAACAACCATCAATCAGATGCAAATTTTCCTTGCAGAGATAGATACTATCTTGTGTTATTAAGCCTGCATTGGCAATTTAGGGATCAGTTTTCACTTGTTGCCTGAAATAGCTCCTTAGACAAATGCAGAGATACTTCTGACCACTAGAGGGGGTATGCACAAAAGCTGAGCACTGATATTACACACTGCGCACATACTGCATGACTCTTCCTGTGCTTGTAAATGTGTTTGTTTTCTCAGTCTTAAAAATTTCCAGGTACCAAGTTATGAAATGTGGGGTAAGGCACATAAACAGTTACGTTTTCATTTTCGTTATCTGATCTGCATTAAAAAAAAAAAAGAAAATGAATACATTTAAATATAAATAGTAGCTGGGAGTAACAGCTCCATTTTGTTTGCACCTGTTTTCTCATAACTGGAACATGAATGGAAGGCTTAAAAGGAGTTGTAAAGGAAAAAAAAATTTGCCTAAAATTAATGTCTGCAAGGTAGACAGACAGTATAGTGTAATGATTCTGTTAAAAACAAGGAATACCTATTAAATTCCTTAATCTATATCACCTCCGGCATTCTAGTTTCTGTTCTCTCATTCCTCATTCTCTCATTCCTGGTTTGCGGCGCTCGTTCATGTAAGAACTACATTTCCCAGTATGAACTGTGGCACGCCCAGTAATTCACACCTCCTTGAAGTCTCTAACACGTAAAGAGCGTCCTGCCACACAGATGTAGTTCCCAGGAGGGGGCGGAGCACATCACTGACCACCGCAGTAAAGCCTTCCTTCACGGTGGTAAGTAACAATCAGACAAGCAGGAAGTGAACAGAACAGAGAAGAAATAGAGCAACTTCTGAGAAAAAACGAACAATGAGGAAGTGAAAAGAGGAATGTCTGCAGGTAAAGGATGCTTATTATGAAAAAAAAAAAATTCCTTTACAACCCCTTTAAGCCCTGTACACACGGCCGGGATTCTCGTCAGGAAAAAAACATTGTTTTTCCTGACGAGATTCCTGGCAAGATTTTCTTGCCGGCCGGGTGTACACACGTACGATTCAAAAGAACCGCACGTCAAATTCGATGCCGTCGCCGCCATCTTGCTTCACCCTACCTATGCCTTGGAAGCTACCGCGCATGCGTCAAAGTCATTTCGAGCATGCGCGGGTTTCCACGGAGGCAGGTAAGTATACACACGCTCGGGTTTCTCGGCAGGAAAACACTGCCGAGAGTCTCAGGACGAGAAAATAGAGAGCAGGTTCTCTATTTTTCTCGTCTAGATTCTGGGCAGTTTTCTTGATGAGAAACCTGAAAGCCTCGTACACACGCTCGGTTTACTCATCAAGAAAGCTCTCCCACCAAGTTTCTTGATGGATTCTATCGAGGAAAACGGTCGTGTGTACGAGGCCTTAGTCTTGTACACACGCTCGGTTTACTCGGTAAGAAAGCTCTGCCAGCAGTTTTCTTGCCGAGAAAACCATGCGTGTGTACGAGGCTTGAGGCCTGATTTATACTTCTGCAGGTAGCAGTTTGCATATTGCATTTTTCAATACACATTTTGGATCCATTGAAGTCTGTGGAACCAAAAACTAGAAAAAAAAATCCTGGCCCTTTCCATAAAATGCACAGATGTGAACTACATTCATAGGAAACCATGATAAATAGACTGTAGTGTGTTTCTACAAAACAGAAAATGCACTAAAAAAAGGGTGTGAACCAGCCTTAAATGCTGCAAGCTCATGTGCATGCCTAGAAAGTGAATTCAGATTTTAAAGGGGATTTCCACTTTAACTGAAAACCCCCTATTTTTTTATTTTTTTTACAGCAATGTGTAGTAACACAGAGGGATTTCCACTTCTTGCCGCCATCCTCTCAAACAATAGTGAAACAGAAAATGAGACCTGGCTACAGAGATGTGATGTTTGTAACAAAGTTGCACCACCCTATCAGATTCCACCCACGGGTAGCACAATACTGTAGCTGCTGACTTTTAATATTAGGGCACAAATCCAGCGGTGTCCTCACCGGAACCGATTTTTCAATTGACTCTCGGGTGCTGCTGCCGCCATCTTGGCTATGGGAAACTGGCAATGAAACCTTGCAGCTTGCCAGTCGGTTCCCTCCTGCACATGCCTGAAGTGTGCTGTGCTTTGTGAGTGGCCCGAATGCGAGGGAAGGAGTAGGGTGGCCAAACATCCGGCTGAGTTCACCGTGGGAGCAAAAAGTACCTGTCCAAACTAGGTACCCGCTCCCCCTGAAAGGTGGCAGGGGAGAGGGGGAGGAGGCAGATAAGCGGAGCTTTCCCTTTTGGGTGGAGCTCCGCTTTAAAGTGTATGTAACGGAATGACCCATGACACCCATAGACTTTTGAAGGATGAGGGGTACTCCTGTGCCAGCGTCACTAATAACTCTTGGATCTAGGTTCACCCTGTGCCCCTTTTGGGCATAGGGTGACTGAGAAATATTAATTATAAATTACATGAGATGTGACTGATAACTGATAATTCATATTGCAGAATATCTTGAGATATTCAAGTGGTTATTCTGACCCACACCAGGTCAGTGGAGTGTCTCCTTCAATGTGAGGACACATGCTTTTGAGGTGTTAATTGGGTCTGCTCCAAGACCTTTCATTATGTATGCTAATAACACTGTTTGTGTGAAGATGCTATTGATGATAGATATGTGTTGTGAGTTAGCAGTCTAAGGGTCAGGTGTCTCCTTTCAGGGGTAGGGAATTAGCATGTCAATTATGTTTAGTAAAGGAATGTGACTTCTCAGCTGTAGTAATTAGGTTAAATCGGGGCCAAAACATCTGACATAGAAATGTGTATTATGCAGGTGAATCACTTAGTATCGGAAGTACGGACGTCTGGGGAATAATTAACTTCTCTGAATGTCATTCTCTAAAAGAATGTGATTGAAGCCCCCCCATTGTGTGATGTGTGGGTGGAGAGTTCATTTGTTCCTTTGATTACTGTAAACATGCCTGTACTGTATATAAGAGAGCCGAGATACCATTAAAGTTCGTTCATACATTTTGACTCAGAGAACGGAGCTTGTCTTGTTTATTCTAGGGAAATCCTTATGGATCGTGTCTGCTGGATTGTGGAGTGTCAGATAAGCTGACGTGGGCGATGGAATGGGAATATCGTAAACGGTGGTGACCGTTAGAGTGTATAAGGAAATAAAGCTTCATAACCCCCTCAGCGGTATTCCCGAGTCTGGCTCGGGGTGGAATTTCAGAACCAAAAGCGGTAACCCCGAGCCAGACTCGGGATCGCCTCGCAGTGTCCACAGGCAGGGAATTACTTGCCTTGTCCCTGGATCCTGCGATGCCTGCCTGCTGTATGTTCGAGCTGTCTCCTCGCTCGATTCACATAGTGCCCGAGTGCCGTTCCCTGCGACGTTACGACGCACGGGGCGGAGATCGGCGCCAAATTCAAAAAAGTAAATCCACACAATACATACAGTATACTGTAATCTTATAGATTACAGTACTGTATGTAATAAATACACACCCCCTTTGTCCCTAGTGGTCTGCCCAGTGTCCTACACGCACTTTTATATAATAAAGACTGTTCTTTCTGCCTGGAAACTGGAGATTGTCCATAGCAACCAAAAAGTGTCCCTTTATGTCAAAAGTGGTTTTAGACCAGCTAAAAAACAGCGATAATAAACTAGAATAACTTGCAGAATTGAGCGATAGCGATATGTGGGGAAATTATATAACGTTCTTATTCAACTTCCTTTAGATTCACCTTCAACTAGGTCAGGCATGTCCAAAGTCCGGCCTGGGGGCCAATTGCGGCCCCCCTGATGATTTAATATGGCCCCCCTGGGGATTTGGATATATATATATATATATATATATATATATATATATATATATATATATATATATATATATATATATATGAGAGAGCCATTGCAGCCTCACATGTGCCCTGGGGGCCGCAAAAGATATATACCGTATTTATCAGAGCTGCCTTGGAGGGGACAGGACGTGCGCGACATGGATGACTTTTACTGTTTATCATAGGAGGCGGGACTTTGTATTAAAGAGGCCACCGAGTAAACAAGAAATTCTCCTGTTTGTGTCCTGACGGCACTTATCCCTCCCCCTCCCTGTCCCCTCCAAGGCTGCAGATGGGCATCGATCAGGCTGCACTGATGACAATGGAAAGGCTGCATTCAGGGCACATGTGAGGCTGCATTGATTGCAATGGTAAGGCTGCATTCATTGCAATGGTGAGGCTGCATTCATTGCAATGGTGAGGCTGCATTCATGGCAATGGTGAGGCTGCATTCATGGCAATGGTAAGCCTGTGCGTGTTATATGCTGATAATACGGTATATCCAAATAACACGCCCAAGCTCATGCTTAGTCCTGAGCAGCGCTCGGGAACTCGTTGGGGCCACAAAAGAGATATATACATTATATCCAAATAACACGCCCAAGCTCATCTCTTCACCACACACAGCCACAAAGGCAAGAGAATTCTTGTTGGGCCGTGTATTAGTTGCTCGGACGAACACACTTAGATCAAATTTTAATTTTAATGGTTCAAAGAATGTCAGGCAAAATGGTCGGCCCTCGAGCATGTTCACTTCATCAAATCTGGCCCTCTTTGAAAAAAGTTTGAACACCCCTGAACTACAGTAGGTAGTGCAAGGATCTGCCTGATTGTAAGCAAACGGAAAGTGTTTAGGTTTGACCTCTTATTATATGGTTTTGGTAAATCGAAATAAAAAAGGTGAAATAAAATTATTTAATGTATATTTAATGTATAGCCAGCCTTTTTAATGGGCCTATTGTGTATGTAATCCTGGTTATTTCTTCTTATTATGTGTCTTACGTTGCGGCTGCCCATCGCTAGCAGTGAATGGGGTAAAATGCCGTCTTGTGTACAGAATGTCATACAGGAAGTTGTACATTTCCTGCTCTAATCACTCCTCTCCAGCATTCGACCTCCATACTCCTGACCCTACGAGATGGAGGAGAAATGGCACAGACGATCCATAGAAGCCCTTCTATAGTTTGGTAGTAAATGATTCCATGTTGGCACGCGTCCTCATATTGTTGCACTGCAGATGTTTATTGAGATACATTTCAGAAGGGCGCTGGATCTTTTTTATTGTATGATTACATACATTGGAATGTCTCTGTGCTATATAGCCGTGCATTCCTAAGCAGCCTGTGACTCTGCAGCTGCTGATCATTCACTCACAACGTGTACACAGCCACTTTGCTTTCCTGCATTTTATATGCGTGTTATTTTCTTTGACGATGAGCAGTGTCTGCTTAGGATTATTATATCCCTCTAATTATTAGGTGCTTTTCTTCATTAGAATTCCCTTTGTTTCTTACTGTTTGGGGATTTAAAGCTGTGCTGTAAATAACATTTTCCCTTAGAAATGTCCCTTTCTACCCTGAATTGTATGTTAAAGTCCCCATCCAGAAAACTAGAAAACTGATCCCTTGCAGTGGGGCTGTTCCCGCACTGCAAGGGTTAATTACTCATTTTTGGTTTAGTGCACATATGTCAAACACAAGTCCCACCAGGACTTTTCATGCGGCCCTTGCATCCAGTTTTGAAACCTCCGGGTTGCACACTGTGCAAGGCGCACCGCTAAGCCCTGCACTCTGTACATAGAGCACCTCTAAACTCTGCACTCTGTACATAGCACACCCCTGAACCCTGAACTCTGTACATAGCACACCCCTGAACCCTGCACTCTATACATAACACACTCCTTAACCCTGCACTCTGTACATAACGCACTTCTGAATGCTGCACTCTGTACATAACACACTCCTTAACCTGCACTCTGTACATAACACACTTTTTAACCCTGCACTCTGTATATAACACACACCCATACCTCCCAACTGTCCCTGAATTTGAGGGACTGTCCCTGATTTGGAACAAAGTCCCTCTGTCCCTCATTCCTCCTTATTTGTCCCTCATTTTGGTCCAATCTGTATAGTTGTATATAAAATGCATGATTTATCTTTCAAGTGGTGTTTCCCATCGCTAAATCTTTCATCCGATTACTAAATTGCTGCATTTGTACACTTCAAAAGCCAATATAAAGGAATAGTAGTGGTAAAAATAAAGCACTTGTGGGTTTAACTAATAATTATTTTGTAGAATTCTCCTTTAAGGGGGCGTGGCATGTCCTATGCCTACATACATTTGCTAATAGGTGTCCCTCACTCCCACCTCAAAAAGCTGGGAGGTATGCACACCTCAACCCTGCACTTTGTACAGAATGCATTCCTGAACCCTGCACTCTGTACATAATTCACCCCTGCACTCTGTACATAATTACCCCCTGAACCCTACACTCTGTACATAACTCACCCCTGAACAAACCCTACACTCTGTACATAACTCACCCCTGAACTAACCCTGCACTCTGTACATAACTCACCCCTGAACTAACCCTGCACTCTGTACATAACTCACCCCTGAACTAACTCTACACTCTGTACATAACTCACCACTAAACCCTATACTCTGTACATAATGCGCCCCAGAACTCTTCACTCTTCATAAAACACTCCTGAGTCCTGCACGCTGTACATAACGCACTCCTAAACCCTGCAGTCTGTACGTAGTGTAATCCTGAACTCTGCACCCTGCACATAACGCACTCCTAAGCCCTGCACTCTGTACATAACGCATTCCTAAACCCTGCAGTCTGTACGTAGTGTAATCCTGAACTCTGCACCCTGCACATAACGCACTCCTAAGCCCTGCACTCTGTACATAACGCATTCCTAAACCCTGCAGTCTGTATGTAGTGTAATCTTGAACTCTGCACTCTGTACATAATGCACTCCTAAGTCCTGGACCCTGTACATAGTGTAATCCTAACCGCTGCACTCATTGCATAACACACTCCTGAACCCAGCACTCTGTACATAACACACTCTGTATGTAGTGCACCCCAGCTACAACCAGCCCTTTTGAGGGCAACCATACTGCTGTTGCGGCCCACAATGAGATGTTGTTTGACACCCCTGGTCTAGGGGAACAAAAAAATTATCATCTTACCCAATTCTTGGCCTTTCCCCTAGTTAGACCAGTCCCCACAGTGTCTTCCCATGTTCTAGCAGGGTAGGGTCCTGATATCATCAAGACCAAAGCAAGGTCCGTAGCCCTGCATTGAACATAATAATGGCGAGGGACAGTCCACCATCGCATCATGGGGGAGCGCCATCTGTCATAGGATCAGGTAAGTAAAACTGTTTCTCCCGTTCCCTAGACAAAATGAGCTATTAAACCCTTGCAGTGCAGGGGCGCAAATCATTTTAAAGTTTGCCGGAGATGGGCTTTAAAGTGGTATTAAACCCTTAGCAAATTTGTAGCTTACATTGAGTACAATAAAATAAACATTCCCCAGTAAACTACTTGTCAATGCTTCTGGCTCCTCCTTTCTCTGTGCTGCTTCCCTGAACTTCCGGTCTTCACTGGAAAAAGTTAACGGTGAAACAGGGTTGCCAACCGTCAGTAAATTTACAAACAGTTTGTAAAATCCGTAATTTTTGCATCTGTCCATAAATGTCCATTACGGACATTCAGACTACACGTCCATGATGGACATTTATGGACAGATGCAAAAATTACAGATTTTACAAACTGTTTGTAAATGTACTGAAAGTTGCCAACCCTGCAGTGGGCAGTGTAGTCTCCAGTCAGTTTGTTAGCTGAATTAGCCCTATAATTGCAGTTTTATCGCTCCACAATAACGTTCACTGCACATGGTTGTGGTGCGGCCTCAAAGAACTGCATTAGTGATATGGGCCCGGATTCAGAAACAATTTACGTTGGCGTATCTATTGATACGCCGCGTAAATTCTAGCATGCGCCGGCATATCTTCTTTCTGTATTCAGAAAGCAAGATACGCCGAAATTTGGCTAAGATACGATTGACGTAAGTCTCTTACGCCGTCGTATCTTAGTTGCATATTTACGCTGGCCGCTAGGTGGCGCTTCCAGAGATTTACGAGTAAAATATGCAAATTAGGTAGATACGCCGATTCAGAAACGTCCGTCCGCCCGGCGCATTTTTTTACGTTGTTTACGTAAGGCTTTTTCCGGCGTAAAGTTACCCCTGCTATATGAGGCGTAGCCAATGTTAAGTATGGACGTCGGGCCAGCGTCGAATTTTGCGTTGTTTACGTCGTTTGCGTAAGTCGTTCGCGAATAGGGCTTTGCGTAAGTTATGTTCACGTCAAAACCAATGAGGCTTTGCGGAGTAATTTGGAGCATGCGCACTGGGATACGTCAACGCACGGCGCATGTGCCATTCGTAAAAAACGTCATTTACGCGGGGTCACACTGAATTACCATAAAACACGCCCACATCTTCCTATTTTGAATTAGGTGGGCTTACGCCGGCCCTCATACGCTATGCCGTCGTAACTTAGGGCGCAGGTTCTTTCTGAATACAGAACCTGCCTCACTCAGTTACGGAGGCCCGCACAAAGTGACGCCGGGCTTTCTGAATCCGGGCCTCGCTGTTTATGTTTTGCTGCGACATGGTAAAGCCGAGGCTCAACAGCCTGGTTTTAATACCCCCCCCCCCCCCCAAAAAAACCAAGTGTGAACAAAGCCTAAAAGAACATTTTTGGCGTTTTAGAAAATGTTACATTTTCAGAAGCATTGCCATTTTGTTACGTCTAGCCGTTTCTAGATACAAATGGTACTTAGCAGAATTTCTCTAAGGTCGGGGGTTAAGGTTTCAGAGAATCACAAATGTCTATAATATGTTTAAGGAGTTACTTCCACTGCACTGGCTTAAGGCCCTACTTTTTATTGCAGGACAGCATATTGCTACAACAATTACGCCTGGTAAAACTTAATGAGACACTTAAGCATTTATAGTAAAATTAACTACCATCCACGTTTTCCATTAGCTAGAACTTAGAGTCACCCAAACAACAGAAGGGAATTCAAGTGTAAGTTTTATCTATAATTTTTGCTTTCCATCATGTGTGCTTTAAATCTGAATTAAAAAGGCCACATTATCATGTTCCAAGCAGCAAAAGGTGAATCTTTTTAGCTTCATTGCTAAAGATGCTACTGCCCTAGAATTAAAAGTTTTCCTAAAGTCTCCTTCCATCTGAGGATTCTCAGGCCTCGTACACACGACCGAGAATCTCGTTGTAAAAGAAACATCGTTTTCCTCGACGAGGTTCTTGTCAGGTTTGTCGAGAATCTTGTCAAGCTTTCTTTGCGTACACACTGTCGAGACAAAATCTTGTTGTTCTCAAACGTGGTGACGTACAACACGTACGACGGCACTACCCTGTTTCCCCAAAAATAAGACCTACCCTGAAAATAAGACCTAGCGTTATTTTCCAGGAGGGCTGCAATATAACCCTACCCCGAAAATAAGCCGTAGTTAAAAATGCTTGTAAAATCCTATAATCCACTATATTACAGTAGTTTATAATATACAATGTGTGTGTTTCTGTAATATAATTGCGGGGAAGAAAGCTCCGGCGGGTAACAGAAGTGCAGAGGCGCTATAACAAATGTATTTGGCACAATTATATTACAGAAACGCACACATTGTACATTATATACTACTGTAATGGAGTGGATTATAGGATTGTACAAGCATTTTAACTCAGTTCACACTGGGGATTCCTGACAGGCAGGGAGGGAGAGGGGGAGAGAAGACAGCACATTACATGGTAAGACCTACCCAAAAAATAAGCCCTACTGTGTCTTTTGTTGGCATAATTAATATAAGACCCAGGCTTATTTTCGGGGAAACACGGTATAAAGGGGAAGTTTGATTCCACTGGCACAACCCTTGGGGCGGCTTTTGCTAATCTCATGTTACTGCGTGTTAAGTAAAGGTTTGGTGAGAGACGATTCGCACTTTTGAGTCTGTTACAGCGTGACGAATGTGCTATCTCCATTACGAACGCTACTTTTTAAGAAGGTGCGCTCCCGTCTCATACTTTATTCTGAGCATGCGCGTTTCTAAACATACACACGAACGTGTTTCTCGTCGTAAACCAGCCCGACGAGAAACGCGACAAGGAAATTGAGACTCCCGACGAGAAAAAAGAGACCTTGTCTCGTCGAGATCCACGACAGTTTTCTTGACGAAAAACATACACACGACCGTTTTTTCTTGGCAAAAATGCTCTGCCAGCATTTTTCTTGATGGATTTTGCCAAGGAAAACGGTCGTGTGTACGAGGCCTTACACATGTATTTAGCTTAGATTTGAGATCTTGTAGAGAAAGATCACCTTTATTTTCTTAAATAATTTCATGTCGTTAACAACAGTATTTTAATAAAAAGAGCTAATTATTACCTGGCCGCTTCCCACAGTCCCGGCTTCTGCCGCCACGCCATTCCGCTATGGTATACTGACATGTTACCTATGGGGAACCGATGTGCTTGTATTCATCCACAAAATGTAAATTGCCAATTTGTTGTGCTTTTAATAAATTCAGGTATTCTCTAAAATCTGCTTCACTTAGTCTGGCGCCCCTTCTGTTTTTTCTTGGCTAATATTTAGAGTGACTATGTTAAAGCAGAAGTCTCTGCAGGTGAGTAAGCCAAGTCAGCAACAACCTGGCAGGTGTGTATTATAGCTGTTTAGATTGCAGTCCACCGTTAATAAAACTCAGCACCAACCACATCAAAGGCTGAAGCTTAAAAAAAAAGTGCTGGAATGAAAACTAAACACACATACTCACCTAGATGGCTGCAGCATCTATCGGGTGCTGCAGCTGTCACCTGCCGACTCTACAATGAGAACTGAGCAATCAGAGGCTGCTGATTGCTCAGTTCTCGGGTCTGACTGTCAGTCACTGCTCTGTGCTCTGCCTCTACACACTCCAACACTCGCTGGAAGATAAATCAGCTTAGTGTTGGACCAATCTAGTAACTAACTGCAACATCCCTAAGTAGTATGAAAAATAAAAGAATGGGACTTTGAAGGCAGTAGATAACTAGGTGACCAAAGTATACCGTATATACTCGAGTATAAGCCAAGTTTTTCAGCACATTTTGCTGAAAAGGCCCCCCTCTGGTTATACTCGAGTCTCTTCTGTGTCATGCGATCAGACGGCGACCAGTGTAACCCCGCCCACCTCCTTCTCGTCCTCGCCCGTGATAGGCTGAATACTGACTCACTGCTGGGAAACTGAGGACCAGATTCACAAAAGAGATACGACGGCGTATCTCATGAATACGCCGTCGTATCTCTGTGATCCGCCCGTCGGAACTATGCGGCTGATTCATAGAATCAGTTACGCATAGATAGCCCTAAGATCCGACAGGTGTAATTGACTTACACCGTCGGATCTTAGGATGCAATTCTAGGCCGGCCGCTAGGTGGCGATTCCATTGCGGTCAGCGTAGAATATGCAAATGACTAGTTACGGCGATTCACGAACGTACGCTTTACCCGTCGATCTAAATTTACGTTGTTTCCGTCGAGATACGCCACATAAAACTAAGGCTGCCCTCTAGGTGGCCTAGCCAATGTTAAGTATCGCCGTCGTTCCCGCGTCGAAATGTAAAAATTCACGTCGTTTGCGTAAGTCGTCCGTGAATGGCGCTGGACGCCATTTACATTAACGTCGAAACCAATGACGTCCTTGCGATGTCATTTAGCGCAATGCACGTCGGGTAATTTGACGGACGGAGCATGCGCAGTACGTTCGGCGCGGACCCATTTGAATTAGGCGGGCTTGCGCCGAGCGGATTTACGTTGCACCGCCGCAAGTTTACAGGTAAGAGCTTTGTGAATCAGGCACTTACGCTGTAAACCTGCGGCGGTGTAACGTAAATGGTATACCTTACGCCGCCGCAGCGTAACGTATTTGTACCTGAATCTGGCCCTGAGTGTTCTGTCTATCAGGGATGAGGAGGGGGCAGGGCGGGGTTACACTGGACGACTGCCGACTGACTGCATGACCTGCATGACACAGAGATCAAGTATGCAGATCGGCACAGTGAGGCTTGCAATGGGCACAGTGAGGCACAGTGGCATTGCAGGCGCTATTTTTAGTGCAATAGCACCTGCAAAGCGCCTCATTGTAAAAGCAGCCTACGCATAGTAAGCATGCTGATTTTGTGATATATTACTACAATGGAAATATGTGTTGTAGCTTTTAATCATCCGTTATAATACATTTTGCAAAAGTCACACGGAGTAAATGACCAGCTTCTGAAAACATTTACAGCAGATAAACAATAAAAGAGAGAACAATTGTACGTGTAAAAGAGGGAAATAAAATATCGGTGGTTATTCACGTTGGCAGCTGGCTTTATAGGGAACACCACAACATATTAATATATGCAGAGATTTGCTTTTATAATTAAGTCTTACAAAATAGTTGACCTTTAAATTTGATAATTCTGATTTCGGCTTTACCCTCTGTCTGTTTTATTGGGTGATAATGTACACTTGAGTTACTTTTCTATTCCTTTCATTAGCTAAGACTAAAAGACCAAGTTTAATTTATTTTTACTGTTACTTTATACTGTTGACATATTTTATTGCTGATTTAGGCCGGTGTGGACAGCTGCAGTCCTGGAAGCTCAGATTCCTCATATACACAGTACAAAAAATGCCCAGCACACTTACTAGCTAGCCAGAAAAGTCAACTAAATTTGAATTGTTTAAGAATTTTGCAATACCAACAGAGGTTTTAGTTGCACACATTTGCAAATAAGGTCCCTCTGTGAAGTGTGCCCCCCCTAATTCTAATCTATAAGAGCCTATGTGGTTTTATTTACTAAAGCTGGATAGTGCAAAATTAGGATAAATTCTGCATAGAAACCAATCAGCTTCTAACCTCAGTGCCTTCAATTAAAGCGGAGCTCCATCCTAAATAAAACATAATCTCAATCTTAATAATGCTCCTGAACAATGCTTAATCCGATATTTGCATCTAAAAAAACATTTACTGTACCTTATAAACAAGATAGGCTTCCGGTCTGCAGACATCAGGTTTCCGACGGGTTTTCCGTTCTTTCTTGTCCCGCGCAGTGTCTTCTGGGAGCTTGTGTCATAGCTCCCTTGTTATCATATTTGGCCCGTGTTAGAGGAAACATCGCGCGACTTCGTCCAGCAGGAAGTGACGCGCGATGTAAACAATGGAAGGAGGGCGGCATTTGAAATCTCTCCATTACAGGACAGATCGAGCGGTGGATGCTGGGATTACAGCATCACCACATCCAGGAAGTCTCTGCTAGTGGGAGTCATAATGCCCACAGTGAAGATGGCAACAGCTGAAGAGACGTAATATAAGTTATTATTAGAGACAGCAGCACATATAGATGGACCACGAACACGCAAAACGTGAGTTAATGTAAGCATTAAGAATAACTGTTTAACTACCCCCCTCAAAAAAAAAAAAAAAAACGTTTTGGCATGGGAGATCCGCTTTAAGCTTTGGCAATGAAACCTGGAAGCTGATTATTGGTTTCTATGCAGACGTGAGCCTGATTGTGCACTCTCTAACCTTAGTAAATAACCCTCTATATCTTTCTGGATTTGGCACATAATTGAGGTTCTATTTAAAAAAAAAATTGGCATAGCCATTAGTCTCACGAATCTGCATGTACATTCGTTCTGTGCAAATTGGGCAAACAAATGTTCTTTAGGATCATTTTTCTTCTGAACAAATGTTAATGAAAGGGGTGGGGACAAGGGACAGGGGACAGTGGCTAATGCTGGTCCTCCAACATTCCCTCTCCCCAAGAAGTTAATGGACTATCTCGGTACTTGGTAGAAAACACATACATGTAAAAATGATAATAATTTATTGAACATAAAATAAGCAAAGAATACATGATTAAAATTGAAAAACAGAACCTCAGGGATACCCCTGGGCAAAGTCTGTTATTACAAACATATAGACTGGTCTAAGTCTCGACTAGTTTCGCGGTAACACCCGCTTCCTCAGGAGGACCAATCTATAAAGCAAACAGTATAATGAGTATTAGGTATGCATGAGTATTAGGTATTAGGTAAGCATAACAATTAAACAATAGCCATAAAAATACAATGGAAAAGGATTATACAAAGTAAGAAAGCTTTCCCACTATTTTGGTGGTCATGTGTGGCGTCAAGTCGCCAAGGTAAAACAGGCCCGTCCGCCGCGGGGGGCCCTATAGTGGTTCTGCTGACGCATAGCCCTGGTTCACACTGACTACGATTTGGAACGATTTGAGATGCGATTTGACATGTCAAATCGCATCTCAAATCGGCGGCAATTGTCGGCAATGGCACTGTCCTAATCAGTGCGACGCCGCATCTGCGATTTCAAAAAGTAGTTCCTGTACTACTTTTTGCGATTTCGGGCCGCGATTTACATTAAATCGCGGCCGGGAAATCGCGGTAAAATCGCGCATTTTACCGCGATTTTGAATTCGCAGCAGTGTGAACCTAGGCATAGGGAAAGATTGACTAAAACCAGAGGGTGCAAAATCTGCTGCAGCTGTGCATGGTGGCCAATCAGCTTTTAACTTCAGCTTGTTCAAATGAGCTTTGACCAAATGAAAACTGGAAGCTGATTGGTTTATATGCAGAGTTGCACAAGATTTTGTGCTTTTCAATTTTAATAAATCACCTCCTTGGCGATGGCTCCAGAGTTGTGATGCTTAGTAACCTAACTGTAGTCAGGGGTTAAGAAAATGTGTTAATCTTCTGCAATTAATAAAGAAACGTACAAGCAACTGTGACTGAGGACTGGTTGTGACCTTGATCATAGACTGTTGTGTCTAATGCAGATATCAGACATTTTTTCTTCCTGCTTATAAATGTATGCTACAGACACAATATTTGGTGAATAGCATTTTCTTCTGTTTTAATACTTATACAGTAATTAACCAGTTCCCTACCGAGCCATAGTAATATGACTTCGGCAGGAACTGTCTCTCCCTCAGAGTGGACGTCATATGACATCCTTTGCATCGCGGCCGCTAGGGGGCGCACGAGCGGCAACGCTCGCGACCCGGTGCGCGTTCCCGGCGGTCGTGATGTCCGCCGGGCACCCGCGATTGCCGGCAATCACGGCGGGAGTGTGGATCTGTGTGTGTAAAGACACAGATCCACCTCCTGTCAGAGGTGAGGAGACAGTTTGTGTTCCCAGTACAGAGGAACACAGATCGGTCTCCTCCCCTTGTGAGTCCCCCTACCCCTACAGTTAGAATCACTCCCAGGGAACATATTAACCCCTTCAGCGCCCCCTAGTTTTAACCCCTTCCCTGCCAGTCACATTTACACAGTAATCAGTGTATAAATGTGAATGGTCCCAGAAACGTGTCAAAGGTGTCCGATATGTCTGCCGCAATGTCACGGTCACAATAAAAAAATCGCAGATCGCCGCCATTACTAGTAAAAAAAAAAATAATAATTAAAAATGCCATAAATCTATCCCCTATTTTGTAGACGCTATAACTTTTGCGCAAACCAATCAATATACGCTTATTGCAATTTTGTTTTTATACCAAAAATATGTAGAAGAATACGTATCGGTCTAAACTGAGGAAAAATGTATTTTCAGGTTTTTTTTTATTTAAATTTATTAAATCAAAAAGTAAAAAATATGGTGTTTTTTTTTAATTGTTGCTCTTCTTTTGTTTATAGTGCAAAAAAATAAAAACCACAGAGATGATCAAATACCACCAAACGAAAGCTCTATTTGTGGGGGTAAAATTATAAAGATTTCATTTGGGTACAGTGTTGCATGACCGCGCAATTGTCATTCAAAGTGCAACAGCGCTGAAAACTAAAAATTGGTCTGGGCAGGAAGGGGGTGAAAATGCCCTGTATGGAAGTGGTTAAATTATAATACCCAGGCTTATTACTGTGTGTAGAAATGAACAAAGCTGTCCTCGAACACCACCAATTATATATCTGCTTTTACCAGGTCACAGCAAAAAAGACTCATCTTATTGCTATCTGTGAATTACAGTATTGGTTACCCTTCAGGTGTGTGAGCAATGGAGAAGGCAGCCCAGCCAATAGCAACTCCTCTATGTCATCCTTCTACACACACCCTTCTCTGGTGCTAGAGGTCGTGGCTTAGGATAGTCTATAGCCACCTGCTGGTAAAATATGGTACTGTTGGTCATTTAGGCTGGATTCACACCTATGCAGTTTTAGTGCTTTTTGCATTTTGCAGATTTGCTCTACAGAATGTGTTCCATAAGAAACGGACTGCAGTGTAAATCTGCAAAATGCAAAAAGCACTAAAACTGCATAGGTCACGTGTGAATACAGCCTTAGGCCTGCTTCACACCTATGCAGGTCGCAGTTTGCATATTCCAGGTTTTGCATTTTTCAATACACGTTTTTGATCCAATGAAGTCTATGGAACCAACAACCAGAAAAAAAGTCCCTGGTCCTTTCCTTAAAATGCACAGATGTGGACTACATCCATTGGAAAACCATGTTAGTGGTGTTTCTGCAAAACTGAAAACGCACTAAAAAATGCCTAGGTGTGAACCAGGCCTTAGTACACATGCATATGGGCAGATAAATGCCACTGTAAGGCTGGATTCATACCTACGTGTTTTTAGAGCTTTTTGCATTTTGCTGATTTGCACTGCAGAACGTGTTCCATAGGAAACCATGTTATATGGACTGTAGTACAAATCTGCAAAATGCAAAAAGCACTAAAACTGCATAGGTGTGAATTCAGCCTTAGAGGCGTTTGTCATTTTTTTGTCTTCTTTTTTTTACACCTCCTGAAAGCATCTCTAGGTTATCTACTGTGCATATGCAGGGCCGCCATCAGGGGGGTGCAGGCAGTACACCTGCAAGGGGCCCGGAGGTCCACAGGGCCCTGGATGGCAACCCCCCTTATATATATATATATATATATATATATATATATATATATATATATATATATATATATATATATATATATATATATATATATATAATTTTTTTTTTTTTTTTATTAAAGGGACCAGAGGTCCCCAGGGCCCCGGTTGGTAACCCCACTTTAAAAAAAAAAAAATTATATATTTTTTATTTATTCTTTTTATAAAAGGGCCCAGAGGTCCCCAGGGCCTCGGATGGCAACCCCCCCTTTTTTTTATATATTTTTTTTCTTTTTTAGATATTTTATAAATATTTCAATTGGATAATATAAGTTGTTATAAGAGTAAATACAGCTGGATAAAAAAAATAGTTTTAACAAGGGGGATTCTTTTCTATCCACTGTAAATGTATTCTATTGACTAGAAGAAAATTTATGTTCTAGGCAATAAAGTGAGTTTATGCTAATATGCATCTAAACGCAATACGAGTGTAAAGCGTGACATTAGAGGCATTTTTTTTCTGACAACTTCTGGCAGCATATTTGGAGAATTGAATTCATACACTTGTGTGTATGGGGCCTTTAGTCAGACACGTTGGTGCTATTTGAGCATAGAATATTAGATTTTTCAGATATTGCATATTGAGGGTTTTATTGTTGTATTGGAAGTAAAGTGAGGAAGATCCTTTTTATGTGAAGAAGGGTGAGGATCGGCATATGTACATTTTTGTGAAAGTGAAAGTGTTGATAATACAGAAAGAAAAATATGAATGATTATTCACTGCATAATTTTTCCAAAGCGGATCGGGTTATCCAGGGGTCATCCAGCTGCTGGGGAACTACAAGTCCCAGAGGCTGTGAAGGGAGCACGGGTTTTGCTTTTTCTGAACCGAGGGACACTAGCTGCCCGAACCTTTCTTCAAGCATCTGCAATACGTCTGCTGTTTCACTGGGATCATCTCCTATCTAGAGCTAATCCTGATAATTATCAGGGGACTGACGTGACGTGCTGCCACTTTAGGACTTGCACGCTGTAACAGCAATTCCCATAACAGTATGATTTAATGACTGTGCTATTAACCCAATATCTGCTAAAGCTGAGCACTCCAGGTATATACAGTCCCTATTTAACAATTTGACAATTTGTGATCCATAAAATATAATTTAACTCTTTGTGTTACACTGGAACTTAGAGATGCTGTCAACTTAGCGCCGGCCGTACACACATATGTGGACTTGGCTTTAAGTTAAGCGCTGCACAAACTTTTGCCACTATATAAAACCTGTATAATAATAATTATACTGGGATGATGCTTGTAGCTGGGTCTAGAAAATATAAAACAAGACTTAATTTTAAAACCACACCTGGGACTCAAGTGGTTAACAATTTATATAGAAAAACAGACCTCAACAGGTAACGTCAGAAATTTGGCTAAAAACTCCAGTTAGGGGTCTGCTTCCAGGGAGTAGTAAAGATCCAGTGGGGGCTAAATATATTTACAGTTGTGGTACTTCCATAAATACCTACCCTATTAGTTTTATACCTACCCCCTATAAATTTAGTAGTTATTTACACAAACCTTTACATTTTGTTCTGGGGTTTTGTTGTCTAACAGAAGTGCTTCTAGAAGCTATCAGTGTACCCCTTGAGGTATACATCTACGTCTTGATCCTGCCTACAGATCAGCTTATTTTCAACCTCTTTTAGCAGGGTGACAATGCTGTTGGTTCTGCAGTGAAATTACTGCAGTGTTGTCACTGCTTATACATTTTGAGCATTGATTTTCTTTTTTTTTTGTTCAATCTATAAGAAAAACATTGGACATTGTAAGGAATCCATGCCAGTTTTATAGTTTTCCCCAATACCTGTAACAGACACTTTTGCTGGGCAGCTTAGTTTATGGGCATATATGAAGAGTAATATAAAAGTGTGAAAACTTTGAATTTATATACTGAATAATACTATCATTGTAAGTATTAACCACACATGATTGCCAGAATATTATTATTATTTTTTTTCACAATAATGGGCCTTTAAGAAACCAATTAAATTGAGTGAGGACTCGTACACACGACTGTTTTCCTCGTCAGAATCCATCAATAAACTTGGTGGCAGAGCTTTTTTGCCGAGGAAAACGTTTTTTTGTCTGTTTTTCATTGAGAAAAACTGTCGTGGAACTCAATGAGAAAAAAAGAGAACAAGTTCTCTTTTTCCTCTTCGGGAGTCTCAATTTCCTCGTCGTGTTCCTCGTCGGCTGGTTTTCGACGAGAAACACGTTTGTGTGTATGCTTAGAAACCCGCACATGCTCAGAAGGGTGGCGCCAGTGGAATCCAACTTTCCCTTTATAGTGCCGTCGTACGTGTTTTACGTCACCGTGTTTGAGAACGACGAGATTTTGTCTTGACAGTGTGTATGCAAAGAAAGCTTGTCAAGGTTCTCGACAAGCCTAACAAGCAGAGCTTTTTTTATCAGAAAATAGGTGCAGGAACTCAACCATGACCCTGTTCAGATTTCACAAACAGTAGAAGGGCCTTAAAGGGGCATTAAATACCAGGATTGCATTACATACAGAGTGCAGAGTTCAGGAGGGTTACACACAGAGTGCAGAGCTGTCACTTTTAAACACAGAAACCAGACTACTGTGTTTACAAGTGATTGTGGTGAGCAGGTACCAAAGGGTCTGAGCCAGAGGTGGTGGAACTGAGTTCCCGCAAGTTCCCCCTGAAAAAAAGCCCTGCTAACAAGGAACTTGTCGAGGAAAACTATGTTTCATTTACGACGAGTTCCTCGGTCGTGTGTACGAGGCCTGAGTTTCTAAGTCTTAATAAACTGGCTACCTACATAAAATGCAGGCACATAGGGCTCTACATAGTACTCTTTAAATGCTTCATATGCAAAGATTGACTTTTACTGGTGAAGTTGAGTGCTGGTCTTTCCATGCACATGCCTCATTATTGGCCTGTCCCTATGACAGTTGAGGGAGGCACAGAAGCCCCAGCTCTGCTAGACCAGGAGATGTTTCCATATTCAAGACCTCTGGGTTTTGGAGCTTGTGGGATATCCATGAAGATATATAAATGAATCTCAAGGCATTTTAATGTAGTCAGTTTTAGTGATGTTAAAAACCTACCTGTTGGGTTACTTTAAATCACACTGCTGCAACTAAAACTACAGTTTTTATTTGGGCACAGACACTTTTTACAAATAACTTTGTTAATTCTTGTCAGAATCTGTTTAAATTGTGTTTGCAATTCTGTGATATACTGTATATTCATAACACAGTATATGCCTGATCCTCTGTAATCAATTTTTATTTCTTTTTTAGATATATGTTGGGTAAAGCGGGAAAGCGAAAGTTTGACGAGCATGAAGATGGGCTGGAAAGCAAAGTGGTGTCACCGACCGATGGGCCTTCGAAGGTATCCTACACCTTACAGCGCCAGACTATCTTCAACATTTCCCTTATGAAACTCTACAATCACAGGCCCTTGACAGAGCCAAGCTTGCAGAAAACAGTTTTAATTAATAACATGTTGAGACGGATACAGGAGGAGCTGAAACAAGAAGGCAGCCTGAGGCCTGTGTTTATTAGCACTTCACAGACATCAGACCCTCTTTGTGACACGTATCAGGAGGCACAGCCTGCTTTCAGCCATCTTGCCTCCCAACCTACTCTACAACCCACTGACTTAATAAACACTACACCACTAGAGTCTTGCCTCACCCCGGCCTCTCTGCTTGAGGAGGACACATTTTGCACTTCCCAAACAGTCCAGCAGAATAGTCCTAGCAGCAAGCTCCCACCACCTTCACCGCTGCCTCCTGTCCAGCCAGTAAAAGACAGCTTCTCCTCAGCCTTGGATGAAATTGAGGAGCTTTGTCCAACATCTACCTCCACAGAGGCAATGGTGGAAGCGGACCTAAAAGATGGAACTGTCACAGCAGGATCTCTTAAGTCTGAGGGAATACAAGAGAACAGAACAAGTGAGCCAAAACTAATGGATTCCCTTCCCGGGAACTTTGAATTAACAACCTCCACCGGCTTTCTTACAGACCTGACCTTAGATGACATCCTTTTTTCTGACATTGATACGTCCATGTACGATTTTGACCCTTGCACATCAAATGCTGGAGCAGCCTCTAAGATGGCACCAGATGAACTCCTTAAAACATTGTCTCCTTATAGCAGCCAACCAGTAACCCCAAATCAGCCTTTTAAGATGGACCTTACAGAACTAGACCATATTATGGAGGTTTTGGTTGGATCCTAAGAGAACATGTCATTGACTCTTTATAATCCTCATCCCTCCCCCACAGATTCCCAGCACTGTGCATGAATACTCTTGCCTTTTTTGAAAAACAAAAAAGGATCTTGTTTAAATATTGCATTACGCTGTATCGGAGTGCCTTCTGTATGACTGCTTTGGAGATACTTTATAAGTCGTTCTCCATGGCCGATCGTACTACAGTCCACTGAAGATTTCATACAAACTACCGAGTGTCAACTTAGACGCCAGTTTGAGTTGTACATGTATAAGCACAAGAATTGTGTTGGGGAACGCTGTAAATTGCATGTGCATAACTGTCTATTTTTTCAATAAGTTTTATTGCAAGAGGTAAATTTTATTACTTAAGTAATCAGAGCCCCCCTCCCTTTTTTTTTTTTTTCTGTTGCCATTTTAGCCCATTTTAGAGTTGGGAGAAAAAAAATCGGAGGCATTAATTACTGCTTTTCCAGTAAGAATTGCATATAAATGGCTGCTTAGGTCCCCTTGCCCAAATGTTTTTATATTTTTGTACAGATTCTCTCGTTTTATTATATTGATTTTCTATAAAAAGAAAAAAAAAGAACAAAAAATAGCTGGAACAAGTGTTTTCGAGCGACAAAGTAATATTTGTTAAAATTTGCATATAAAGTTCCTTGCTAATTAAGATGTACAATATTAGCCCAAACTTTCCAGTCCATGTCGGTATTTGGCCACTAAGCTGTATTTTGAGGCAAGGAGGTATAAGTTATTTCCCCTCTTTAGTTGCAACAAATTTTTGTCATGGAAAAGGGAAACAGATTATTTAATTCCCCAAATTTGTTTTGCTGTCTGCAAAAAAAAGTGTTATTTATTTAGTCATCTGGGTATTTATTCTCAACTGTCTGATCTATCATCCCTAATTTTACAGGTATATGGGTGTTAACTGTATTTGTTTCATGATGCCATTAAAGTGTACTGGTCATCAAGTCACAGCACACATACCCTTGGATAGGGAAGACTAAAGATTTTCAGAACACAATCTATCAGTAGGTAGATGTCCCTCTTGTAGCTGAGGTGCATTAATGCTGTATGTGGTTTTTACCTAGACTGTATTTTAATAAATGGTTTACGGTATTTATGCAATCAGCACAGTTGAGGGACAGGCTGGCCCAAAAACTATTATTTCAGACATTGGGTGAAAATGAGAAGAGTTGCCACCCCTCTTTTATCTTTGAAAGATTCCTGTAGCAAAACCTCTCAGCTGGTTACTGTCCAATCTACATTTTTTTTAACTTAACCTAGGGAATGGACAGTATAGGTGCCCTTACCTATACTAAACCATATGGCCATACAGTGTAGACACCTGAAAATAAACAACTAATTAGTATGAAAACTTAGATGCAAGCAAAATAGAGTTCCTATAACCAATAAGACTTCTACTACCTGTTAATGGGGTGTTAGTATAGACAGTTTAAAGTGTAGATCCCAGCTGTTTGGGGTCTATACTATACTTGACAGAGCATTGATTTTGGCTGTATTGAAGAAGTGCTCTGTTTTCCAAGAATACTGGCATCCCAGTTGTCTGTCAAAGGAGCAACCAGAAGGGTTGGTGCAGCCTTTAGGGGTTGAACCATTTAGGTCTAGGTTTCTTATTTATATTTAGTAAAAGTAGTTTATTTATAACAGTGTGTTTTCCCTGCTTACTTTTAATTTGAATATGAACACCTCCCAGCTACCTCGTGAATACCAATGATTGTTCACATTGTACACCCTCACCATCCATTATCTTCACACTTTATTTCCTTTGAAAACCTTACACATTAAGTCTTAATGCCTACAAACAGCTGGCATTATATAATACCTACCTGACCTCCTTCACTTGGACAACATACTAAGCCAAGGCAGTGGCCACTACCTTTTTCTACCCCCTTAACTGGGTACATATGCAATTTTTGTACCACGCATTTGTTTTAAGATGAGAAATTTGTCTTCTATTCTCACACTAGAAAAGCCTTTATAAAACTAAAAATAGAACAAAATGGGTATACGCGATCAATTCCTTTTTTATTTGTTTTTCTTTTTTAAATCACTGTTCTGACACTTCTCCCCTTAATCTTGTATAAAGGAAAATGCAGAACTTTCGTGAAAACTGGAGCACAGAAAAGACAAAATGCATGCTTTGTGTTAGATGCTTGCTTTCATGTTCTAAATGGCACTAGAAATGCCAGTTATGATCTGATTGGTTACCTGGCTAAATAGGCATTTTTGCTGTGTACCAGCTTTTATCAAGGTCAGCTAGTGTCTCTGAAAGGTTATCTCCAACCAAAACTGATATGCCACTTTTTGGGTTGTCAGTTGAATCAGCCACTGATACTTTGGCTGTGAGATTTCCAACCCATAGATTAAGTCTCCACCATTCTCTCAAGTTGTCACATTAGTTTTACATTCTGAAAATGCAAGTGTGATGCTTTTGCCTAACCTCTTGTTGCGGCAAAGCAGAGGTGGGGACTCTGGCAAGACCATTTTGCAATCAAGAGCCCCCAAGAGATAGGAGATGAGAAGGTGGCACATGATTTGGGGTCTACCTAAAATTAAAATATCATCTTTGAGTGGAAAATGGCTTTTAAGATGTATTGGCCTCCCATGCATAATGAAAGCAGCCAGTGTGAACCAATATTTGGTCTATCATTTTACTGGGAACTACAGTACATATAACTCCTGTGGGGCCTGATCAGAATGAGAGCCACCAACACTGCCTCATTGTTAAAGCCATCTATTTAATGTATCAGGATTGCTTATCCACTGGCCCCTTAACACAAGGATGTCACTAGTTCCTCAAGGGATGAGACTGCATTATCTGAAGTACTGCTTTAAATGGCTGTTGCTATAAATGCGTGTGAGACCAGTAAATGTTAAAGTAACACACTTTAAATCCATGTCCATATTTTGGGTGTTTGTGCCTCTTGTGTTTTTGTATTATCTACAGTATATTTTGTATTGTATATGGAAAGCCTCATTTTCTGGCAGCAAGGTGAAAGCTGAAACAAAGAAATCATTTTTTTCTTTTTTTCTTTTTTATCCATGACTGGTTTTCCTAGTATGACATCATCATTTGGCATTTTTGCATCATTATCAGTTTTCTATTTCTATCATGTACATTAAGAGACATTCACTCTTACCAATACTATGTATTATGTGAAAGAAAAATATTCTTATTTATGCGCTTCTGTAATTAACCCCTTACTTTTATTGTAAAAGTACTTTTGTAGCCATTCTTGGTATGTATGTGTAAGAGAACTTGTCAGATCCATCAGTATGTCAATCTAATAAAACACCCTCTCTATGTTGTCTGCAAGTGAGTATAGTAATCCTCTCATCGATCTCTCCATGTCTTTGACCTTGGGTCATGGTGCATGCTATACACAGGTCCAATTTGGTGACTAATTCCTGGTTTGGAGCTAAGCAATGTCTAATGCTTAACAACCCAGTGTGCGATCCTCTACTGGTCACTGAGTCGGGAGCATTGCAATGGTGGATAGCAGGAGTGAGTTTAGCCCTTGGAAGAAAAGAGTGAAGCTCCAGGTCAGGAAGATATTGTCTTGTGTATATCATGTATTTGTTATCCAAAATCCATTAGAGGCTTTTTCGGATGTACTTGCAGGTACCAAATAGGGTTTGTGTTTTTGGCAGTAGTATTAGATTGGACACACTGGGGTACCTGAGATGTTCACTTGATATGACCAGTAGACTAATTTATAAAGAAGTTATTCATGTATAAAAACTGGAAGAAATGGAAGTCAAAGTAGTTCCCTCTGCAGTCAATAAGATGTGAGCTTAATTTTTTAATCCCTTCCAGGGAAGAAAATAACCTATTGGTTGTTAATGGCAGGAACTCTGTTTTGGCTACAGTTTGAATATACCAAACCACAGATTTCTAAGAAGTGGTGAAAGATTTATATATAGCCATGTAGCCAAATGAAATCACCAAACGTTAGAAAACGCAAAAGGTCTTATTTATCAATCTGTCTTGGCAGGTATATCTCAGACAGTGAGTGTTGCCCGTGGAAACACTTGCCATTAATTTGCCTATACTGAAAAAAACAACCTGGAATCCGGTTGCAATTCTTTCCTCAGGCACATTGGCAGTGGATTTGTTCTTTAACTTTGCGAGGAGATGTTCCTAGATATACACTTACCATAGGTTAAAATAGACCTCGTGTATCAAACCAAAGAATAATAAAAAGTGCTGTTACATAGAGCCCCAGTAGGGTTTTGGTTTTGTAACTGGCACTAGAAAAGCAACAGCTGAACTCTGACCAGTTGTTTTGACAGTGCCATCACTTCTCATTTCCTGTGGTTTGTTTACATGAAGTTCCATTTTCTCTAAGTAAATTTCAGCCCTGCAGTCAATTACCTATTAAAAAGGAAACAAATGGAGAAATATTAGGTATATTCATATTCAGTAACTCATTGGATGTGACTGTCCCTGGATTCAGTAGTTTCTAATTCAGTGTAAAGATGGTATCTGATAAAGGTATCAAAACCTATGGATATGCAAGTGCAGCAACCCAGAGCAACCAATAAAATGTTATATTACTGGCACCAGTTTAGTTGTTTTATTCCTATTGCTGGTTATAGGTTGCTACACTTCCACATCATTGTTCTTTGCAGCGATTTACAGAATAAATCATTTCATAAAAATTCTACAAAAGTAAAACATAAGGGTCAAAGAAGCTTGTCCCGTAATAGACAACCTGTTGCTATTGTCAAACCTATTTAATGCAAATTGAAATCTGACTGACTGCCGTGGGTGATACATTACCTTTTCCATTCTTACAGTTTGATAGAGAACTCCCATAAAAGACCATCTCTCTGATCTGTGGCTTACCTCAGCGCTGAAAAACCTTGTCTTCATTTTAGAACTTTATGGCACAGCTTTGGTTTAAGAGTGAATGTCTCGGATAAGAAGAAGAAAATCCTGTCCTTTCTCCAGCCTCTGTGCAGTATTTCTTTGCTTTCTGTATGGTACTTTTAGCTGTTAACTACAGGTTGCAATCTACTTTTTTTTTAATTGTATTGCTTCTTTAGAAATTACTTTTATATTAATTTATTTAAGAAATGTTAAATTATGTTTTACGTTCTTGGGCAATATAAAGTGGTATCTGCTCACTTCTTGCCGTTGATCAGGTTGGATTTATCTGTAAATGGCACTTTAGAGATGCACCATATGGATTTTCTTTCCAGCAAGGTCCATGCGATGGCTGTAGGCCCCTTGCTTGTGAAGAGCTTCCTGTGTAAGTTTGATAATATATATGCACACGGAAATGTGAATTTATTCAGCTCCATATTACTTTACTAAACAAACGTATAGGTTTTTTTATTTATTTTATAGCATGTATGTATTAATTTTCTAACGAACATATTTTATGGTGAGAGGTGTTAACTGACAGGCAACACCATGAAAGTGATGATAGATGTAAATATTTAATGAATATATAATTTATGTTCAAATTATTAGAGGTTTTTTTTCATATAATTTTTAAAGCTGGTATTGGAGACGGTAGCCATTTTGTATTTGTAATATAAATTGTAGCTCCTTCTGGGTCTGGGTTTTTAAAATGATCAAATTTAGGAATAATCTACTAACTTAAAACTTTTCTCTGATATTTATCAAGTGATTATGGTCTACTGCTGAATAACTGTAAATCTTTAGTTTTAAGAAATCCTATTAACTTATGCAACCTACTAACATTTTAAAATATATATAAATTTGGAGGGCCCAGCAGATCCTTTTAAATCCAGCACAATGCCATTTACCATCCGTATCCATGGTTGGATTTACTGAATTTCTCTTCTCTATGTGTTAAAAAATTCTCCTGATCACAAAAAGCTGAAACCATCAACCACTTAAAGCTGGGCTCTAGGCAAACCATTAAATACATAGATGAAATACATGTAAGGAAGAAATTTATTTTTGTCCATCCATTTTTTAAGTTAATACAACACAGCGACACAACTAAGGCCCCGTACACACGATAGAATCCATCCGCAGATAAATCCCAGCAAATGGGTTTCTGCGGATAGATCCTATGGTGTGTACACGCCAGCGGATCTGTTTCCGCGGAGAAATCTCCTCTGGGATGGATTCCAGCAGATCGGATATTTGCTGTGCTGCACAACAAATCCATCTGCTGAAATCCATTCCAACGGATGGATCTGCTCGTCTGTACAGACTTACCGGATCCATCCGTCCAAAGGGATTCCCCGCACGCGTCGTAATGATTTGACGCATGCGTGGAATTCCTTATATGACAGCGTCGCGCCCGTCGCCACGTCATAATAGCGGCAACGGCGCGACACGTCATCGGCAGAGGATTTCCGCGCGGATTTCAATGCGATGGTGTGTACACTCCATCCCATCGAAATCAGCGGAAATCTTTGAGAGGATTTATCCGTGGAAACGGTCCGCTGGACCGTATCTGCGGATAAATCCTCTCGTGTGTACGGGGCCTAACACTTTTGGGACTTGTCCCCCCCCCCAACCTGTGATGGGATAAGAACAAAGGAACCCGCTTAAGTGGGACTGTACTGGGCATACAATTGGATGAAACCAGTGTTTATAAAAGTAACAAAACTTTATTTATACAGAATTAGACAAATTGTCTAATTTTGTATAAATAAAGTTTTTTGTTACTTTTATAAACACTCTCTTTGTCCCATTGTAGGCCCAGTACAGTCCCACTAAAGGGGATTCCTTTGTTATTCTATATCATTTAGGGATGTGGGCGCACTTTACATATTCCACTTTAACTAGCAATTGTATTACATAGGACAGTGAAAGGAGAAGCAGCAGACTGATGAGCTCATCTCTTTTTTAGGTCTATTTGTCAATATTTGCATCAGAGTCTTAGGCCTCGTACACACGGCCGTTTTCCTCAACAGAATCCATCAAGAAACTTGGTGGCAGAGCTTACAGTCATGTGTATGTTTTCCATCGAGAAAACTGTTGAG
The DNA here is from genome assembly GCF_905171775.1 of Rana temporaria. Lineage (NCBI taxonomy): Eukaryota > Metazoa > Chordata > Amphibia > Anura > Ranidae > Rana > Rana temporaria. The sequence continues at coordinate 404,336,409 of NC_053492.1, read as the reverse complement.
GAACTCGACTAGAAAAAAAGAGAACAAGTTCTCTTTTTCCTCGACGGGAGTCTCAATTTCCTTGTCGTGTACCTCGTTGGGCTGGTTTTCGATGAGAAACACGTTCGTGTGTATGCTAAGAAACCCGCGCATGCTCAGAATAAAGTATGAGACGGGAGCGCACCTTCGGTAAAAGTAGCGTTTGTAATGGAGATAGCACATTTGTCACGCTGTAACAGTCTGAAAAGTGCAAATCATCTCTTACCAAACTTTTACTTAACACACAGTAACATGAGATTAGCAAAAGCAGCCCCAAGGGTTGTGCCAGTGGAATCGAACTTCCCCTGCCGTTGTATGTGTTGTACGTCACCGCGTTTGAGAACGAGGAGATTTGGTCTTGACAGTGTGTACGCAAAGAAAGCTTGTCAAGTTTCTCCATAAGCCTAACAAGGAACTCATCGAGGAAAACAATGTTTCATTTACGACGAGTTCCTTGGTCGTTTATACGAGGCCTTACATTTTCACATTAGATTCAATCAGAAAATGGTGTAAATCTTGGATGAACGTTGTGTGAACCATGGGTGAAAACATTGATAAATGAGCACTTTTTATCACTTTGCCCTACTTCCACCAGTCCGTTTCCTGTTAGCACATGAGCACTGCTATTCAGGGACTGCATAAAGCTCAAATTCAGATACTTAAACTGCTGCATTAGAAAAAATATATATATATATATTAATATTGGAGTACATGATTAACTGCATTAATGTATCTCTTTTAAATCTGTCAGTAGTTCAGCTTTAAAGTGATATTAAAGTATATTAGATATTAAAGTTTTTTTTTTTTTAATAACAAACATGTTATACTTCCCTGCTCTGTGCAGTGGTTTTGCACAGAGCAGCCCCGATCCTCTTCTCAGGTTCCTTGTCGATGCTCTTGACCCCTCCCTCCTGCCTAGTGCCCCCAGAGCAAGCAGCTTGCACTGGGGTCACCCAAGCAGACTCACTCCTGAGCCGTGGATCTGCGTGTCTATTCACACACAGAGCTGAGGCTCCGCCCTGCCCCCTCGCCCTCCTCTTTGGCATAATAGCTGTGATTGGCAGGAACCATTGGGCTCGGCCAATGTGGAGGCTCTCATGCACATCACTGGATCGAGATGGGGTTCAGGTAGGTATTGGGGGGCTGCTGCACACAGAAGGTTTTTTACCTACCTGAGCCCCATCTCTATGCATGAAGGTAAAAAAAAAAAAAACCTTGAGCCATTAGAACCACTTTAATGATGGTATGAGAGTAGTTTTAACATTTTTAAACAGTTTTAAATTGTTTTCAAGCGTTAACTTGCTGAAAATAAGCACCAGTGTGAGATAAAACATGTGCTTTTATATTCATATTTTAGTGTTTTAGGGCAATTTTCATTATTTCCTCCAATCATTTTTCCTATGGGTGTGCCTTTTTCATTTTGCACACATTATGATACATTTAACAACAAATATATAGGGGAAAATGCCATAAACTCATGTAAAGTAGAATTTCAGCAAAACCTTTTTTTGTTATCAAAGTGGAGGAGGGATAGTCATGTTCCTTTTATTTCTCTCTTGGGGGGCTTATTCTCACTTTCTATCCTGAAGACATAAATGGGGATGCAGATTTCAATAAAATACTGATAATTTGTAGAATGGGTAATTAATTAGAAGCTCTGTCCTGGTGGCCATTGGTGACATCCTTATGCACTTTCTGTAGTGTGACACATGGGAGATTAGGACAGGAAATATGGGGGAACCTCAACAATAAAACCCAGAGAGCAGTAAAATCCTGAGGCCTCGTACACACGACCGAGGAACTCGGCGGGCGAAACACATCGTTTTCCTTGTCGAGTTCTTGTTAGGCTTGTCGAGGAACTCGACGAGCCAATTTTCTCCATTCCCGTCGAGAAAAAAGAGAATATGCTCTCTTTTTGGCTCGACAGTTTCCTCAATGAAAAATGTACACACGACCGGTTTCCTCGGCAAAAAATCTCTCCCACCAAGTTTCTTGATGGATTCTGCCGAGGAAAACGGTCGTGTTTACGAGGCCTGAGAGAGATTTTAACCTTTTAAATTGGCTTAAAGGCCTTAAAACTACAATAAAAATAAAGATACGTTTTTTTCTGAGCAGCAATTTAAAGAGAGTTAAAAGATCATAATCCATTTAAGCCCGTGTTCACACATGTCCACTTATTATAAACAATTAAAGCGGGAGTTCACCCATTTAAAAAAAAAAAAAAAATCTCCCCTTAGCTTCCTGCTCGTTCGGTCTAGGGGAATCGGCTATTTATATTAAAATAGGTGCAGTACTTACCCGTTTTCGAGCTGTATCTTCTTCCGTCGCTTCCGGGTATGGGTCTTCGGGAGCGGGCGTTCCTTCTTGATTGACATTCTTCCGAGAGGCTTCCGACGGTCGCATCCATCGCGTCACTCGTAGCCGAAAGAAGCCGAACGTCGGTGCGGCTCTATACTGCGCCTGCGCACCGACGTTCGGCTTCTTTCGGAAAATCGTGACGCGATGGATGCGACCGTCGGAAGCCTCTCGGAAACCTGTCAATCAAGAAGGACCGCCCATTCCCGAAGCCCATACCCGGAAGCGACGGAGAGGATGCGTCTCGTAAACGGGTAAGTACTGCACCTATTTTAAAATAAATTGCCGATTCCCCTAGTAATAACGAGCAGGAAGCGAAGGGGGAAAAGTGCCCTCTAAGGGTGAACCCCCGCTTTAAGCCACTGTTGGCCCATTCACACATATGCAAGTGTTCCTGTGTGTGTTTTATTTTTGTTGCAAAACCAAAAAATGCTCTGCTTCATTTTTTTTCCAGTGCACCACAAGGCAGCACATGTATTGTGATGCATGCTAAGGGGCAGATGCGTTTGTTTACTCTGTGTATGTGCCTTGGGGTGTCATTGAAAATGAATGGTAATGCGCATACACTGCGGATTATGGTGCTCAAGAGCGCACACAAGTGTGAATGGGCCGTTCATGTACATGTAATATTACATTTTATTATTGCTCTGTCCTTGCAGATTTTTTTTTGCACAGAATACCTAAGTGTATTACTGTGATTTTTTTTTTTTTTTTTACTATAAAAGCTAGAAAATGTTACATTGCTTTAAACTTTACAGAGCAAACCCGATTGTTTACCTATTCTTATCTTATGCTCAATAAAAGTCGTTTTGATTAAAAAAAAAAAAAACTTTACAGAGAAAGGTGAATTATAAAATGGCTCCTCCCCAATTCCAAGCATAGTATCATTATAATGCTATTATTATTATTTAATTTTTACTTTGTTTACCTTGTCTACCATTTTCAATGTGTGTGCCACCTATGTAAAAATGGTCATTCATGAGCATTTTATTTCATCAAATAGGTGAAGAATGAAATATTAAAGTGCTGTAATTGCTGAAGTTAATTTTGCTTTCCACATTCACGTGCAATGACATGACAAGAACTGAGCAGAACCAATCCGCTTTGATTTTGAAGTGATTTGTTTCTCTTAAGTTATTTATACTTTTTTTTTCCTTTTTTTTTGTTTTCTTTTGTAAATATATTTATTTTATTGTGAAGCTAACATCTGGATTGTAACATGTACAGAATGTATGGTAGGAATGTACTGTGTTTAGGAATGTACGTCCATTTCGGAAGTGGGTGGGAGGCAAAGAAAATGTCCGCCATACCATTTTCATAGATGCACAGTTCACACTATTGTTTGGTGTTCCATTACTCAGAAATGCTCAGGTTAGGATTCTTGTATTTCCTGGATAATAAAATTGTATAAGGTACCAGTATACATTTAAATATATTTTGTTCATTTGAAATTGGCAGTTATTTGAATTGCAAGTGCAGCCTAAACTTTTTTTTTTGCTTAGTTTTTGATGGGGGGGGGGGGGCTGTTTTTTCAGCAGCAACATAGGCAGAAAAAAAATTCTTTAGTAGAAAAAAGGGATTAAAATCTCTGTAGGTTTTATTTCGGCCTGTGTCCCCATTTCATCTTTTTTCTCAATTCCTGTCAGGTTAAACTGTTGATAGCAGGACAGGAAGTGAGGGTAAATCTTTCTAACAAAGCCCTGGAAAAACATAAAAAAAAATCAACTTTCTTCTAATTCTTCTTCACTCTATCCAAAACTAAACAAAAGCTGTTTGCTTGACACTTTAAGAAACCATTTTTACCTAATACTTTTAGCGTCCTATAAAAATAAATTTTAGGTTTCTAAATTATGTTTTTCAGCTACTGAGAAATATATATATTTTTTTATTAACAGAAATACTGAGAAATATTTTAAATGCCATTAGCACTGTATCCCTAAAACACAATGGCCCCTATTCATCAACGCGTCAGCCAGTAATATTCCCCTTTTTTATTCTCCCAGTGCAGTGTGGGAGATTGAAAGCAACATTCTGTTGACACAGAAAAGTTTTTCTTCTACAACTGTAATTTTGCCCAAAGCATGTTCTAGAAAAGCGGGCTAATTTGATGGACTGGTATTTACTTTCGCCCTTTCATATATCCCACAGTATTTAACAAAATGACTTTAAATGTAAAACAAAATAACTACAGCTACTTTTCTAATGTCTTCTTTTTTTTTTTTTGTAGCAGAATTTTTCTTCCCTCACTTAACCTGCAGTCGTGTGGGCCATCTTATTTGCTCACAGAGAAATGAGCCTTTCTGTGGGATGAACAAATTCATCACCACTTTTCAAGGGAAAAAGTGATTTCGCCAAGGCATGCGCCACAAAACTGTGGTCTTCACGGTCTGTTTTGGCAAGTGGTACATAGGGACCTTTGTTTGGGTCCTTAACCTAAGGTTAATGACTGTGTTCCTTACATTGCAAATGAGCCCCACAAAAGTATTACATTTTACATATTATAGTGTTCAGTGCTTTGTCTGGAAAAGGAGTACAATATGTCGGGCAAAATATTACCTGTTGAGCAATTTGCCTTGTAACATACGCCATGTCAGTCACAGCTGCCCCTTCAATGCTCTTTGCAGGACCCTCATAGGTTCACAGCTACTTTTATAGAAAATGGTGAAACGTTTCTCTTTTTACCTTTTATATGTTTAATGTTTGGTGAATAATATAAACGCCCCAGAGATCAAATGGTACTGTACCATTATCTAAAGGATGAATACAGTCCATCACTTGTGTACTCTACATGTACAGTATAGATAATGGATTAGAAAAGTCATTCTCAACCTAGGTTCTATGGAACCCTAGAGTTCCTCCAGAGCAAAGGTGTCAGACACAAGGACCGCGGGCCGAATCCAGCCCTCCAGGTCATTTTATGTGGCCCTCGCACCTCTCCTGCAGCTGCAGGAGAGCTCCAGGCCTCCTCTGGTGCGTTGCGGCTTCACTGCCTGGTTCCCTACTGCGCATGCGCGAGTAGCGCGCCACGCCGTCACTGGTCCCCGCTTTCCCCTACTCCAGACCCTTACTTTCTGCTTTCAAGCAATGCATCCAGCTTCTTCCCAGCAGCTGTATAAGGAAAGGGGGGTGCATTGTGATGGAAGGGAGAGTGGGGGACTCAACTTCTGATGGTGGGGTGGCTCTTGACATCCAATGTAAATGGGACCGGGGTGCGCTAGACATCTAATCTTACAGATACAACCGGCCCTTTTGAGGGCAATCATAATGCTGATGTGGCCCACGATGAAATTAAGTTTGACACCCCTGCTCCAGAGGTTGTTAGGGGTTCTTTGATCTGTTTCTGATTAAAAATTCCATTTTTATGTTGTGTACATAATTCCAAGACCAGTACCACTTGACAATGACAATGATTATCTTACTAGCTGTCAGTAAGGTTGGCATTTTGACCAGCATTGTAAGAATTTTATTAGCCACCAATGTAAGGGGCATTTTCACCCCTGACCACAATGAATTGGTTTTATTAAGGTTTCCCAAGACCCTATAAATTAATTGTAATGGTTTCCCTGGGGTTAAAAGGTTGAGAAAGGCTAAATTAGAATGTAGATCCCCCTCCCTTACATGGATAGCCACTAGGTATGGCTGTATTTGAAAACAAGCAATCTGGTTCTTCCTTTCATTCTCTTGCAGCTGAGATCTGATGTTGCTCTGAGCAATGTGGACATTTTTCTACATGAGGCCATTATACCAGGGATGTGTGGTATACACCTGTCATAGGGCTTGCTGGAATTTGTAGTCATCGCTTGGCTCCATGTGCTGTTACCACATACTGCATTTTAGTTTGCTTGACCTAAACTAGCTTGGCCAAAAGCGTTTTCTGAGTAATGGAACACCCAAACTGTCTCAATTTTATGCAAGTTTTCATTATTGTTTATGGGTTTTGACAGAGAACATACAGTTGCTGTGAATTGGGCAATGCATGAAAGTATCATTGTCGAGGCAAAGGCCGCCTTTTCCTCCCACAGACCTTAGTGCTGTGCCTTTTCTATGCAATACGACAGACACGTCTGATATCACATTACTGTATTCACACGTAGGTATGGACTGTAAAGCAAAACAAATGGGCAAATGTACATGGAAATGAGCGGTCTTTTTTGTAGTTTTATATTATACAATAAACATTTAAAAGAAACTTTAGTATCAATGTGTATGTTTCTTTGTTATCGCAGTAAATTTCTGACATTTTCTTGTTTGTATATGTGAAAGAGGGAAGCCATATTTCTTTGTTATGTACATGCTGTGCTTTTTGTGTGGGAGCAGAGCATAACGATGATGCCAATAGAGATACAAGATGGTGGCCGGCTGTACATGGCCATTGAGTGCTAGTTCTTATGAATGATTATTGTATAGTTTATTATTATTATTATTATTATTATACAGGATTCATATAGCACCAACAGTTTGCGCAGAGCTTTACAACATTAGGGCAAACAGTACAATTACAATGCAATTCAATACAGTAGAAATCAGAGGGCCTTGCTTGTTAGAGCTTACGATCTTACTGATTTATTTATATAATGGAGGAATACAACAGATGCACACAGAATCTGGTGCATATGTGCATGGTGGTAACCAATCCGCTTTTAGGGTTTATTGTCAGAGCTTAATTGAACAAGCTGAAGTTCACAGATGAACTGCTACACTGGATTCTGTGTTCACCAATTTTAACCACTTGATCACTGGGCACGTAAACCCCCTTAATAACCAGACCAATTTTCAACTTTCGGTGCTCTCACAATTTGAATGACAATTACTCAGTCATACAACATTGTACCCAAATGACATTTTCGTCCCTTTTTTCACACAAATAGAGCTTTCTTTTGGTGGTATTTAATCACCGTTGGGTTTTTTATTTTTTGCGCTATAAGAGAAAAAAGACTGAAAATTCTGTAAAAAAAATGAAATTTTCTTTGTTTCTGTTATAAAATTTAGCACATTTAGTATTTTTTCTTCATTCTTTTGCATAAATGTGAAAGATGAAGTTACGCTGAATAAATAGATACCCAACATGTCACCCTTTAAAACTGCACACGCTCGTGGAATGGCGCCAAACTTTGCTACTTAAAAATCCCCATAGGCGACGTTGCAGAGTAGTGTGGGGTATTGCAGAGTAGTGTGGGGTATTGCAGAGTAGTGTGGGGTATTTCACAGTATAGGTGTGTAGTATTGCAGAGTATGGGGCAGGGATGGCTGAGCAGGGATGGATGGCTGGCTGGATCTGTGACTGCATGTGTCACAGATCCAGCCCACAGCACTCGTGCTGCATCTGCTCTCTCCCCCCCCCTCTCCTCCCACAGTGTACCATTCGGTACAGAGAGGGGAGGGTGGAACCGGCGTCATCACATGACGCCGGTTTGTTTACAAGTGATCGCTCCGTCATTGGACGGAGCGATCACGTGGTAAACCGACGCTATCAGCGGCGATTTACCGTGATCCGGCGGTCACGGACATTCCTGTGTGTGCGCCCCCGAGGGCGATTCTGGGAGGACGTACATGGACGTCCTCCCAGAGTTAAGCAACCGCCTTGTAGACGTATATCGTCTATAGAGCGGTTGTTAACTGGTTAATAAATCTCCTCCAATTTGTACAATATATTTACATTCACATGTTTGTGCCTATCAAGGTGTCAGCCTCTCTTACAGGGGAAATATGAAATCATCTGGGGAGCCCATAGGTACTAATTTAGGCTCCATTCACACTCGTATGACTACAAACTCCAAAGACTTTGCAACTTTGGAGTGAAACTTTGATGCGACTTTGGATGTGTCCAACTTGTTGTCTCTCTGCAAAGTTGAACCCACTATTACACCCAGTGGAGGCCACTCCATTAGGGGCTCCACCCCCTAATTCATGCGCCAGCCCCTAATCTACATGCAGGGCACCGGACGCGTGAATTTCAATGTTTTTTTTTTGCAGCACATGATTAGAGCCTAATTGACTTTAAAAAAGGGTGGGCTCAGGACGCAGTTGAGTGACAGTAGGGAATTAATATTCAATATTGTCTTCCTGATTCTGATGCCAGCCAATCAAGAAGCAGGTCCTGAGACCCGATTGGCCCAAGAAGAGAAGCGACCGTATTGGCCGCCGAGGAGGAGATGCTATGGAGGAGATGCCGCGAGAAGGAGACACTGGGCCGTGACCTAGATGGGTAAGTGCGTGGTTTGCCAATCGACTGAGCGATAGGGGGATTTTGACTGACAGACCGAACATGGGGGGGATTGACTGACGGACCGACGACCCGGGGGGGGGGGGGTGCCGGGTGTTTTGTTTGCCACCCTCCCCCCAAAAAATGGAGCACCAGCTGCCACTAGTTGCACTACTGTGAAATGTAGAACATTCAGGTAATCCTTTCATGCAACTTTTGAGGGTTAACAACAATGAAATATCTTTTGGCAAAAGTGGTCGATTGTCCTAGGAAATACGGCACCTCATCCCAAAGTTTAGTAGTCAAAGGAAGTAGGGGATGCGGGATTATTACGGTGCCACCGAAAATCAATTCCAATATTTATTAAGAGATTTTTCATAAATGTTATTGCTTACATAGAAAAAGTAAAATAGATCAGCGCGCTGATAATAGAATAGATTGCGCGCGTAATAATCCCGCATCCCCTACTTCCTTTGAACAATGAAATATATGGCCCTTAAGTTGCATGAAAGTAAGACCAAAGTAGTGCATGAACTATTTTGAAGTGGCTGCGACTTTAAGTCACACCTACAGTATATGAATGCTTATCATTGGAAAACATGGGGTATGACTTGTCATGTGACTTTGATGTCCAAAGTCGCATGACAAGTTGCACAAGTGTGAATGGAGTGTGACACCCTATCAGGCTCAGCTCAGTACCACGAGTCATAATCAGGGAGGTGTTTCTTCTAAACTGTCAGTAATAAAGTGACACTATTCTTCTAGAGCTGCTTGCCCCCTAGTAGTCTGAAAAAAAAATGGGGTGTTGCTACAGTGAGTGATAACATGAAAGTCTGTATTCTGCAGGGTGCAATACCTTTTTAACTTTTCACAATCAAGAGGTTATTATACAAAGGACCAAATATTATTATATAAAAAAATATATACAGATAAAGTCTGTTTTGACTATTTTATAACTTTCTTAGTGAATAAGAGATGTTCATTATTAAATCCAATGCACGGCGCTCTGTATTTTTCGGGGTTTATATTTTTCGATTCAACATGTTTTGCATAGTAGCTGTGCTCCCATGCTCTGGCTAGCATTACAGCATTCACAGCCAGCTATAGCAAGGCACTGAATTTAGAAAGCTTGCAGCTCTGTGTCATAGGAGCAGCTGCTGGTAACATTGGAACCGTTGCTCAGCACAGGGAACAAATGGCTGGAGATTTGTGGGACACGGATTATGGGAAGAACAATGTGACAGCAGCCCTGGAACAGATCACCTGCTCATTCACAAGACCCGTCATCACACTTTCTTTGACATTTCTTAAATGAGTGTTTGTAGGCGGGAGGTCCTGCATTGTACAACTATAGACTGAAAACAAATGGAAGATTTATATTATCTTAAAAATTTGTTGTAGATGAATGCATGTGTATTCAGTATGGATAATTTGGCAATCTGTTATGTATGAGCGATACACTATATTACCACATTAACTTTAGTTTAGTACTTTACACGCACATGAACTTTAGGCTGAGTTCACACTAGTGTGAATTGGATGTGGATTTCCCCCGCATCCAATTCGCATGACAGGAGATTGTGACCGGTTAACATATCTCTGTTGCGTCTGTGGAGCGAATTGCACAAGAGTCCAGTGTGCCTTTGGCTCCATTTCGGCCCTGATTCATCCCTGAAATGGAGAACAGGAATGCAACGGACCCCCAGCAGCAGTGTAAACCCAGCCTTATTGGCATCTCAGTCTTAGTCTGTAGGGTTCAATATTGAGTTGGCCAACCCTTTGCAACTATAACAGCTTCAACCTCTCTGGGAAGGCTGTCCACAAGGTTTAGGAGTGTGTCTATAAGAATGTTTGACCATTCTTCCAGAAACACATTTGTGAGGTTAGGCACTAATGATGGATGAGAAGGCCTGGCTCGCAGTCTCCGCACTAATTTATCCCAAAGGTGTTCTGTTCTGTTGAGGTCAATACTCTGTGCAGGCCAGTCAAGTTCCTCCACCCCAAACTCGCTCATCCATGTCTTTATGGACCTTGCTTTGTGCACTGGTCCAAATAATTTGGTGGAAGGGGAATTACGGTGTGGGGTTGTTTTTTAGGGGTTGGGATTGGCCCCTTAGTTCCAGTGAAGGGAACTCTTAGGCCTCGTACACACAACCGAGGAACTCGTTGTAAATGAAACCGTTTTTCCTCGATTAGTTCCTTGTTAGGCTTATCGAGAATCTTGACAAGCTTTCTTTTGCGTACACACTGTCAAGACAAAATCTCGTCGTTCTCAAACGCGGTGACGTTCAACACGTACGACGGCACTATAAAGGGGAAGTTCCATTCCATTGGCGCCACCCTTGGGGCTGCTTTTGCTAATCTTGTGTTGCCGCGTGTTAGTAAAAGTTTGGTGAGTGATGATTCGCGCTTTTCAGTCTGTTACAGCGTGACAAATGTGCTATCTCCATTACAAACGCTACTTTTACCAAAGGTGCGCTCCCGTCTCATACTTTATTCTGAGCATGCGTGGGTTTCTAAGCATACACACGAACATGTTTCTTGTCGTAAACCAGCCCGACGAGAAACACGACAAGAAAAAAAGACTTGTTCTCTTTTTTTCTCGTCGAGATCCGCAACAGTTTTCTCGACGAAAAACATACACACGACCGTTTTCCTCTGCAAAAAAACTCTGCCACCAAGTTTCTTGATGGATTCTGTCGAGGAAAACGGTCGTGTGTATGAGGCCTGAGGCCTGATTCACACCTATGCATTTTTAGTGCTTTTTGCATTTTGCAGATTTGCACTACAGAACGTGGTCCATAGGAAACCATGTTAAATGGACTGCAGTGCAAATCTGCAAAATGCAAAAAGCACTAAAAAGGCATAGATGTGAATCGGGCCTTAAGGTGTCAGCATACCAAGACATTTTGGACAATTTCATGCACTTTGTGGGAACAGTTTGGGGGTGGCCTCTTCCTGTTACAACATTACTGCACACCAGTGCACAAAGCAAGGTCCATAAAGACATGGATGAGCGAGTTTGGCGTGGAGGAACTTGACTGGCCTGCACAGATGCAATTAAAGTTGCATGTACGTGTAAAAGCAGATGTCCCAATACTTTTGACAATATAGTGGATTTCTAAAGTATTCTCTAATGTCACTGGCTCTATAGTGCAGAGTAACAAAGAGTAGAATGGCAAGCAGCTCGTTAATTTAGAGAAAAGCAAAGGCGAACATGAAGAAAAAGGGATATTTATTACAAGTTTAAAAAAATACATAGCACTCGCTTTTGCCAGCTGGTAAAATATCTGTACTTAAAGCGGAGTTTTACCCAAAAGTGGAACTTCTGCTCATTTGACTCCTCCCCCCTCCGATGCCACATTTGGCACCTTTAGGGGGGGGGCGGATACCTGTCCTTGACAGGCACCCTATCCCCACTTCCAGGAGACCGGGGCGTGGCAAATTACATCAGCAGCTCGGCTCCCTCCTGCTTCCCCCGCCGCATGCACAGTAGGGACCCGGCGTGAAGCCGTTATGCTAAATTAGGTAGGGAGCCATCGCATTTTAAGAAATGGTAAAGCTTCAATATAAAAATGTCTAAAATAAATGTTTGCTTTTGAGTTTAATACCGCTTTATAGTGTATGTAAAGCCTAACAATGATCTTCTCTTTGGTCCCTTTGGTCTGGTAAAAAAAACATTGAAATCTTTTGTTATATCTGTTTGATGCAGTGAGCATAGAAGCACACCCCACTCTACATGTGTAACTGCCAGAATCACTGGGTTAAAATAAAAGGGAAAAACAGCTTTGAAAAAGAAAACAAAAATGCAGCCACCATATCCAAGGGTTTATAAGCTGCAATATGTCAGATTTTATTGTTTAGGTTTAGATGAACTTTAACCATTTAATGACTGCCATTACTGCTACAACGAGGCTGTTCTGTGCAGAACCACATATATTTACATGATCCTGCATTGCCGGATATGGGGTGTGTTGCTTGTGCTGTGATTGTCACAGCAGAAGCTGATCAGTAGGAATGAGCTAAAGACCCCCCCCCCCGATTAGGTTTGCAGCAGAATATGCGAACAGGCAAAAAATTTGTTCGAACACGCAAACAACGTTAAAGTGTTTGGGGACCTGGGTCCTTCCCCAGGGGACATGTATCAATGCAAAAAAAAGTTTTAAAAACTGCAGTTTTTTCGGGAACAGTGATTTTAATAATGCTTAAAGTGAAACAATAAATGAAATATTCCTTTAAATTTTGTACATGGGGGTGTCCATAGTATGCCTGTAAAGTAGCGCATGTTTCCCGTGTTTAGAACTGTCCCTGCACAAAATGAAATTTCTAAAGAAAAAAAAAATAATTTAAAACTATTTGCGGCAATAATGAATTGTCGGGTCCCGGCAATACAGATAAAAGTCATTGAAAAAAACGGCATGGGTCCCCCCCAGTCTATTACCAGGCCCTTTGGGTCTGGTATGAATATTAAGGGGAACCCCGAACCAAAATGAATAAAAAAAATGGGTGGAGGTCCCCCAAAATTCCATATCAGGCCCTTAATTGATATTAAGGGGAACCCTGCGCCAATTTAAAAAAAAATGGCGTAGGGGTCACCCTCAAAATCCATACTAGGCCCTTCTGCTTCCTCCGCTGATGTCTTTTGCCTCTGCCGGTTCTTCCCCCCTCCTTAGGTCTTTTCCGCTGATGTCTTCTAGCCCTCTCCGTTTTTTCTCGTTCTTTTGCCGGGTCTTCTCCACTGTCTTCTCCCTCTGTTCTTCTTCCAATGTTGACTCGACGCTCTCGCCTGCTCTAATGCTGGGTGCGCAGTGTGTCACCACTTATTGGCATGGAGCAGGGGTCAACGGGGGACCACGCCCTTATGACATCACCATCCCATCATGCTCTGGAGGAAGAAGAACCAAAGAGGGCTAGAAGACATCAGCGGAGAAGACCCAGAGAGGGGGGAAGAAGCGACAGAGGCAGAAGACGTCAGCGGAGGAGGCAGAAGAGCTGGAGATGAAAGAAGAAATTGGAAGCGACTTTACTTTAAAAACTTTTAGGTGAATGGGTAGGGGTACAATATACCCCATACTCATTCACATAGGGTGGGGGGCCAGGATCTGGAATGCCCCTTGTTAAAGGGGGCTTCCAGATACCGATAAGCCCCCCGCCCACAGACCCCGACAACCAACAGGCCAGGGTTGTTGGAAAAAGGCCCTTGTCCTCATCAACATGGGGACAAGGTGCTTTGTGGTGGAGAGGCAGAGAAGAACTGATGTCACTTTGTTTGTTATCACATACCATGATTCTCATTCACACTCATAACGCTGTTATAGCCTAGTCAGTTCCCTAGTTAGTGAAGTCTAATCATCAAATAGATACAGGCAATGGATCCTGCAGCTCCTTTGGTAGATTTGAGTTGATCCTCACTAGTAGAAAAAAATCCTGCGCCCTCCGTGCTTTTTTTCTGTCTTTTTGGAGGAGAGAACAATTCTGTGAAGAACTAACTCAAAAAGCAGTCTTCAAGAACTGCATCAAATTATTTTTTCAGTATGAGAAAAGTATTAGATTTAAAGCTGTATAGTTTCTTACTATGTGTATTGATTATTTATAGAAAGAGAAATTCCCAATTCATTCCAGCTGCAAGTCATGAGGCCATGATGGCTTTAGCCTCCTTAAGTATTACATGACATGCTTTTAGCAATTAAACCCCCATCTTTTTCAATCTTATAATTCATTAGTCTGTTCCAATACCCCCATTAGCTTTCTACCTGGTTCATATCGTATGCTTAAACCTATTTTCATGCCCCAGGCACAGAACAATCTACTATTTAACTTGAATCCAAAATTTTCTGCTAAAATGCTTACTAATAGCTTCAGGTCTCGGATATTACTAAGCAATTTTCTGAGGAGTCCCTGCTGCATGTGAAAAAAATCCTAGTGTGCTGGAATGATTTGCTCTTGACCAGGGGCAGACTGACAACTCATGGGGCCCCCAGGCAATAGGAGATTATGGGGCTCCCGGGCAATAGGAGATTATGGGGCTCCCGGGTAATAGGAGATTATGGGGCCCCCAGGCAATAGATTATGGGGCCACACAGTACTGTATACACACACATACAGTATACACAGTATACACACACAGACACACAATGTACACACACAGTATACATACACACAGAATACACATACAGACACACACAGTATACATACACACACACTGAGAAGGTACTGGAGAGGCGGGGCAGCTATAATCTTGGGATTTTTAGACCAAAAGGATGTCAGTAAGGGACATTTTAGAGACAGGTGTAAAAAAATAGAGATTTTTACATAGTGTCCCTGATTTTACTGAGGCTGGCAACCCTGATGGGGCCCCCTAGTGGCATGGGGCCCTCGGGCAGTGCCCGAGTGCCCGAATGGTCAGTCCGCCCCTGCTCTTGACCACTTTCCTATGCTGTGATCTCCTGCCTGACGGTTAAATAAAATTACCTTCACTGCCCAAGAGGCTGAGGTGGCACTGAGGCAAAGAGGGAGCACCAACGGAGCGGGTGCTAAGGTAAGTATTCCACTGAGCACCATTGGTAAAAAAGTTTATGTGGCAATTGCCCCATGCTAAAAAAAAATTAAAAATTTAAATATCTTGCTGTAGACTTTAAACTTAGGCCTCATGTACACTGTTGCTGGTAAACGGACGTTTAGGAGCAGTTGGGCGTTTTTTTCAACTGCTCCTGAACTCTTCTCTATGTTATCTTATAAGTACACGTACACAGGGTCGTTTATAGTTGTTTACAGGCAGTTGAATTTAGATGCTTTTTTTGGAACCCAAAAAAATGCATTCAGAAGCTGTGTTTAGAGACATTTCAAGAGTCAAACGCGGCTAAACGCGGTAACTCGCGTTTAGTAGCACTTTGTTTACAGACGTTTTTAATTTTAACAAAAATAAAACATTTTCTTTTCCAAACACTTCTAGACGCAAACGGTTCAATTGTTCAGGAGAGGTTGAACAACATCCCATGCACATCAAAGTAGAACTATAGGCAAAACTTTGTTTTTTGGATAGAGTAAGGGAGGGTTATAACCCCTGTAAAAAAAAAAAATTGCCAGCTGGGTCCCACTCCAATTGCGGAGATTTCACTTCACTTCCTGTCCCATAGCCAAACAGGATATGAGAGGAAATCCCTGCAAATTAAAGGAATTCATTGTGAACCAGAACTAGTGTCACCAGTGGAAGATTTACCCCCTATTACTTTTCTGGGGAAAACCCAAAATGTGGGATTTTCTTTTACTTTCACTATCAATGATAATGGTAAACAGCATAAATAGAGAGAATGAATCTAGACGGACAGCAATAAAAATTAATAGGTGTTCTAATCCCTCTGCACTCTGCCCAAAACTAAAATATAAACGGTGACACCAATCCTGGGGGTTTCTTACTGCACCTACTAGCACCAGATCTGGGTTTATTACTACACTCCCTGGCAATGCATGCTGGGGGTTATTACTACCCATTGGCACCAACGTTAAAAGATGTTACTGCATCCACTGATACCAATGCTGGGGGTAATTATTGAATCCACCAATATCAATGCTGTGGGTTATTACTACTCCCACCAACACCAGTGTTGGGGATTATTACTGCTGTCATTGACATTAATGCTTGGGGTTATTATTGCATCCACTGACACCAAAGTTGGTGGATATTGCATCCGTAGACACCAATGCTGGGGGTTATTGCATCCACTGACACCAAAGTTGGTGGGTATTGCATCCACAGATACTAATGTGGGGATTATTGCATCCACTGACACCAATCCTGGAGGCTCTAATTGCATCTACTGACACCAATGCTGACGCCTATTACAATGATGGAGGTTATTGCAGCCACTGACACCAATGCTGGGTGTTGTTTATGCATCCACTGACACCAAAGTTGGTGGATATTGCATCCACAGACACCAATGCTGGGGGTTATTGTTGCATCCATAAACACCAGTGCTGGGGGTTATTATAGCATCCACTGACACCAATGCTGTAGGTTTTTATTGCATTTACTGACAGCAATGCCAGGGGTTGTTATTGCATTCTTTGACAATGATGGTTCCCCTTAGGTCCTATTCTGTCTAAAACAAAGCAAAGCAAAGAGGGAAAGGTGCCACCTTGAAGTGATTCCAACTTTATTGACCATGCCCCTTTTTGGCCAAGCCCACTGGCTCTTTTCTTCTCAATCCCTTAAAGCGGTGGTTCACCCTTATTGACAACTTTCCATCATTAAATTAGGCATAATAGCGCGAGCTACAGTATGCCTGTATTTATTTTTTTAGTCCGGTACTCACTGTGCAATCCTAGCGAGACGATTCCGACTCCCCGCAGGGAATGGGCGTTCCTATCCAGAGGGTGCATGATTGACGGCCGGCTATGGCACGTCACACTCCCCGAAGATAGCCGGAGTAGGTCTCGGCTCTTCACGGCGTCTGCGCACAGACTATGCGCAGGCGCCGTGAAGCGCCAAGTCCTATTTCGGCTATTTCCGGAGAAGCGTGACGCGCCATAGCCGGCCGTCAATCATGCTGCCTCTGGATAGGAACGCCCATTCCCCGCGGGGAGTCGGAATCGTCTCGCTAGGATTGCACAGTGAGTACCGGGCTAAAAAAATAAATACAGGCATACTGTAGCTCGCGCTACTATGCCTAATTTAATGATAGAAAAAAAAAATTTATTAGGGTGAACCACCGCTTTAAAGGTGTCCCACCTAAATATTTACAAATGATGGCTTTGAGGATATCATTCTCAGCCTCACCCGGCACAGAGACTTTTCACCTTGCAGGATACAAATCTGAGGCCGCGTACACACGGTCGTTCCAAACCGATGAAAACGCACTGAAGGACCTTTTCATCGGTCCAAACCGATCGCGTGTGGGCCCCATCGGTCAGTTATCCTTCGGTCAAAAAT
Organism: Rana temporaria; assembly: GCF_905171775.1. Taxonomy (NCBI): domain Eukaryota; kingdom Metazoa; phylum Chordata; class Amphibia; order Anura; family Ranidae; genus Rana; species Rana temporaria. Next base: position 404,318,902 of record NC_053492.1, on the reverse strand, counting down.
GTTAGAACTTGCTTTAAAATTGAACCGATGGACGCCTAACCGATAGGTCAAAACCGATGGTTAGTATGCAAAAGCATTGGTTAAAAACCCACGCATGCTCAGAATCAAGTCAACGCATGCTTGGAAGCATTGAACTTAATTTTTCTCCGCACGTCGTTGTGTTTTACGTCACCGCATTGGACTCGATTGTTTTTTTAACTGATGGTGTGTAGGCACATCAGACCATCAGTCAGCGTCATCGGTTAACCGATGACAACGGTCCTTCGGACCGTTCTCATCGGATGGACCGACCGTGTGTACGCGGCCTAAGTGTCAGCTGACAAAAAGTGATCATCACTGGGAGTTAAAATATGTTAACGTTCTTCAAAGAGCAAGGATTCTTCGAGTTCTTGCTTAGAGCATTGACAAATACATTTTTTTTTTTTTTTTTTCAACCACTTCAGACTCCACCAAGACAAGAGACTTGCTCATGGTTTATTTGCTTCGATCGTCTCTGCAACGGTTTCGCATCATTTGTGGTTTTCTTTTACGCTTTTATTTTGTTTTATTTTATCAAAATTACGAACCAAAAGGCCTTTATAGGTCCGACAAAGGCCAGCCAAATACATATCTATACATAAAACATTTTAGAAATACTCCGCAAAAAAAACCTCCCTCCCTCCGGCCCTCATGACTCCCGATCTTCTCTTTTTTTTGGCAGTTTTACCTTACTTGCTATTTATCCTCTTATCCCGTTACTCTCAGATTTTCCGCGTAGCTCCATGTTTTCTTGAAATCTTTCCAATTTTTTCATTTGTCTTTAAATCCTATTTTTTCCTCTTCGACACTATACTTCAACTCCTCCATCCTACGTTTCCTACACCGAGTCTATCCATTCCCATATTAGTGGGCTTTCCACCTCTTGCCATTTTTTTGGAATCAGCCTTTTGGCTGCATTTAATAAATGAGGGGTCAATGACTTTTTATAACATTTTATTGCCTCTTCTCCTCCATGAAATAGGACTGCCCATGGGTCTTTTTTTTATTTCCCTCTTGGTGATATCTTTTATCAGGCCCAGGATTTTCTCCCAGGATTTTTTTGATCTTAGGGCATTCCCACCACAGGTGGGCCATTGTTCCCCTTATTGAACACCCTCGCCAACAATCTACCGACTGTCCCTCACTAAATTTACTTATTTTATCAGGTGTGGCATACCATCCTGTAATACACTTGTAATTCATCTCTGCGGTCCTAATATCTATGGCAGAGGAGTGGGTCAAATTTATAATTCTTTCAATTGTGTTTCTTCCCCTTTGTGTTCCCAACTCCCTTTCCCATTTTTGGATGAATGGGGGTATCTCCAGCTCGTCCACCTTCAGCAGTAATTTATAGAGTTTTGAAATGGCACCTTTTGAGCTATCTGCTGTACAGAACTGTTCCAACGGTGTAAGCTCCTCCCCTGTCCTTAAAGGCTGGGGTAAGTTCTGTACGAAGTGGCTTAGCTGGCGATACCGCCACTCATCCATTATCATTAATTCTTCCTTACATTTTAACTCCTGAAGTGACACAATTCTCCTTTTTTATTATATCCCTATATTGTACTTTATCTTTTCTAATCCAATTCCAGGTTCAAAATATTCATTTTCTTTTAAATCTATAAGTGGTGAATTATAATCCTTATCCATTTGTTTGTGCAGCCTATCCCATATTCTTAATGCATTCAGTGTTAAAACATGAGTGTTAACATTTAGTGCTCTATACTGCCGGGGGTTCCATATTATACTTCCCAGTTGTGTCTTGGACAGTGCATTTTCGATTTTTACCCATCTTTTTTCTTGTTTATCTTTGGCCCACTCCACTACCCGAGACAGTACAGCCACGTTATAATATTTTCTAATGTCGGGGACGGCCAGCCCTCCGTGTTTCTTGTCCTGTTTTAACACCATGAGGGAGATTCTATGTTTTTTATTCTTCCATACATAATTTATTAACAGGGTATTTAACACTCTGAGGTATGGTTGTGGCAATGCTACTGGTATCATTTGAAATTTATACAGTATTTTCGGTACAAGAACCATCTTCAGAATGTTAATCCGTCCCATCCATGAAATAGGTCTGTTTCTTATTTCCCTTTTAATTTCGTCAAATAGAGGGATGTAATTTATTCTTTATATATTCTTTATTGAATTTGCCAATTTTATGCCCAGGTATTTAAGTTCTCTCTGCCAGGGGAAATTGAACTCATCCTTCAAGAGCCGTTCTTCAACTTTATTGATGTTGACATTTAAGATCTCGGTCTTAGTTACATTGATTTTAAAGTTTGATATTTCACCATACTGTTTCAGGATTTTGAGTAAGTTTGGTATTGTGGTCCTGGGATTGATGATATAAAACAATATATCGTCAGCGAAGGCTAATGCCGCATACACACCATCACTTTATGTGATGAAAAAAACGAAATTTTCTGTAAAAAAACAACGTTTTTGAAACTTCAATTTTCAAAGACGAAGTTGCCTACACACCATCGTTTTTTCACAATGCTCTAGCAAAGCGAGGTTACGTTCACCACTTTTTTCCATTGAAGCTCGCTTCATAACTAGCTTCTGGGCATGCACGGGTGTAAAAACGTCGCTTTAAACTTCGTTTTTTGCTACACACGGTCAATTTCTGTGAAGTAAAAAACGACGTTTTGAAAAACGACACATAAAATTGAAGCATGCTTTTTTTTTTGTTGTTTTTCACAAGACATAAAACAACGTTTTCCCCCACACACGGTCATTTAAAGTGACGTTTTTAAAAACGTCGTTTTTTTTCATCACATAAAGTGATGGTGTGTACGCGGCATAAGAGTTTGTGTTCTTCTTCTTCCACCTTAACACCCTTGATGTCCGGGTTATTTCGGACCATAGCAAGAAGAGGCTCTAGGGACAGTACGAACAGGAGGGGAGAGAGGGGACACCCCTGTCTCGTCCCATTCTTCATCTCGAAAGAGGAAGATATCATGCCATTAATTTTAATCCTTGCGGAAGGGTGATGGTATAGTTTTTTTTATCCACCGGATCATCCTGAGCCCAATTCCCATCGTTTCCAGTGTTTGCATCATGAGTCCCCAGTCTACCCTGTCAAATGATTTTTCCGCATCTACTGACAGGAATAGACCTGGGGCCCCGTTTTCTTTTATCTTCTGTAGAAGGAGTAGGGCTCTCACCCCGTTATCCTTCTCCTCTCTTCCAGGGATGAATCCTACCTGATCCCGATGAACTAATGTAGTCATTACCCCTTTCATTCGCTCGGCTAAGACTTTTTGCAAATAACTTTATGTCCGCGTTAAGCAATGATATAGGCCTGTATCCGGAGCAGAGCGTACCATCTTTCCCCTCATTCGAAATTACTGTTATAGTAGCTGCTAGGGCTTTTTTTATTTTCTCAATGTAATTCCTAGTTTTCTTCTTTTGGACCATTTTTACTAAATGTTTGCTAGATTTGTTCCCCCAAATGTATCTTTCTTTTGCAATGCTGTTTAATGTTTTTTTTGTCTCTTGCTCCATTAGTTCTTTAAGCTCATCTCTTTTTAAGACTAATTTATGATATAGTTCTTGTTGTTGTCCCTGTTTTTTATGCTCTTGTTCAGCTTTAAATATTTCCCCAGTTAGTATATTAAGCTTCCTACATCTCTCTTTTTTCTTTCTTGCACCCTCCGAAATCAAAATTCCTCTTATATCTGCTTTGTGTGCTTCCCATAAAGTGGCCTCCGATATCCCTTTAGTGTCATTTGTCAGGAAGTATTGTTCTAGTTCCTTTTTCATCCTTTCTAATCCTTCCTCATCACGGAGCAAATTTTCATTAAGCCACCAAATCGAGGATTGATTTTGCTGTCCGGAGGTCTTTATTTTCATAGTTATAGGGGAGTGGTCTGAAAGTGTCGTGATTTCAATACTTGTTTCTACTACACTCTCCAGTAATCTATGGTCCACCATAATGTAATCAATCCTAGAGTACGTCCCGTGAACAGGGGAGAAAAATGTAAAATTCTGTGTTTTTGGATGTAGCATCCTCCAGATATCCACCATCTGGTTATTATACATTTTTTGTTTTATCTTTTTGAGCTGAATGTTATTTATCCCTAATAGTACGTCCCTACTCGGGACGTACTATCGACTGTCGGGTTCATGCAAAAGTTAAAATCTCCCATCAAAATCACATAACCCGAACTGAAATCCTTCAACTTTCCCATAATTTTATTCACGTACTTAATGGGGTTCACATAGATATTTGCCATGGTACATTCCATATCGCCTAGTTTGCCTTTTAGGAAGAGAAGTCTTCCTTCAGTATCCGTCATCCTAGCCTCCAAAGCGAACCGCATTTCTCTCGCAAAACCTATTGCCAATCCCCTTGCTCGCTTTGAGATATTATCTCCCTAGTACCAAATCGGGAACCTAGGGGAGTATAGTTTTACATTAGATTCCAGAGTCAGGTGGGTCTCCTGTAGGAAGACAACATCCGCCCTATACTGCTAGATTTCTTTTAGTACCTTGTGTCTCTTTAGGGGAGTATTTAGACCTCTTACATTATAAGACAGGAACTTTATTACTGCCATCTCGTCTTTCTTTTCTTATTTTTTTCTTTGCTGTCCTCGTTTTATCTATCTGCCATAAAATGTTCCCTTTCTTTCTTGTGAAGCCAATGAGGTATCCCCCCTCTCATTTTTTTTTTACAAATAAATAACTCAAAAGTGTGGTGTGCACTTGTATTCAGCCCCCTTTACTTTGATACCCCTAATTAAAATCTAGTGGAACGAATTGCCTTCAGAAGTCTCCTAATTAGTAAATAGAGTCCACCGCTGTGTAATTTAATCTCAGCTAAACATCTGTTCTGTGAAGCCCTTAGAGTTTTTTTAGAGAACCTAAGTGAAGAAACAGCATCATGGAGGCAAAGGAACACACCCGACAGGTTAGGGATAAAGTTGTGTAAAAGTTTGAAGCAGGGTTAGGTTATAAAAAAAATATCCCAAGCTTTGAACATCTCATGGAGCACTGTTCAGCCCATCATCCGAAAATGGAAAGAGTATGGCATAACTGCAAACCTACCAAGTCATGGCCACCTAAACTGATAGGCCAGTCAAGGAGAGCATTAATCAGAGAAGCAGCCAAATGGCCCATGGCAACTCTGGAGGAGCTGCAGAGATCCAAAACTCAGATGGGAGAATCTGTCTACGGGACAACTGTTAGTCGTGCACTCCACAAATCTGGCGTTTATAGGAGAATGGCAAGAAAACAAACATTGTTTAAAGAAAGCCATAAGATGTCCCGTTTGCAGTTTTGCGAAAAGGCCATGTGGGGGACACAGCAAACATGTGAAAGAAGGTGCTCTGGTCAGATGAGATCAAAATTGAACTTTTTGGCCTAAAAGCAAAACTCTATGTGTGGCAGAAAACTAACACTGCACATCACCCTTAACACACTATTTCCACTGTGAAACGTGGTGGTGGCAGCATCATGTTGTTGGGATGCTTTTCTTCAGCAAGGACAGAGAAGCTGGTCAGAGTTGATGGGAAGATGGATCGAGCCAAATATAGGGCAATCTAAGAAGAAAACCTGTAATGCCCTGTACACACGATCAGTTCATCTGATGAAAACGGTCTGATGGATTTTTTCATCAGATATCCGATGAAGCTGACTGAGGATCAGTCGTGCCTACACACTATCGGTTAAAAATCCGATGGTGTCCAACGCGGTGACATAAAACACAACGACGTGCTGAGAAAAATGAAGTTCAATGCTTGCGAGCATGCGTCGACTTGATTCTGAGCATGCTTGGATTTTCAACCGATGGACGTACCCACAGACGATCGTTTTTTTTCTATCGTTTTTTTAACCATCAGATGATTTTAAAACAAGTTCGTCTGATGAAAACGGTCCATCAGACTGTTTTCATCAGACGAACTGATCGTGTGCACGCGGCATAAGAGTCTGCAAAAGACTTGAGACTGGGGCAGAGGTTCACCTTCCAGCAAGACAACAACCCTAAACGTGCAGCCAGAGCTACAATGGAATATTTTATATCAAAGCGTATTCATGTGTTAGAATGGCCCAGTCAAAGTCCAGACCTAAATTTCATCGAGAATCTGTGATCTGTGGCATGAGTTAAAAAATGCAGTTCACAGACGCTCTTCGTCCAATCTGACAGAGCTTGAGGTATTTTGCAAAGAATGGGCAAAAATGTTACTCTCCAGATGAGCAAAGCTGGTAAAGACATCCCCAAAAAGACTTGCAGCTGTGATTTCAGTGAAAGGTGGTTCTACAAAGTATTGACTCAGGGGGGCTGAATACAAATGCACGCTAAACTTTTCAGATATTAATTTGTAAAAAATTTAGAAAACCAATTATCATTTTTCTTCCACATCACAATTATGTGCCACTTTGTGTTGGTCTCTCACATAAAATCCCCATAAAATACATTTACGTTTTTGGTTGTAACATGATAAGAGGGGTATGAATACTTTTCAAAGGCACTGTAATATGCTTTTTTTCCACACCGCACTGCTTGACACCCAGGGACTCTGCAGGGGCTGCAATATGAACTGGGCACATAAAAACACTTGTTTTATTATTATATTGAACTGATCAAGCAATATTGTTAGTTTTTGAAACTACATTGGGAAAATAACAGCTAGAATCTGGTTGCAACAAATCCACCTTTCTTGCTCTTTTTCCAGAGTTGTGTTCTACAAAGATAAGTGACTCTGTCCACATATAAAGAAAGCCCCATCCACAATGCACAAGCACTTTGACGATCATGTCTATCATGTGTTGCATAGCTTCCTATTCACATGACACCGCCATTAGACACATGGCTGGATTACCCCACACTGTCACCAGATGAGGGAGCTTCATCACAATGCAAACTTACTCATCAGGAAAAAAAGATTCTGTGTGTGTATATACTATACTGAGTGTGTGTGTGTGTGTGTGTGTGTGTGTGTGTGTGTGTGTGTGTGTATATATATATACATGTAAATATGTGTTATTGATTTCTAGATAATCTGAATAGATCTGTGATGTCACCAGTGCTCTGTACACTGTCATTTTTCAAAGTGGTCGGTAAAAGTTGTTTTCATTCTCCAAAGCCACTGCAAACCTGCACTCAGCATCATGATTATGGAGCACTGTATGTGTGTGTATGTAGGCCCAGAATTTATTTCTCGTTATGTCTGGCGTCTTGTCTCACTGTATACAGTGTTTTTAAACAGATACATGTGTATATATATATATATATATATATATATATATATATACATATATATATATATATACATATATATATATACATATATATATATATATATATATATATATTTATTACGGGGCAGATCCTCGCGCATCTGTACGCCGGGCGCAGCGTATCTAAGATACACTACGCCGCCGTAACTTTTTTTTTATTTTGAATCCACAAAGAATTTGCGCCGTAAGTTACGGCGGCGTAGTGTATCTCTGGCGGCGTAAGGGCGTGGAATTCAAATGGATGTAATGGGGGCGTGTTTCATGTAAATACGTTGTGACCCGACGTAAACTATGTTTTTTTTTAACTGCGCATGCGCCGTCACTGGGGGTATCCCAGTGCGCATGCTCGCAATTTAACCGGAACAAGCCAATGCTTACGACGGTGACGTCATTCTACGCAAATTCCTATATTCGTGAACGACTTACGCAACCGACGTAAAAAATTCAAAATGCGAGGCGGGAACGACGGCCATACTTAACATTGAGTATGCCTCATAACAGTAGCCTTAACTATACGCCGGAAAAAGCCGAACGCAAACGACGTAAAAACAATGCGCCGGCCGGATGTACGTTCGTGGATCGCCGTAAATAGCTAATTTGCATACTCGACGCGGAATTCGACGGAAACGCCACCTAGCGGCCGGCGGAAAAAATGCACCTAAGATCCGATGGCGTACTAAGACGCACGCCTGTCGGATCGATCCGAGATGCCGTCGTATCTTGTTTTGTGGATACAAAACAGAGATACGACGAGGGAATTTTAAAATTACGCCGGCGTATCAATAGATACGACGGCGTAATCCTTTTGTGGATCTGCCCCTACGTCTTTTTTATTACTAGCAAGCAGAAGTTACATACAATGCCAAAACCCACACATAAAAGTATCTGTAAAGATACAAGGACAGTAACATTCGCCAGAATAGAACAAATTTACCAAATTACAGATACACTATATTACCAAAAGTATTGGGACGCTTGCCTTTACATGCACATGAACTTTAACGGCACCCCAGTCTTAGTCTGTAGGGTTCAATATTGAGTTGTCCCACTACTAAACCTTCTGGACAGCCTTCCCAGAAGAGTTATAGCTGCAAAGGGTGGGCCAACTCAATATTGAACCCTATGGACTAAGACTGGGATACTATAAAAATTCATGTGTGTGTAAAGGCATGTGTCCCAATACTTTTGGAAATATACTGTGTGGACCTCTGTTTTTTCCTCTTTTTTTCAAAAAGGCTAACAATGCACCCCAATGCAAAATAGAGTGTTCAAACAGAAACACCAGAGTTACACAAAAATAAAAACAAAAAAACAGAAACAAGAACCAACCACCGCCGGCCCCAGTGATGTGTGTGAAACTGCTCCCACAACCCAAGGGAATATTATCTCTCCTCATCCATCCCCATAGCCTTTCAAATATTCTCATTTCCATCTGAGGTGTCCGTAGAGTCAACGCAACAGAACCAAACCTTCCTATATTTTTTGGGAGCACCCCAGCCTCATATGTCATTCGATATAACGGAATATCCGTATTGACTAATTTCAACCACATTCCCAAAGTTAGGTTTTTCCGAATGTATCCACCTCTTCACAATAAGCTTGTGGACATAAAAGAAAATAAGTTTTTTTTTTTAATCAAAAAGGTTTTTATTGCTCACAAAACATACAGTTAAAGAGAAAAACAGAATGACATCTGATGCCCCGTACACACCATCACTTTATGTGATGAAAAAAAATGACGTTTTTAAAAACGTCATTTTAATTGATCGTGTGTGGGGGAAAACGTTGTTTTATGTCTTCTAAAAAACGACCAAAAGAATTGAAGCATGCTTCAATTTTATGTGTCGTTTTTCAAAACGTCAACTTTTACTTTACAGAAATTGACCGTGTGTAGCAAAAAACGTTGTTTAAAACGAAGTTTTTTTACCCGCGCATGCCCAGAAGCTACTTATGAAGCAAGTTTCAATGGAAAAACGTGGTGGAACGTAACCTCGCTTTGCTAGAACATTGTGAGAAAAACGATGGTGTGTAGGCAACTTCGTCTTTGAAAATTGAAGTTTCAAAAACGTAATTTTTTACTTCACAGAAAATGTCGTTTTTTTTCATCACATAAAGTGATGGTGTGTACGGGGCATTACACCCTGTATTCCAACATTCACAATAACAGAATTGCAGGTCAGACAACAAAAGTAAGAGTAGAAATCATTTCACATATTCAATACACCATCTTGACCAGCTGGACCCACTTTGCCGAACCCCCTACCACTCCCGCACTTCCACCCCTCCGCTTTCCATGTATCCTCCCAAATGTCTAGTCAGGGGACCCTGTCTGTTGTCTTCTGTCCCTACACCCCTCCAAGTAGCCTTGCCTGTACCAGCTCCAAGGGGCTTATCCCAGGTGTCGCGAGCCAGGGATCCCACAGTTTAAGAAATTTCCCTTCGTTCCCTCTGTGTTGGTATATGTATTTTTCCATCAATAGTGTTCTACCCACTTGCTGAACCCAGGTCTTGGTCGAAAGGGGCTCCCTTGACTTCCAATGCAGGAGAATGAGCTTTCTTGCCTGGAACAATGCCCTGGCGAATGCCACTCTGGTGACCTCCTCCACTATCACCCCCTCCAAAACACCCAGCAGGCAACAAAGTGGGTCCTGTGGAACGTTGGTCCGGAACACTGAATTCAGTGTAGCCAGGACCTCCGTCCAATATCTATGTAGCTTGGGGCAACGCCAGAGTAGGTGGATCAGATCTCCCTGGGCCGCCCTGCAACGTCCGCACAGCGGGTCCGTAGCCCGGCCCATTCTGAAGAGTCTAACCGGGGTGAAGTGCACCCTTAGCAATATGTAGAGCTGGGAGACCCTCTGTGACACATTCAGTGAGCAGGTATTTACGGCCTGTAGCGCCTCCTCCCACAACTCACCCTCGATGGGCCCTAAGTCTGTCTCCCACTGTTCTGCCACCCTCATAGGATAACCCTCCAAAAATGATGCCAGGAGCATGTTGTAGCATTGTGAGATCATACCCTTGGTATCCTGTGCAGAACACAACATTCAAAAAATCGGCGTGGGGGACTGGACCCACTCCGGAGCTGCCCCCTGAGCCCTCACTGCGTGCTGCAGTTGTAGGTAGTAAAACTGCATAGTGTGCGGTAGGTTAAATCTAGACCTTAGCTCACTGAAAGGAAGCAATGCCCCTCCCCGAAAGACATGTTTAAGGTGCATGACCCGAACGGACCTCCACCTGTGGCCCTTGTCAATTTTGGCCAGCTCCTCATAGGAGTCATTCCCCCAGAGGGGGCTGAACTCGGTGAACCCCACCACATTTTGAAGCTGCCTAACTTTATTCCATACCTTCTGAACTAGAGCATACAGTTAGAAAACATGCTGCAGAAATCAAAGGGACAATGACACACTCCACCTACAACATCACACAATGGGTGCTAACGAGTCCCCCTCAATCCACATCTTAGACAGACTTTCTGACTCCGCGATAAGCTATTCTCACCTGCTACACAATCCACATTCCTTTAGTGAACATAAGTAAGACGTCTAGAGTGTGTTAACTCACAAAACATATTAGCATCAATAGAACTTTCACAAAATACAGGGTTAGTTAGCATAGCACCATTAAATATCTTAGGAGCCAGGCTTAATTAACACAATAGACAATAGAATGCATTTACAGCAAGCTTTCATCACTACAGCCAGGTAGCTGGAGGTGATTAACATCAATTAACATATCAACAGTCTATGTTCCACATTGAAGGAGACACTCTATTGACCTGTTGTGTTCAGAATGAATAACTTGTAATATTTCAAGATATCCTGCAATACATGAATTATCATTACTGTCCCATCTCATGTAATCCATGATATCAGTTCTCAGTCATCCTATGCCCCTAGTGGGCATAGGATGACCCTAGACACAAGAGTCATTGGTGAAGCTGACACAGGAGTACCCCACATCCTTCAAGAGCCTCTGGGTCCCACGGGCCATACCGTTACAGTATTTTTTGGGGATTTTATGTGATAGACCAAAACAAAGTGGCACGTAATTGTGAAGTGCTATGCTAACTAACCCTGTATTTTGTGAAAGTTCTATTGATGCTAATATGTTTTGTGAGTTAACACACTCTAGACGTCTTACTTATGTTCACTAAAGAAATGTGGATTGTGTAGCAGGTGAGAATAGCTTATCGCGGAGTCAGAAAGTCTGTCTAAGATGTGGATTGAGGGGGACTCGTTAGCACCCATTGTGTGATGTTGTGGGTGGAGTGTGTCATTGTCCCTTTGATTTCTGCAGCATGTTTTCTAACTGTATATAAGAAACCTGAGTTTACCATTAAAGTCTATCTGTTTGGAACCAGAGAACAGAGCTGTGTCTTGTTATTCTGGGGGGGAAATCCAATGGGTCATGTCTGCTGGATTGTGGAGTGTCAGAAGCTGTCTTGGGTTGGTGGAATGGAATATCGTAACGGCGTTAACTCCTGACCGTTACAAATACATTTACATTTTTGGTTATAACATGACAAATGTGTAAAATGACAATGGGGTATGAATACTTTTTCAAGGCACTGTATATATTGTGCAGGGAATGGTATTAATGGGCCATATGTGGATTAGAGGAGGACAACAAATGTTCCCTCCTGGCCTCTTATATTTCATAACCTTTAAGTAGAGTAAAAAAAATAAAATTTTTTAGATACATTTCATCAAAAATAGGAAACAGGGCAGAGAAAATAGACAAGACATATTTTCATTTTTAATAAAGTACAATATTCTGACCTGTTCAGCATTGCTTGTTATCTAATGCATCAATACGTAGCTGTATTCATCTCTGCTGTGCACTGCTAAAACAGATCAGAGAAAGCTTGCATTGTTTAGAGGAAGTTCATTGCTTAACAGGGCTGATGTAAGCATATTTATCTACTTTAAAGTGGAAGTATAACCAAACGTTAAAGTTTTGAATGGAATGGGGATAGCTTTAACTGTATTGTGTCCCCATTCCGACTAATCTCATATTGTGTCCCAGTGACAGTGGTTAGCAAGACAGGATCCCCAGGAAAATCTCCCGCTGGGGCCAGTTAGCAATAAAAACCTAACAAAGATTCTAGTTCAGCGGTTCTCAACTTCCTGGCCATAGCCTTCCTTCTCCCTGGCATCCAGTCAGCTGCAGATCCCTTAACCGCCCACACTGCTTCCCAGCTCCCACAGTGCCATCCAACTTCTCATAGTGGCCCACAGTACTACCAGACCCCCTGAGAGCCCCCTGACTTCCCAGAGTGTCGCCAAGCATAAAACGGTGCTCCAAAGTCTGTTGTTGAGCCTTCAGACCTCCACAGTGTCCCCAACCCCCTCCAGAAACCTCATCCACTACAGGGCCACCAAGTCTGCTGCAGAGTCCCCTAACCCATTCTACAACCCCCATCCCCCCACAAAAAAACCTCCAGCATCATACTTCCGGTATTTCAATACATGTTTTTCATTCCCATACTTTTATTGTGTGAAAATGTTATTTTCTTCCCTGAACCACTGTTCTACCCTTTATGTGCAGGATTTGAACATATAATCCCATTGCAGCAAAGCTTACCATTAGGTTACATATGTGCATTAAATGCTGTCCTATATGCCAGTGGTGGCTGGAAGCCCCCTCCTTAAAGATAATCCACAGAGACACATATACATCTCATAATAGGTTGCTCCCAAAGCAGACACAAACAATAGAACAATGGGATACAGCCACACCTCAAATCATCTAGTAAAGAGTCTACAACAGTATATGAGACAATATACAATATGGCCCGGATTCACAAAGCACTTGCGCCAATGTATCTCCAGATACGCCGCGTAAGTGCAAATATGCGCCGTCGTATCTGTGCGCCGTACCCACAAACTAAGATACGCCCGACGCAGGCTACGAGAGGTGCGCGTAAGTTGTACGTCCGGTGTAAAGTTAAGCCCCATAAAGGAGGTGTAACTCAGCAGCAGACTGTTAAAGGTCTGCATCAGGGAACAGAAGCCGGTGGTTTTTACGTAGTTTACGTTGGACGTGTGTCTGGATGGGTGTAGATTACATTCATGGCGTAGGCAGTGATCCGGCGTATCTTAGGTAGTTGTTCCGACGTGGTTATGAGCATGCGCACGGGGATGCGTCCACGACGCATGCGCAGTTCGTTCAACGTACTTGTCTGGCTCTCAAACCATCATTTGCATGGGGTCGCGCCTCTTTTGCATGGCTTTGCATGGGGCAAGCCCACTTCCACCTACGCTATGGGGTGGACCTGAAGCAGTTAATAACCATAAACCAAAGTTTTAAAGTGGAGTTCCACCCATAAATATAACATTACATCAGTAGTTTTAAAAAAATGTCATTAGTCCTTTACAAATTTTTTTTTTTTTTTTAGATGCCTTCAAAGTGTTGTTGCTAGGCAGAATAGTTAATCTTCCCACTTCCTGCACCTAGGTGGTTAATGCTTCCTAACCTACACCGCACAGACTCCTGGGAATGTAGTGGGTGTAACTTTCCAGGAGTCTGTGCACTCCCCAGTCTCAAAGAATCATGTGACTTGGACAGCACAGGTGCTGAAACCTGATCTGACACTGCTTGTGCAGCACTGAGCATGTGCAAGGCTGAAATCCAGGAAGTCATACAGTCTGGCTTCATGATGCCCACACTTAAGATGGCCCCAGTCAATTTCTATTTTATAAAGTGTCTAAATGCTGTAACAACCTAACAAAACGGACCTTAGTTTACAGACTAACTTTACTAGAATACATTAAGCTTGTGTATTACAGGGGTATTTATATTTAAAAAGTGAAATTGTGGCCGGAACTCTGCTTTAAGATAAATAACCAATTACTAAAAGCCCAGTCACCAAGATTTTAGCTAAACATAACCAGTCTTATAATGTAGATAACCACAGCATCCACCCACAAATGTAAGCAACAATGCCCCCAGCAAAGAATAGCCGCAACAAAGGGAGAGAGGGGGGGGGGCAGCTCAGCTTGATTGAAGATCAATCTGCTGACAGGAGCTTCAAAGAAAAACAAAAACTTAAAGGTAGGTCCAGTTTATGATTGGTTGCCAGGTTCCAGGCCGAAAGTTCAAGGAGACTGAGAGCTCTACCTGTTGACAGCTAGCAAGGATGCATTGAAACTGACAAAAGGGTGAGCAAGTTTTTTGGGGGGTTTAGGTTACACTATCAGACTGTTCTGACAGCTGCCGTTTGTTTGCAGCGCACTCAGTCAAATCATCGTCTTTGATTGCCCATATTCACTCATCCTCCTCCATATAGCAAATATTAATGTTTGGAATAAACCTGAAATTAAACCTGAAATGGCAGACAAGACTTAAAGGCAGAGGCAGCGGTACTGGGTGCAACAGTAGTAAGGAATAATCAACTTCACAAGCAGGTTGTGCATGACAAAGCCACACACATTAGAGGTATGGCACATCATGATTTTCTTGTCCAGAGTAACGACCAATCAGATTTTAAAATAATTTTACACCTTTTACAATGATGCAATGCTCTGCTGTAAAAACTAAAAGGAGCTCACATTCTGTGCTATGAAACTGTACAGCCACTGGCCAATTTTTATGCACCTATACCTGGCTTTTTTTTTTTTTTTAGGAAGACAGCTCCCTGCGGCCTCCCCTCTGTGGTTACGTCTGCTGCGTTTGCCTGTCAAAGCATTCCTATTCTTCTCATGACACATGCACTTTAAATCTCGAGACATCAGTGCCATAATAAAGAAACAGAATTGTGAGTTCAGCCAGCTTCCTATAATGGAATACCTCCAGAAAGAATAGGCTCCGCGTAGATTCAACCAGGGAGGGTACATAGGGGAAAAAAAACATTTAAACCCTACAAACTGATTACCTAAAGGTGTGTAATAAGAATAAGGAGCAGAGTATCACAGAAATAGCGATCAAGGTTTCACACAAAAAGCTGGTCTATATGGTTATCTCTATATGAATGGATTAGGTTGATCTCTATTTCTAAAATATAGTGTAGAATTTCAAAATGCTTAATATTCTGCACCTCTACAAGTGCCATTTTTAAGGATGCATTTATTAAAATACAGGATCATGATTTCGAAAATTCTCACAAATATTTGGTTACCATGGAAACATTAAGTTCTGTATTTACAAAACTGTCTTCCGTTAGCAGACACCTTCCAGCAGTGGATAGCTCGCAATTCATTCACAAGCTGAAGCTCTGCTTTGGAAATCATCATGTAATGGTAAAAGGATACATCAGTCTTTACCATTCTCTGCAACCATTATATTGTAAACATTATTTCTTTAATAGATGATCTCGATGGGCCCAAAATTGTTATGCATGTCATGAAATTCACAGAACATCATGGCAATTTTTTTTTTTTTTTTAAACATAGCATATTTGTTATAGGTTCTAACTATCCTATTGTAGAGGAACTTTTTGAAACAAACTCCTATACTGTATAGTACTTTTCTACACAATTATCCCTTTTAAGATTGAATGTATAAATATAGCTGAATGTATAAATATAATTATATAGGCTATATAATGTTTTATCAAACTGTCAAATATGCCTCCCCGTATTCCCTTACCTTTTCACCTTTCAGGATTCAGCAGCAGATAACCAGATCTGCATGGCTACAATCAGGAACTGAGATCCGACTATATATGCTTAAATTAGATTTATTTACAGTGAAACAAAATCCATACAAACACCAGCACAGAGAAAATATAAAAATACAAGTGAACCCAAAAAAAAGTGACGGAATACCTATCTACTAAACCTAACAAACAGAAGCCTAAGCTAACAACTAACCGTATACAATATATACAAAATGGAGAACAAGGGGAACCAGGGAAAACTGGAGGTGCAGGGAGCGGATGGGAAGGGGGAACCAAGACTGGGATCAGGGACAAGGGAGAGCAGGTACAGGGCAGCAAGATACAGGGTACAGAAAACAGGGCAGGAACAGGATAAATGGCAACAGGCTCTGGCAGCAGCGAAACACTTAGGCTTCTTGTACACTGCTGCTGGTAAACAGACGTTTAGCAAAATCCAGATACACCACGTTTACAGGTTTTTCTTTATCTAGATGGCAGCTCACCTCCTCATAGAAGATAATAGGTTGGTTTGGCAAGAACGATTCTTCATGAATCCATGCTGATTACTGCTAATAATACAGTTTTTATTATTAAAATCTTGTATATAGTCCCTTATCATCCCCTCCAAGAGATTGCAAACTATTGATGTTAGGCTAACTGGTCTGTAATTCCCAGGGATATATCTTGGCCCTTTTTTAAATATTGGTGCTACATTGGCTTTTCTCCAATCAGCTGGTACCATTCCAGTCAATCGACTGTTCATAAAATTAAGAACAATGGTCTGGCAATCACATGACTTCCTTAAGGACCCTTGGGGTGCAAGTTATCTGGTTCTGGTGATTTATTAATGTTAAGTCTCTCAAGTCTATTTCTAAATCTGTCCTCTGTTAACCATGAGGTTGCTTCCTGTGTCGTGTCATGAGGATAAACATTGCAGTCTTGGTTACTGAATCCCCCCGTTTCCCTCGTGAAGACTGAGGAGAAGAATAAATTCAAAACCTTTGCCATCTGTCCATCTTTTGTAACCAGATTGCCTTCATCGTTCTTTATAGGGCCAATATGTTCTGACCTCCCTTTATTACGATATATATACTTTTTTTTTACTCCTCCGCTTTGTACCTTTGTTGTCCTATCTTAGCTGTCCTGATTAGACCCTTACATTTCTTATTACATTATTTGCAAAGCTGGAATGCTGATGATGACCCCTCAGCCTTGTATTGTTTAAAGGCCTTCTCCTTTGCTTCTATATGCATTTTTACGTTGGAGTTAAGCCACCCAGGACTTTAATTAGCTCTTTTAAATGTATTTCCTATTGGGAAGCACTGGCCAATACCTTTATGCAAAAAGCTCTTAAAGCACTCACATTTTTCCTCCATGTTCTTTGTTCCTAGGATTTTATCCCATTTAATATCTTCTAGCAAGGAGAGCAGTTTAGGGAAGTTGGCTCTTTTGAAATTCAGTGTCTTTGTATTACCCTTGTGTTTTCTATTTGTGTGATTTATGCTAAAACAAATAGACCTGTACTCCCAGTATTACTTTCCCCTTGGTTTCTTCCCTTTGAAGCTCTACCCATAAGGATTCCACCTCCTCCCTTGCTCCATTAGTTATGTCATCCCTCACATTCACTTGTACATAATTCTTTATATACAGACATACCCCTCCCCCCTTTTTTTTACCCTACCTATCTCTGTGAGATAGGAAATACCCTTGAATGGTTGCCAGCCAATCATGGGAGCTGTTAAACCAAGTCTCTGAAATTCCCACACATTCTAAATCCTCCTTATACAACAGTAGCTCTAATTCACCCATCTTATCAGCCAGACTCCTGGCATTAGTGAACAAGCCTCATAGTTTTTTTTAGACGGGTAATTATGTTCTTGTTGGTGTTCTAGGGCTGCAATTAGGACTTATTAATTAACTCACCAGGATTTGGTGCTTTGGTCGACCTACTACTAATGCCCCTGTGATGGTGGTGGTGAGCAGTAAAACAGTACATCTATAGCAGGGGCTTCTTCCAACTTTAATCAAAGCTGCACAGCTTGTTTTTCCCTACAGGTGCCCCTTACCTGCATCTGGTTTAAGGAGGGCATGGCTTCTGGAAATAGATAATTTTGTTAAAACTAAGACGTTCAACCTTAGATTAAACAATATCAACTGTGGTACAGTTTGCATGTTGCTTACTTAATCTGGCTAAATCGTTATGGGTCTAAGGCTGGGCTCACACTATTGCCGCATGCGGCTCACAGCTATTTTGGCTGAATTTGGACCTGAAACTGACCAAAAGACACACAGGACCCCTGCTCAAATTCCCACCGGAGCCGCACGGTGGAGATATGTGAACCGACCCCATAGAGAGCCGGACACAATCTCCTACCATGCAAATTGGATGCAGGGAAACCCTCAACCACTTCCCATAGGTGTGAACACAGCCTAAGGCTCCTTTCACACTAGTGCGCCTTGTCATGCAACTTTGGACACATGAAGTCACATGGCAAGCCCATTGATTTTAATGGCACCCGCTCAAATCGGTGCACTACTTTGATGTGACTTTGATCCAGAGAGTGTAAAGTCAGATCAAAGTCGCACTCCAAAGCCACACTCTAAATTGCACAATGTGGGAGTCACACTAGTGGCAACATAGACTAAATATGTATGAATATTCTTCATGTGTAAAAAAATAAATAAAAATAAAAATCATCATTTGTAAAATATGTGTAAATATTAGTACAAATAACTATATTACCAGTCCAGAAGTTAGTGACTGACCCAACTACATTAAAACATTATATGATTCAACATCTCTTGGAATTCATTTACTCTGTGAAAATCTCCAATAAAAATATTGAAACAAAAACATTATTTGATTCTTAGGGTAGATTTGGATGTGCATCTTAATCTCCCTTTACTATGAAGCCTGCTCCGCGTTCAAATCGCGCTTCAGAGACTACTGAAGGGCAGTGCGTAAGCGATGTGATGGCATGTAAACACCCAAGTCTGCTGCCTATTGCAGCTTAAGGGGGGCGGTTGGAGGGTGGCAAAAACACAGCTCAGTGAACTGAACAAGGAACACCCGCTGCTCCTGGTGAGACACGGAAGCCTAATGGAACTTGTGGGTGCTTGCCCCGGCTCGTGTCCGCAGACAGTAGAAAATTAAGAAATGGCTGCACACCACAACTGATCAAGATCCTTTATTGGACATTCCAAGATGACACCACAGGACAGAAGATTGCCTGTTAGACTTGTTTCACGCAATACAAAGGGGGTTAATAATTACACATCATTACGAATCAAAACACAGCTCAACCATGCATTTTTGCTGCCCCCCTAACTCACATCTATATCAAGCCTTACTGTGTCACAGGATATATATTTTTTTTTCAATTTTAAGTCAGTCAGTTATTTAAAGCTTTAGGTTTTTCTTGTTCCTTTACTAGGAAGATAATCACCCGAATCCTAAGTTCCTAACAATGCCGGCATTACCAGTCCAGAAGTGACTGAACACACCAATTAAATTATATCATTCTAACTATGGTTTAGGATACAGTTTGTTCATTTTTAGTCAGTCAATTTAATTTTTTTAGAGTTTTTTCCAAGTTGGTTGACACCAGATCACCTACTTAGAAAACCTTATACTTGAAATCTAAATCAATTAAATTGTAAATTGTTTTAACAGGACCGCTCAGCGTTAAAGCCTACCCGCAGAGCGGCCACATTAATGTGTACACGCTCAGTGTTAAAGCCTACCCGCAGAGCGGCCACATTAATGTGTACACGCTTAGCGTTAAAGCCTACCCGCAGAGCGGCCACATTAATGTGTACAGCCGGCGTCAAGGGGTTGGGCAAGGATCAGGATGAGATGCCTAGCCCAAAACATGGTACTACTACTAGTAGTTGTCTTTTTTTATTGGGATTTCCAAAGACAGATCTAAATGGGAAATGTTGGAGTTGCCTTGGAAATATTTAAACAGCTCCAGGCTGTAGGCTGGACTTTTTTAAATGTTTTAAAGGCAACTTCAACATTTCTGGATTCATAGGCTCTCTTTCAGATCTGTCTTTAGAAAACCCGATAGCAAAGATAACAACTAGTAGTACTACTATGTTCTGTTAGGAATAATATATTCAGAGACTACTGTAAGCTGCAGAGCTGTTATTGCTGCTTGTAATTTATTCGGCTCAGCAGTCTTGTGAGTTTGTATTTCAGAGCTTGCATGTTCCTGGACACGTGCTTCAAATAAGAACCTGATGGATGCATAGCATGGACCTAGTACAATGTTGGTTTGGTTTCCACGGCACCTTCTATTTATAGATATTCTTTGGGTAAGTTATGTTGCAGCATTTCTGATGGCTGGTTCTGGTAGATGCAGGTTTTTTTTTTTTTTTGGAAATTTGTAAGGCTAAAAATAAATCCAACAACTCAGAATGTGACAGCTGCAGATGATTTAACACATACATCTCTACAATGGAGCAGGCTTCGTGCAGAACAGTGAAGTCTAGCTTGATTAAAGTAAATCTTTTTACAAGATGACAGAATCTATAGAAAAATTACTTTTTTAAAACAAAATTTTGAGTAATCAGTAGTGGTACCCGTTAATTATCCAACTGAATTGCAACTAAGTGGCAAAGCAGGCTCCTCTCAATGATGCCCACTGCTGGAGATTATCAATTTATTTGTCTGTGCCCACACTGAATGTAGTATTACAAACACTGATCAATTTTGCAAATATGTGTTAATGTAATTAGTGCACATCTGCATGCTCAAGTGCTCATCCTTGGGGGCAGTTTTTTTTTATTTTTTTTTAAATGATTAGTAAACCCAAAGCTGATAAAGTTATGTAAATGAGTTTTCATTCACTGAAAACTCGTAGCTTCAGTATACATCGATAAGATTTACCATAACTCTATGACTATGTAAACCATTTTTACATATAAAACAAAAGGCACATATAAGGTTGAGAGGGTTTCTCTTCCAAATATAGGGATTTTTAAAGTGAGACGCTAGTCATAGTATTAACCACTTAAGCCCGGGACCAAAATGCTGCCTAAAGACCCAAGGGGTTTTTACAGTTCGGGACTGCGTCGCTTTAACAGACAATTGCGCGGTCGTGCGACGTGGCTCCCAAACAAAATTGGCGTCTTTTTTTCCCCACAAATAGAGCTTTCTTTTGGTGGTATTTGATCACCTCTGCGGTTTTTATTTTTTGCGCTATAAACAAAAATAGAGCAACAATTTTGAAAAAAATTCTATATTTTTTACTTTTTTCTGTAATAAATATCCCCCAAAAACATATATAAAAAATTTTTTCCCTCAGTTTAGGCCGATACGTATTCTTCTACCTATTTTTGGTAAAAAAATCGCAATAATCGTTTATCGGTTGGTTTGCGCAAAATTTATAGTGTTTACAAAATAGGGGATAGTTTTTTTGCATTTTTTTTTTTTTTTACTACTAATGGCTGCGATCAGCGATTTTTTTCGTGACTGCGACATTATGGCAGACACTTCGGACAATTTTGACACATTTTTGGGACAATTGTCATTTTCACAGCAAAAAATGCATTTAAATTGCATTCTTTATTGTGAAAATGACAGTTTGCAGTTTGGGAGTTAACCACAGGGGGCGCTGTAGGAGTTAGGGTTTACTTTGTGTGTGTTTACTAGTGTAGGGGGGTGTGGCTGTAGGAATGACGTCATCGATCGTGTCTTCCCTATAAAGGGAATGACGCGATCGATGCGCCGACACAGTGAAGCACGGGGAAGCCGTGTTTACACACGGCTCTCCCCGTTCTTCAGCTCCGGGGAGCGATCGCGACGGAGCGGCTATAAACGAATAGCCGCGCCGTCGTCCCGGATCGCTCCTGAAGCCACGGGGACCGCCGCATGTACGGGGGGGGTCCCGATCGGACCCCCGACCCACGTCAAGCAGGGCACGTATATATACGTACATGTGCCTGCCTGTGCCATTCTGCTGACGTATATGTACATGAGGCGGTCCTTAAGTGGTTAAGGTAAGCACACCAAACACATAGGTTAGAAATATATCAAAAAGTTTAATTTACATAAAGATTTTTATATTTTATATAAAAAACAATAGTTGTATGGATATGACCACAATAGTTACAGAGAATAAGAACATTTTTGACCACTAAATTCAGAAAGATTAAGTTGCAAGCCCCGACGAAGCACAACAGTGCGAAACTAGTCGTCAATCTGCATACTATATTCTGTTCTTATTCTCTGTAACTATTGTGGTCATATCCATACAACTATTGTTTTATATAAAATATAAAAATCTTTTTATGTAAATTAAACTTTTTGATATATTTCTAACCTATGTGTTTGGTGTGCTTACCTTAATACTATGACTAGCGTCTCACTTTAAAAATCCCTATATTTGGAAGAGAAACCCTCTCAACCTTATATGTGCCTTTTGTTTTATATGTATCTTATGATGGGATTGTGAGCTGTTGCTAGTCAATTTGGGAAACTTCCTCACCTACCTTTTCGTTTTTCTATATACCATTTTTACATAGTTTTTTTATTGACGGTGAGGGGAAAAAAAGTATTTGATCCCCTGCTGATTTTGTACATTTGCCCACTTACAAAGAAATGATCAGTCTATAATTTTAATGGTAGATATATTTTAAGAGATAGAGAGACAGAATAACAACCAAAAAATCCAGAAAAACACATTTCAAAAAACTTCACTATATCAAATGGACGATGGACGATCTTCATGTACCATCAAATCTTGGGTGAGAAGCTCCTTCCCTCTGCCAGGGCATTTTAAGGCCTCAAGAACTGAGATCAGGTCCGTCAGTGTATCAGGTTTGATCAATTTTCTGATCTATACCATAGTTTGTGGACTCAATAACTTTCCTACATACTAACACTGATTTGTAAGGAAAGAAATTTTGGACAGCCGCACTCCAATAAAAGGTAAAAAGGTGGTGCCTTTTAATCTGGTAAAAAATACTACAAAAGCAAAAAAAAAAGCTATGACTAAGCATTGGTTATCAATGTGAAACTAGTTAGCTCTATTACCCCACTGTTTGCTGTTTTTTTTTTTTTTTTTGCTTTTGTAGTATTTTTTACCACATTAAAAGGCACCACCTTTTATTGGAGTGCGGCTGTCCAAAATTTCTTTCCTCCCATTTATGCTCTGTGCATTGCCTGCACCCACTGGATTTGGGGCTATTTTATTCACCACTGAGGTACATCATCTGGAGCGGCGGTTTCTTCTTTCTATACACTGATTTGGGTTATTTTCACCGAGAAAAAAAAGGGAGCAGAATACATTTTGGGTTAAATTAACCGCTTGCTGACCAGCCGCCGCAGTTTTACGGCGGCAGGTCGGCTCCCCTGCGCGAGAGCACGTCATATAATGTCGGCTCTCGCGCAGGCCACTCCCTTGCCCCTGACTCCCGTGCGCTTGCCCGGCGGGCGCGATCGCCGCCGGGCACACGCGTTCGCTCGTTACAGAGCGAGGACCGGGAGCTGTGTGTGTAAACACACAGCTCCCGGTCCTGTCAGGGAGAGAAATGATGATCTTCTGTTCATACAATCTATGAACAGAAGATCAGTGATTTCCCCTAGTGAGGCCACCCCCCTACAGTTAGAACACACCCAGGAAACATACTTAACACCTTCCCCGCCCCCTAGTGTTAACCACTTCACTGCCAGTGGCATTTTTATAGTAATCCAATGCATTTTTATAGCACTGATCGCTATACAAATGACAATGGTCCCAAAAATGTGTCAAAAGTGTCTGAAGTGTCCGCCATAATGTCGCAGTACCGAAAAAAAAATCGCTGATCACCGCCATTACTAGTAAAAAAAAAAATATTAATAAAAATGCCATAAAAATACCCCCTATTTTGTAAACGCTATAACTTTTGCGCAAACCAATCAATAAACGCTTATTGCAATTTTTTTTTACGAAAAATATGTAGAAGAACTAAACTGAGGAAAATATTTTTTTTTATATATATATTTTTGGGGGATATTTATTATAGCAAAAAATAAAAAATATTCATTTTTTTCAAAATTGTCGCTCTACTTTTGTTTATAGCGCAAAAACTAAAAACCGCAGAGGTGATTAAATACCACCAAAAGAAAGCTCTATTTGTGGGGAAAAAAGGACCCACTTTTGTTTGGGAGCCACGTCGCACGACCACGCAATTGTCAGTAAAGCGACGCAGTGCCGAATCGCAAAAAGTGCTCCGGTCTTTGACCAGCAATATGGTCCGGGGGTTAAGTGGTAATGAAGAACAATTATATATTTGCAAAATTTTGTAACAATTTGCAGCCTTTTTTCGTTTATATAGCAAAAAATAAAAACCCCAGTAGTAATTAAATACCACCAAAGAAAGCTCTATCTGTGTGAACAAAATGATAAAAATGTAGTTTGGGTACAGTGTTGCATGCGCAATTGTCATTCAAAGTGCGACAGTGCTGAAAGCTGATAATTGGCCTGGGCAGGAAGGGGGTAAAAGTGCACAGCATTGAAGTGATTAATAGCATGCTGTCTAATTTCTAGCCAGCAGGTAGAACGCTAGTCTCCTTGTCACATATTCAGCTATTTTTAGGTGTGCTGAGTCATTACACAGCAGTGATGTCTCCCTTCTGGGGCTCAGTGGGGGAGGGGTTTTAATTTAGATAAGGGGAGCTGAAAAAGCAACCCTAATTTTGCTGTATAATCTCTTTAGCTAACTCATATTCCTTTGGGAATTTTTTGTAATGTGTTCAACATTTTTTTATAGTAATTTGGCCAGATTCACATACGGCGGCTTAAAGTTGTGCGGGCGTAGCGTATGTAATTTACGTTACGCC
The DNA here is from genome assembly GCF_905171775.1 of Rana temporaria. Lineage (NCBI taxonomy): Eukaryota > Metazoa > Chordata > Amphibia > Anura > Ranidae > Rana > Rana temporaria. The sequence continues at coordinate 404,294,213 of NC_053492.1, read as the reverse complement.
GCCGCAAGTTAGAGAGGCAAGTGCTGTATTCACACAGCACTTGCGTCCTAAGTTACGGCGGTGTAGCGTAAATGTGCCGGCGTAAGCGCGCCTAATTCAAATTGTGAAGAGGTGGGCGTGTTTTATGTAAATAAAGCGTGACCCCACGTAAATGCGCCGTCCACGGTCGTATCCCAGTGCGCAGGCTCCAAATCACGTCGCAAATAGTCAATGCTTTCGACGTGAACGTAACCTACGCCCAGCCCTATTCTGAATCGACTTACGCAAACGACGCAAACGACGTTCCAAAGTCCATACTTAACATTGGCTGCGCCATCTTTTTGGTGGTTTATCTTTACGCCTGAAAACGCCTTACGTAAACAGCGTATCTTTACTGCGACGGGCGAGCGTACGTTCGTGAATAGGCGTATCTCGCTGATTTACATATTCTAGGCGTAAATCAGTGTACACGCCCCTAGCGGCCAGCGTAAATAGACAGCTAAGATACGACGGCGTAGGAAGACTTACGCCGCTCGTATCTTAGCAACATTTAAGCGTATCTCAGTTTGAGCATATGCTTAAATGTAGGACGGCGCGGATTCAGAGTTACGACGGCGTATCTACTGATACGCCGGCGTAACTATACCTGAATCTGGCTAATTATATTTAAAAAAAAAAACAGTTCTAAAGCAACAGTTTAAAAAATATTTCTAAACTTAAGAAAACACTAAAAAAAAATAAAAAATTATTCAAAACCATTCTAGTTTATTTATTATAGGCATGTAAATAGAGGTGACAATTTATGCAGCGCTTTACAAATTGTACATTAACATCAGTCCCTGCCATCAAGGAGCTTACAGTCTAAGGTACCTATCTCACATACGCACACATACTAGGGCCATAGTGGACAGCGGTAATTCACCTCTGAGCATGACTTTGGAGGAAAAGAAGACATCAGAATACATTGAGGAAACCAACGCAAGCGGAGGGAAATCATGCAAGCTCCATGCAAATAGTATCATGGTCAGGATTCAAACAGTTCTGCAAAACAGAAGTGCTAACCACTAAGCCATTGTAATCTAAATCTGTCCCAATGTCTGGGGACTCCTCTTGCACACAAATTACTTTACAATAATATATATATATGGCCACAGGGTTCTATGAAAAGCTTATATAAGTAATCACTCTGGAAATGTATTATTGATTTTTGTATTTTGTTGCATTTTTATTTATTATGAACATAAAACAATAATTCTATCTATATATATATTGTGTGGGTACTACCCTAATAAACAGCACTAGACCTCCCAGTCTCATTGCAGTACCATTGCAATCTAGTTATTGTCCTGCCTGAACAGTCAGTCTCATTATCTCTGGCTTGTTAACATCTGTTCAATTCACCGAATCCCCCTCCCTCCCTGCTTGCCTCAAGTATTATGGGAGTTATAAACACTCACACACAGATAGAATCAATCTTCTTCCTCTCAAATTATCACAGGGAGCCCCTGCTGGTTAGAGGCTCAGATCTGTATCACTCCGCTGTATTGTCGTTAACTGAAATCTTCTCTTGTGTATCCTGTTTTTCCAAGAAAAACACTAGACGGAGGGCTACGGATTTAACATAGGAAATCACAGCCAAAACAAACTCCTTGTGGTGGCCTATCTTCTGTATAAAACATAACTGCTAACATCTAAACACAGTTTCAAGGGACACTACTGTGACGATTCTTAGCATAACTGTGGTATGATGCGAGCAGATAGGATTACCAGTGTTTAGATCATAACAAATGTAGAAGAGAAGAGAGCCCCGCACAAGTAATGAAGATGTGAAAAGTGCAGTAACCCATATCAATTTAATTAAATTTAATTAGATAAGTAAGTTAAAATCTGATTGGATGCTAGAGGATTTCTCCATGGGCTTTTACTCACTTCATTGTGGTGTGGATATGGGATGAAAGGGGCTTCCGGGTGCTCTTTTGGCCATTGGTTTGGGGGGGGAACACTTGTTACGCTCACTAAGAACCTTATCAGGGATGGTGAGGAAGGGTATGTTCTCTGTGAGGGTCTCTTCTTTCCTTGGAAACCTTCTTGGGTGCACCCCATTCCTCCAGTTAAACTAGGAGGAGTGCTCCACCTTTATGGTAGAATTTAAGGGGAGGATCATCGCTCACGCTGGAAAAAAAATGGACAGGAAAAGGTCCCCCCTCTATTTATCTGATGTCACGTAAACACCTTGCTTCAGGAGAAAGGAAGAAAATGAAGAAACAGGAGTAAGAAGAATTCCACGTGGGTGGGGACTTATCTCCCCCCTAGCCCAGGGACATAATTTTGGTCCTGGTATACACCTGGAGATTGGAGCTGGAGCAGCTGATGTTGATGTGTCCGTGTCAGGACTGGGCTCTTAGCAGCTCTCTTCTCTGTGCTCAAGCTGCTCAGCTGTCGGATAATTGTCAGCACTCATCGATTCCTCAGTGGCTCACCTGGTTATCATTATCTGGTCATCAGTCCCGCCTACAGCGAGCCCCTTCTGGCTATTTAAACTGCCTTGTTCATTCCTTTCCTGTGTTCGCCTGGTCAACATATCTGGAGTTTCTCTGCTGTGTTCCTGTGAAAGACTTTGCCCGGCTAACGTTCCTTCTGGTTCTTGATCCTGTTCTTCTACCTCCGACTATGCTGATCTCTGGTTTCATGATTACTGGCTTATCTGACTATTCGCTTTGGCTTCCTATACCTGGCCTATGTTTTGACTATGTTTACTGATCTGTACCATTTTTTACCATTACATTAAAAGGTGTGACTTTTTACTGCATTTCTGTCTCAGTCTGATTCATGGTTCCTGACAGTAATCAATGAGTGCTGACAATTATCAGACAGCTGAGATGCCTGAGCACAGAGAGTGCTGCTAAGAGCCCAGCCCTGACAGTCCAAAGCTCACCAGTATGGGTCCAAAGAAGGCTACTAAGCCACATAAGTCTTTCTTTATGAACTCTATAGCTCAAGAAGACTTATACTGTGACTGGCCGGATCCTAAAAAGGTTTAAAGTGGAAGTAAACCCTCATATCATTTTCAGCCAAGGAAGCTGCCATCTTGGCCTTTGTTCAATCTTCAACTGCCATGAAGCTGCACATGTGATCAGTTATGACACCAGCCATTGGATGGTTTGACAGTTTGGTTGAGAGCACAACCAATCGGCAGTTGCCGGGAATGTTAACAGTTTTTTTAAGTGTTACATCGATGGGTTTACTTCCGCTTTAACTAGCCTCCAAGCAGTTGTTCAGCAATATTCAAAGAGTGAGGGCTACAGATTCAAAATAAGACGTCGCAGCCAAATTAAACTCCTTATGGCAGCCCTTTTTATGTTTTAAGCATTACTGCTAACATCTAAACAGAACTTCAATTGACATTACTGTGACGTCTCTCCTGACGACGCAACTAGCGAAACGCGTAGAGGCTGTTTGGACACACACATTGAGGGTGCAGCACACCAGCGCGCACGGACCCCTTGTAGCAATACATGCGGAGCACAGCGGGGCAAGCACACCTCTTAGGACGCCACTTAAATGCTGGTCAGCGGCTTTTAACGGTTGACACTGCCAAAGACACTCAGTGCCGGTCAGAGGCACTTTATATTGTAAGTGTTATATTTTTTTACCTTTTTTAAATAAATACATATTTTAATATACTACACCATGATGAGCCCCTTGTTTTTGAGGAATTGATGACACCTTGTAAAAGGGAAAAGGAGGCAACACCCACTGACCGACAAAGAAAAGACACCACTTTGGAGCCTAATAATATCTGGGGTCTGGTGAGTGTTGATTTTAACCATTGGTGATGGTGGCACATCTTTGTCGGGTGGAAGAGATAGCGGCACTTTCCTGTATACAGCATTACCAACATTGAACCTTGTGTTTGCTGGAACCTATTGCATAAGAGCAAGATTGCCTGTCATTTGGACTATTTTTAAGTGCAGCCAGCACATTGCACATTTGTATGGTTGTTTGATAATTATTTCACTTTTATTGATATTTATTTTATTTTGTTCCAATATTGGTTATTGGACAACTCACGGTGCAGTTGGCGTACCGCATATTGGGTTTTTACACACACATATATATATATATAATATATTTTTTTGTAATATCTTTCGTATTGTTTTCACTATTTGGTTGGTCAGTAGCAGCAACAGCCATTTTTCTCATAGAAGCACTGTGGCATATGGATTGTATGCTGACACACTGATCTAGATATATGATTTAAGTTTGAAATCACTGTGTCACATTTGTATGTCTCATATATTTCTTATATTTTTTATTGTTTGTATTCAGGTTATTCACACTTAAGATTGGGTACATTGTGGCCCTGATATTTCACTTATGTCCATATTCCCAGAGATTAAATACCTCTGGATAATTAGATCAGCGCAGTAACATTTTTCTTCTTAAAGCCATAGGTTAGGTTTGGATTTTAGGTGAGACAACTGTGCTTGATTAGAAGTAGTTGGGTATGTTTGGAAGGTCTGGAAGGCTAGAAGAAAGTCAGCTTCAAGTTTTTCAATGCAAGCCTCCCTTTGCCTCTTGATGGGAGTCTATTTGTATCAGTTTATCACACATTGTAGAATTGTAAGCTTTCCATAATATTACAAATAAGACGACTGTTCATTCCCAGTGAAATATTTAGCCAAGAAAAACTTCAGGGTGAAGATAGTAGCAAGCTTGATAAGTAGGGACCAAGTTGTCTCACTGGCTTGTGGTGGTGACAAGGTGACTTGCAACAACACCAAATTGTGGTCAGACTATGAGTTATGGATTATGGAGGGTGGGAGGGATGTGTTAGGCTTAAATACATAATCTGTGTGGGACAGTGTGTAATAAGAGTCAGAGTAAAATTTATATAATTCTCTAAGGGGATGTTTTTCCTGCAAGATGGAAGGGTTGCAGAAGTCATGCTGGTTGATGCTTGTATTTAAAACTAAATTGGAGTCTCCGCAAAGCACCAACATTCCATTTGCATGGGAGCCATGTACCTGGAGAAATTTGGCCAAAGTTAGGGGTATAGTAAGTGGTGAATGATACATGGGAATCATGGATTGATCCCACTAAAATATGTATTTGTCCTCTGGGTCTTTAATTTGCGTATTGCATGAGAAGTGTACAAGAACGGCAAAAAGCTATTAAAACTCCCCACTGTTTTATCGTTGCCGACGCAGGGTAGAATTGGGGATATGTAGAATGTAGGAAGCTGGAAGTGCAGTTTTTAGAGAAGTGAGTTATTGTAAGCAAACCATGGCCATGAGGTGGGATCTAAAATAATGAAAAGTGTTCACTAGGTTGACTAAGACCCCATGTATGAAGAGAAATAGGTGACATTGTGGCGACTGAGCGAAATGAAAAATGTCTGAAAAGGAATCAGAGACACAGATAATATAGAGTTGTTGCTGAATGCCATGGGAATGCAAAGGATCAGGTTATGGAACAAATATAGGAGCAAGAGAAGAGTGAGAGGAAGGGGGGATAAGTGAGAAACAGGAAGAAATGGTAGGGAATTAAGGTAAAATACCAGAGAAAGAGAGAATAAAGAAAAAAGTTTTTTTCCATATATGGGGGCCTATATGTTTCCAAGAGTAGGGACAAAATTAAGCCTTGTGGGGCCTGGGGCACTTCAGGTTTTGGGGCCCCCTTATATACAGAGTTGGGGGGGGCTGTTGCCCCTTTATAAATCTGGCACTGTCCAATGGGGAAAAGAAGCCCTATATGCAAAATAGCATTGGGGTTAGGGTGCACAATAATAATCTGTACTAGTACATGGTTACAGTCAGATACTGAAGATTAAACAAGGGCCAAGAGTAGTGAATTATGAAGTAGCATTAGACATGTGCAATTTGTTTCGGTCCGAATGTAAATTCTGACAAATTTTGGGATATTTGGATGTATCCGAATCTCCAAATAAAAAAGTAACAAATTTTGTTGAAATTAGTTTAGTTCATTAATTTTCGAATGAATTCCAAATTTTCAGAACGATTCAAATTTAGAAATTCATAAAATCGAAAAATGATCGACCAATTCAAATTCTGTATGAAAAATAGCTGGTTGTTAATGTGCGGGTCGGGAAGCCAGCTGCCGCTTCCTTAACAACCGATAGCTCATCAGCTGTCAGCGGGCTTCCCTACTGAGAGCTGAAATGGAAACAAAAGAATGCCGGCAATAGATAACTTCGAAAAAAAAACAGTGTGGGTCCCCCCCTCCAATCCATACCAGGCCCTTTGGGTCTGGTATGGATTCTAAGGGGAACCCCATGCCAAAAAAAAAATCTTACCAGAGAGTTATGCGAGCATGCAGACCGGCAGGCCAGGAAATGGGGTGGCGAGCGAGCGCCCCCCACCTCCTGAACCATACCAGGCCACATGCCCTCAACATGGGGAGGCTCTGCCTCCCCCACCCAAAAGCACATTGTCCCCATGTTGATGTTGCTTGGACACACCTCATCGTCAATCATGGTACAGAGCCTATGAAGCGCCGTCCAATCAACTTTGCTGCATTTGGCTGAATCTGGGCTGACAGTATATCTCTAAACACAGCAGATTTCATCCAGCTGCTTCAGTCTTCTGTCACATCATCAATAAACACCAATGACCCAGTGCCACTGGAAGCCATGCATGCCCATACCATCACACTGCCTCCACCATGTTTTACAAATGACATTGTGTGCTTTGGATCATGAGCTGTTCCAAGCCTTCTCCACACCTTTTTCTTCCTGTCATTCTGGTACAGACTAATCTTTGTTGCATCCGTCCGAAGAATACTTTTCCAGAACAGGTCTGGCTTTTTTTTTTTCTAATTTGGCTTTTCTATTCTTTAGGCTTATGAATGGTTTGCACCTTGTGGTGAACCCTCTGTATTTGCTCTCTGCGATCATCCACCGCTGTTGTCTTCCGTGGACGTCCAGCCCTTTTTATGTTGCTGAGCTCACCAGTGCATTCTTCTTTCCTCAGAATGTACTAAACTGTTGATACCATATTTTTGAATATGTTGAGGTGTTTTTAACTAGCCTTGCAGGATAAATTTCATTTTTGCATGTGTGCGCTATAATCTGTTTTGTACTGTCTTTGGTCTTATAGCAGCACCATCTTAGATGTATAGCATTTTTAGGGTGTGCCCCCCAAGTATGTTTTTGTATGTTGTATAGACCCTTACCAAGTCTCTTGGGCTGGAGCACCCCTCCCCCTCATTATTACCTCTTATTAGTGGCCACCAGTGCATAGGAGGAATCCCTTTAGTTCTCCCTTATAGAGGAGTTTATCTCCCATGGTTAAGACACAGGTTATTTCATTCTATTAACAGGTTAGGACCCACTAATTCGGGGTACTTTGTCGCAGTAAGTTGGCTTAGCACTATATGATCATATAGTGTGACCAAACTCCCGTATTTTTGAATATTTTCAGGTGTTTTTAACTAGCCTTGCAGGATAAATGTCATTTTTGCATGTGTGCGCTATAATCTGTTTTATACTGTCTTTGGTCTTATAGCAGCACCATCTTAGATGTATAGCATTTTTAGGGTGTGCCCCCCAAGTATGTTTTTTTAAACTGTTGATTTGGCCATTCCCAATGTTGCTGCTCTCTAATTGATTTTTTTAGTTTTTGAAGCCTTACAATGGCCACGGACAGCTACTTTGAACACATGATATAAGTTCACAGCAATAGATTCCAAATGCAAATACCACACTTAGAATCAACTCCAGACCATTTAACTGCTTAAATGATGAAGAAATAACAAAGGACTGGCCCACACTTGGCCATGAAACAGCTTTTGATTCAATTGTCCAATTACTTTTGGTCACTTGAAAAGGGGCATGGCTATTCTTAAGAGCTGTAGATCCTAAACCCTTCCTCCAATTTGGATGTACATACCCTCAAATTAAACCTGAGAGTGTGCACTTTCAGATCATATCCATTATAACTATAGTTTTAATATGTTTTTGTACATACCTGAAAAAAATTAAATTGTGCCTGTGTCCAAATATATATGGACCTAACTGTATATATTTTTTCTATCACCTTTTTGGGACTGTTTTTCTTTTTTACAGTTTTATGGTGTTCATGAATTACGGGACTATTGATTATGAATTGTATACTTTTCATTTTAAATTGACTTGCTAAAGTCAGGTCACCTGTGGCCAGGTGACAAGTGCACCCCGTTGGGGTCAGGGATGCACCACAGGGTAGTGAACCATGTAGCCGACTGCTGCTATCAGAGAGGAAGTGTGAACCCAAGATTCCCCAGGGCGCGGAGTCTAAGACCCAGCTTTGTGTTCACCAGAGCCTCTAGTGGTGAGGATGGCCTTTGCCGCAGCTGGATCCAGGTCGTGACCCCTGGGATCCCCTAGGTCACGCTCCGCAGGGAGAGAGGGGAAGCAGCAAGCAGGACAAGTGATAGTGATGGGTAAGCCAAGGTCAGGGCAACAGGCAGACAAGGGTAACTCGAGGGACAGGCAAAATGTCAGGGTCACAGGCAAACAGGAGAAGTCAGGGATGAGCCAAAAACGGTACACAGGATGGTAATTGTAGCACACTGCAGACAGGAACTTAAGCTAACAACACGGTTGAACAGCACTGCAGACCTGCAGTGCAACAGTTAATATAGACTTCCTGGGATGGCCTGGGTGGGGCCATACAGGAAGGAGAGGTGATAAAAAGGCAACAAGAACCAGGGCTGTCTTAATTAGAGGCACACCTGGGCACTGCCCAGGGGCCTCAGCTGCATGGGGGGCCCCTGCATTTTCTCTAAAGCAGCTGGTCCTTGAGACCACGCTGCCCCAAAAATGGGGGCCCCATGATGGCACTGAGAGTGATAGATACACAGGGGAGGCAGTCTGCCTCCTACCTACTTGATGTCTGTTTACCTGCACTGTCATCGTTGTAGGGGCCCCAGAGTATTTCTTTGCCCAGGCCAGGGGCCCATGATGCTATTAAGACGGCTCTGACCAGAACAGAGTCAGGCCTCTAATGAACAGATGGAGACAGGTAAGCTGCCAGACTTTATTGCATATCCATGACAGCTAATCATGTATTTTGATTGTTTATGAATCATGTAAGGCACTGTATAGGCACAACACGCCTCTCCTTTTTTGATAGAGATCAATGCTATTACCCTAATCAATGTTCCAACTACAAACTGCTGAGGTCAGAGGGTTGCACATCATATACCAAAGGGATGCAGGTTGGGCACCAGGGGCAGAGCAGATGTTTGACCACCTGCAACGCTGGTCATGTGAACTGACAACAAAGGGAGTCCCAAGCAACAATTCCTCTTAGACAGGCGAGAATTAAGCACATTTTTTTAGTATAAGGGGTTCCCAACCTTTTTTAAGTCCTGATGTACCATGATGAACCTTCAAAGGTCATAGGTCCATAACACATAACACATCAGCTTATTATTACATACAGTAGTAGTCTACTTTAACAGGGACAAAAAACAATAACTATTAGGAAGCTCGTATGTGATATAAAAATTCTGATTGACATCTATTGTTTTCTCCAAGACCAGACAAAGTGGGCACACTGTATGTGCCTTCGCCGTCCCTTATAGCATTTATGTAGATAGGGGTGCGGACAGATACAGGCTTATCAGGCATGCTTGTCTATTCAGTCTCCATTGTCATAGGCACCTTTACACTGCTATCACTGTTGTAATGCAGATCACACATACTGTCCAGTGATCTGGCAGCTAGTGTCTGAAAACCTCAGCAGCATCATTTTACAGGAGGTGTTTCAGCGCCACCCAGTGATCAAATGTGCTATCTGCAGGCCAGGTTTCCTGAACAAAGCACATCTGCTAGCAAGAGTTGAATTAAGGTAAGGCATTTTTATGGGATACAGCCGTGCCACATACCTACTGGTGTTTTACAGCTCCCTGCCATCATTACTGAAGGTGCCATTCAGTAAAAGCAAGCTTTCAAGGCATGAACAAAAATCTTGAAAGCTTTTGCAGAATTTTAACAGCCATCCTTGTCATTAGGAAAGCTGATTTAAGAAAACCCAGAGGAGGTGCAACTAGGGACTTTTCCTCCGAGGGCACCATTTATTTTATATGTATTCTATTTCAGATATTTATATAGCACCGGCACATTATGCAGGGCTTTTTACATACTCTGCATTCACACCAGTCTCTGCCCTCAAGGAGCTTACAATCTAAGGGCCCTATCTCACATGCATACCTATTTGGATAGGGGTCACTTGACTTACCAGGCATGTCTTTTGAGTTTGGGAGGAAATCAGAGTACCTGGAAGAAACCCCCAGAAGCACAGGGAGACCATGCAAACTCCATGCAGTTGGTGTGAACGGGGAGAGGAGACTAAGGAAATGCTTCATTCTGCCTGCTGTCAGCTGAGGCAAAGTCACTTGACTAGAGGTCAAGGACTTCTTTTTAAAAACAAAAGGTACAGCTTTTTTGGATAACTGTACTATTGCTTGTAATATGCAACTTATCAGGAATTTATGCAATTACTGTAAGGCCTTGCTTACACTTGCGTTCCCCCTTTGCCCACCGAGTGCCAAACATTCTACTGAATCAGTCCACACACATACCTGTAGTGTGGTGGTGGAAGTTTTTAGGCGTTAAACACTTAAGGTCTGCCCTAAAGCAGTTGTACTGCTACAGGATGGCACCTCTGCGCCGAATCACATAGACAGTGCCTTGAAAAAGTATTCAAACCCCTTGACATTTCCACATTTTGTCATGTTACAACCAAAAACTTAAATGTATTATATTTTATGTGATAGACCAACACAAAGTGGCACATAATTGTGAAGTGTAAGGAAAATTATAAATGGTTTTCAAAATGTTTTACAAATAAATATGGGAAAAGTGTGGCGTGCATTTGTATTCAGCCCCCCTCAATACTTTGTAGAACCACCTTTCGCCGCAATTACAGCAGCAATTCTTTTAGGGGATGTCTCTTTGCCCATTCAACTTTGCAAAATAGCTCAAGCTCTGTCAGATTGGATGGAGAGCGTCTGTAAACAGCAATTTTCAAGTCTTGCCACAGATTCTCAATTGGACTTAGGTCTGGACTTTGACTGGGCCATTCTAACACATGAATATGCTTTGATATTAACCATTTCACTGTAGCTCTGACTGTATGTTTATGGTCCTTTTTTCTGCTGGAAGGTAAACCTCCAGCCCAGTTTAAAAGTCTATTGCAGACTATAACCGGTTTTCTTGTAACATTGTCCTGTATTTGGCTCCATCCATCTTCCCATCAACTCTGACCAGCTTTCCAGCTTTCCTGTCCCTGCTGAAGAAAAGCATCCCCACAACATGATGCTGCCACCAACATGTTTCACAGTGAGGATGGTGTGTTCAGGGTGATGTGCAGTGTTAGTGTTAGTTTTCCGCCACACATAGTGTTTTGCTTTTAGACCAAAAAGCTAAATTTTGGTGTCATCTGACCAGAGCACCTTTTTCCACATGTTTGCTGTGTCCCCTTTATCTCTTCTCGCAAACTGGACTTCTTATGGCTTTCTCTCAACAATGGTATTCTTCTTGCTTCTCTTTCAGAAAGACCAAATTTGTGAAGTGCACAATTAGTAGTTGTCCTGTGGACAGATTCCCCACCTGAGCAGTAGATCTCTCCTCCAGAGTTACCATGGGCCTCTGGGCTGCTTCTCTGACTAATGCTCTCCTTGCCTGGCCTCTCAGTTTAGGTGAACGGCCAAATCTTGGTAGGTTTGCAGTTGTGCCATACTCTTTCCTTTTTTTGGATGATGGATTGAACAGTGCTCCATGAGATGTTTAAAGCTTGGGATATTTTTTTATAACCTAACCCTGCTTTAAACTTCTCCACAACTTCATCCCTGACCTGTCTGGTGTGTTCCTTTGCCTTCATGATGCTGTTTGTTCACTAAGGTTCTCTAACAAATCTCTGAGGGCTTCACAGAACAGATGTATTAATACTGAGATTAAATTACACACAGGTGGACTCTATTTACTAATTAGGTGACTTTTGAAGGAAAATTGTTCCACTAGATTTTAGTTGGGTATATCATAGTAAAGGGGGCTGAATACAAATGCACGGCCCACTTTTTACAAGGTGATTTCCCTCTCCGACCCAACATCCAAGAAACAACCAAGTGATTTTCACTGTTATAGTGTGTAAAAGAAAATATCCTGATCACCTCCCCATAGTAGTACAGTGTTACACTGTAGTGACCTGGTCACAGCATATTAAAAAAGTTGTAATTTATTTTTATTTTTTATTTCTTCATTTTCCAAAAATTTTGACAAAAAATGACAGCTAAAAAATCTCGTTATGCCTCTTACTAAATATCTTGGACTGTCTAATTTCCAAAAAAGGGGTCATTTGGGGGGTATTTGTACTGTCCTGGCATTTTCGCGCCTCAAGAATTGAGATACGGCATCAGTACATCAGGATTGATCAATTTTCAGATGTACTGTATAACTTTCCTACACACTAAATAATATAAAGCCGTGGCCAAGAGTTTTGAGAATGACACAGATATTAATTTTCACAAAGTCTGCTACTTCAGTGTTTTTAGATCTTTTTGTCAGATGTTACTATGGAATACTGAAGTATAATTACAAGCATTTCATAAGTGTCAAAGGCTTTATTTGCAGTGTTGACCCTTCCTTTTCAAGGCCTCCATAATTCACCCTGACATGCTGTCAATCAACTTCTGAGCCATATCCTGACTGATGGTAGCCCGCCCATTCTTGCATTATCAATGCTTGGAGCTTGTCAGAATTTCTAGGGTTTCTTTTCTATTCACCCATTTTTTGAGAATTGACCACAAGTTCTCAAAAGGATTAAGGTCTGGGGAGATTGCTGGCCATGGACCCAAAATGCTGATGTTTTATTCCCTAAGTTATCACTTTTGACTAGTTAAGGTGCTCCATCATGCTGGAAAAGGCATTGTTCATCACCAAACTGTTCTTGGATGGTTGGGAGAAGTTGCTCTTGGAGAATGTTTTTGTATTATTCTTTATTTATGGCTTGTGAGTGAGCCCACTCCCTTGGCTGAGAAGCAACCCCACTGTTGGCATGACACAAAACTGATGGTAGCGCTCACCTTTTCTTCTCCGGACAAGGTTTTTTACGGATGCCCCAAACAATCAGAAAGGGGTTTCAACAGAGAAAATGACTTTTCCCAGTCCTCAGCAGTTCAATTCCTGTACCTTTTGCAGAATATCAGTTTGTCCCTGATGTATGTTCCTGGAGAGAAGTGGCTTCTTTGCTGCCCTTATTGACCCCAGGCCATCCTCCAAAAGTCTCACACCTGCCTTCTGCCATTCCTGAGAAAGCTCTGCACTGGTGGTGCCTCGATCCCGCAGCTCAATCAACTGTAGGAGACGGTCCTGGCGCTTGCTGCACTTTCTTTGGTGTCCTGAAGCCTTTTTCACAAATGCAGTGGAAATGTTTTTTTATGGGATCAAGTTCATTTTAATGGCAAAGACTTTGCAATTAATAGCAATTCATCTGATCACTCTTCATAACATTTTGGAGTATATGCAATTTGCCAACATAAAAAGTGGGGCAACAGACTTTGTGAAAAATAATATTTGTGTCATTCTCAAAACTTTTGGCCATGGCTGTACACTGATTTGGGGTATTTTTACCAAAAAAAAGTATCAGGATACATTTTGGCCTAAATTTATGAAGAAATTAGATTTTATTGAATATGTGTAATAACAGAAAGTAGAGAATATTTTTGTCACAATTTTTTCCATTATATAACCACTTGCGGACCGCCCACCATAGATATACTGCGGCACTGCGGGCACTCTGCGCCAGATCACGTACTTAGTACGTGATCTGAAACTTGTGGGTCTGAATTCAGCACGCGCGCCGTTGGCGACCCACTTCCGCTGTGTACACACACCATGGGAGCCCAGCAGCAGGTGACGCAGACTCAATGCCCGCCGGCACCCGCTGGTTACACAGGCAAAACGACGATCTGCCAATATAAACAAGGCAGATTGTCATTCTGTCAGAAGGGAAGGCATTGATCCTGTGTTTCTGCTAGGCAGGACCACGGATCTTTGCCTTCCCCTAGTTAAAGCGCCTCTCCCACAGTGAGTAAGCACAACCTAGGCACAGTTAACCCTTTAATCGCCCTGATGTTAACCCCCTTCCCAGCCAGTGTCATTAGTACAGTGACAGTGTATATTTTTAGTGTCAGGTGTCCGATTTGTCGGCCGCAATATCACAGTCCCGATATAAGTCGCCGATTGCTGCCATTACTATTAAAAAATTAATAAATAAAAATATCCCATAGTTTGTGGATGCTATAACTTTTGTGCAAATCAATATACGCTTTTTGGGATTTTATTTTATCAAAAATATGTAGGGGAATATATATTGGCCTAAGTTAATGAAGGATTTAGATATTTTTTCCTTTTTTTGGGTATGTGTTATAGCAAAAAGTAAAAAAATATATAATTTTTTTTCCAAATTGATGGTCTTTTTTTGTTTATAGCGCAAAAAAATAAATATCGCAGAGGTTATCAAATACCACCAAAAGAAAGCGCTATTTGTGGGAAAAAAAGGCAAACATTTTATTTGGGTACAGTGTCGCACAGCCAAGCAATTGTCAGTCTAAGTAACGCAGTACTGTATCGCAAAAAATGGCCTGGTCAGGAAGGGGGTTAATCTTCCAGACCTCAAGTGGATAATGAAAATACATTTTTCTGTGGTTATCAAATACCACCAAAATAAAGCTCTATTTGTGTGAAAAAAAAAAAATATATAAATTTCATTTGGATACAGTGTTGCATGACCAAGCGAGCAAGTTAAAGCAGCGCAGTGCTAAATAGAAAGAAAACGGTCTGGACATAAAGGGTGCAAAACCTTACAGAGGTCAAGTGGTTAATAAAGTTATTTAAGGTACGCTCAGACAAAATGTTAGCTCTCTTCTATATTGTGTTCAGAAAAGCATGTGCGTTGGAGGCGTTTAGTTTGTTAAAAATGTTTTTGCTGAGCGTTTTAAACGTCTGTCAGACTCTTCCTTATGGCACAGCAATCAAAGCATATTTTATGGGTACGTTGAAGGCCCCCTACACACAACAAAGAATAACAGTCCAAACAGTCCCCCAGCACAGGTAAGGGCTCGTTAATGTGTACAGCTATAATTCCTCACTGGCAACTTCATTACAGTGGGGTAGATTCAGAAAGCAATTACGCCTGCGTACCCATAGATACGCAGCGTAATTGCTAAGTAGCGCCGGCATATCTACTTTCTGTATTCAGAAAGCTAGATACGCCGACTGTAGCCTAAGAGACGACTGGCATAAGTCTCTTATGCCGTCGTACCTTAGGGTGCAATCTGACGCTGGCCGCTAGGTGGCGCACCCGTAGTTGTCAGCGTAGAGTATGCAAATTGCATACTAACGCCCATTCACAAACGTACGCGCGGCCGGCGCTCGTTTTTCACGTCGTTTTCGCCGCAAGGCTGCTGCTATTAGGAGGCGCAGCCAATGGTAAGTATGGACGTCGTTCCCGCGTCGCGATTTATCAAATTTTGCGTCGTTTGCGTAACTCGTTCGTGAATGGCGCTGGACGCCATTTACGTTCACGTCGAAGCCAATGACGTCCTTGCGACGTCATTTACCGCAATGCACGTCGGGAAATTTTCCCGACGGAGCATGCGCAGTACGTTCGGCGCGGGAACGTGCCTAATTTAAATGATCCACACCCCCTACGGGATCATTTAAATTACGCGCGCTTACGCCGGCCCCTTTTACGAGACGCCGCCGCAAATTACGGAGCAAATGCTTCGTGAATGCAGCGTAGCTCCAGTAATTTACGGAGGCGTAGCGTAAAAACGATACGCTGCGCTGCCGTATCAGTGCGCGCCCCTACCTGAATCTGGGCCACTGTTTCTTAATTATGCACCAGTTGAAATGTATTCACAAAATATACCTGAAGCCATTTAGATTACATACAATATATCCTCAGGTTACTTTGCATTTTTGGTGTTCTTCAGATGATTCAGCCGATTTCCTGCATATGATATGGGCCCGTCTATGCATGTGTTCCTTCTGGGTCAAGGTTCTAGATTCCATTTGTAGGCCAACCACAATTCAGGTTCTGTGCTCAATAGCCATTTGTATTCTTGGTTTAGTAGAGGCCCTGCGTATTCTAGGGCGCTCGGCACCTTGTTGAGTCTTCTATTATTTTACGCCAGGAGGGCAATAGTGCTACGACGGAAAACAGATACAGCTCTCACTGTAGAGCAGGGGTCTCCAAACATTTTAAACAAAGGGCCGGTTTATTGTCCTTCAGACTTTAGGAGGGCCTGATTGTGGCCAGCAGGAGTAGAAATTCTAGCAGTGGGAGTATACATCACCATAACCATTTGGTATTGGGGGGGGGGGGGGGATAGTGCTCCACTGTTGGTATCCTAGGGAAGAATAGAGTCCTCATTATTTGTGTCCATATTTGGTGTCAGATGGCAAAATAGTGTATTGTATCAGTGGGAGCAATAGTGCCCCAAGGGCCGGGTAAAGGCAAGCAAAGGGCCACATCTGGCCCTCGGGCCGCAGTTTGGAGACCACTGCTGTAGAGTATTGGAAAATTCTTGTCATTTCAGTGATCCCTTGTATAAAGGGTTGTCCCAAGAAGTTTTCTAAAATTTGGGATTGATGGTTAGATTTCACTTCTGCCACTTCATGGCTACTTTTTGAAGAGCATTTCATCTCCCCTTTACTGTGTTATTATTTTGAGGGCTCTAGCCTCCCCATTGCCCCACCCAGTGTGGCGTACCGCCTTATAGGATATTTCTAATTATACAGTACACAGTGTGCTCCCTGTCTGCTGTAGACATGGCCAATTATATCCCTAAAGCCTCATAAACACGATCGGACTTCAAACAAACTTTTCCGTGGATTTTTATTCGAAAGGCGTTGGCCGTGAACTTGCGTATGCTTACACACGGCAGGTCTTTTTCGAAATCACGTGTTTTTTCAGCTCTTTACCGCCACCCTTTGGTCAACTTCTGTATTGTTGTCTGATCTTTTGCATTGGTTCTGAGCATGCGTGTTTGTACTTTAGACTTAAGTGCGATGGATTTCTGCACACACGGCAGGACTTTGCACCATAGGACTTCTGGAAAGTTTGGTCGTTTGCAGAGTGAACTTTTGTCCAATAAAAAACGAAAAAGTTTATCCGATGGAGCGTACACATGGTTGGATTTTCTGAAAAACCTACTCATTTTGAAGTTTGTACGGGCCTTTTGTTCTGTTTATATTGCTGTACTTTGTGTTCTCAAAGTAATTTTTTACCGCTCCAATGGACGAATATACTGGTTTGCTGGTCAGGTTAGTTGTTTTTACTGTTTCGTTGCTTGTACTTGAGCCATGGTATGCCCCAAAAGCTCTGTTTTGTACCTACTCTTCTTATAACTTAACCACTTAAGGACCGAAATGATTTGCTCCCTTAATGAGCGTTGTTTTAACTGACAATTGCGTGGTGGTGCAACATCGTACCCAAACAAAATGTATGTCCTCCCCCCCCCCCACAAATAGAGCTTTCTTCCCACATAATGCACTTCCCACAACACATGTGCAGCGACAATCTAAGCTCGGTCTTTGCAAAAGGAACCTTCCACAGAGCCCATATGGCACAAAATGCCCCTTTCAGTCATGCTTATGGAGGTTCCCCAAAAAGATATGAGGCTCGTCATAGTGTAAAACCATATATACTTCAATCCAACTTAAAAATATTGTACTTACAGAATCACATAAAATGTGCATTGGATAATTGTAAGGCGGATGGCTACAGTATAAAGGCCCGTCCTTTCAGGATCTGAGAAGCGCAGTGATGTCAGCACGTCGCCCGACCGATGTGTTTCTTCACACACTGACATCGTCATGGGGCACGAGCCACGTCCTGACTCATCGCTATAAATATTAGCCTAAAGCGTGACAGACCTTCAGTGATAGGAGGTCCATGCAAGCTGGTAAGTGTGCATTTCTTACGGTGGAGGGTTCACTTCATTTGTGGTGTTAGATTGTGTTAATATCACTGGAACGACTCTCCTATTCGATTTGGGCTTTCTATATACTTATCTACTATATACTTCTATCTACTTATCTATACTTATATGGTCATTCCATATTGGGACATTTATTTTCACTAATTGGTTTACCTTTCTTTGTTTTGTTTTTTTGTTTCAGTTTTTCACAATTTATGTTTGTGGTTTAGCGTAACGCATTTATACTTACAGCCTTGATTTAAAAAAAAAAAAAGAAGAGGTCTAGATACTTAAAACAGGTTGGCTTTTCTAGAACCTTCAAGATACATTTTGGTTCTGTGACAGAATCTGCATTTCTTGTGACAATCAAATGATAGTCTACAGCAATGTTTCTCAATGCCAGTCCTCAAATACCCCCAACAGGTCATATTTTCAGGTTTTTCATTATTTTGCATAGGTGATTTGCCTGCCTTAGTAATTACCAGTGGTTTCATCTGAGGGAAGTCCAGAAAACATGACCTGTTGGAAGGACTGGAGTTGGCCCACAGCATTCTGGAAGTTTCTAGCCTTTTAGAACCCAACAGGACCTCCCTTTCCCGGCTGAACTTATTCTATCCTAAACATTTTAGAAATTAGTGGAGTGTTTCTAGGAAATGGGTAGGCACATGGCTTCTGTTCACTAGCAGAGCCCTGTGCACACTCCCAGGGGGAAACCATAAAGACTAGTAACTCACATGGTCAGGGGTTGTTGGTTGCTGCAGCTGGACAAGGAAATTCTGTGGACCAGCTGGAAAGTGGCAAGCTGCAGGACCATTTCGATACCCCCAGTAATCACCCACCCTATGGACTAGCTATTCCTGCTGGCAGGATTTGAAGATTACTCGCTTGCTAGACAGGATACTACACAGAGCAGACCTTTCTTTAACCTTTGCCCTTTACTTGCTTTATTACTCCTGCAGGCTGGAACAGCAAAGAGACCCTGGGCTCAAAGTACAGATCACTTACATCTGGTTCTGGACCTGTAGTACCCTCGGACCATGCTTTTGTGAAGCTCCTTGGATATGTAACCAACACCCAATCTGCACAGAAGTGAGTACCCACTTGGCATTAACCTTCCCCAGTCGTTCACTACCTGGTTGTTTCTTCTGGGAACTGGATAGTCCCCCCTGTATACCGCATGCTAGGTACTGCATTGCCCAGGTATGGCAACCCTTGATTATGGACTTTTGTATAAGAATATGAACCTAATCCAATCCTTTCAAACAGTTAGACGGTTATCCCAATATCACTTTATATCTTTCTGGTGCTGTCATGTGCATCATAGTTTACATAAAGCCAATAATCATAAGGAGCTTTTGCTGGAAATTATATTTACCTAGATTTATCACATGCAAGGCGTTGCCTCTATGTTGTTTAGTGAGCAGCCTAGTACTTATATCTAGATAAGTGAAAGCCTTTATTTTCCTATATTGTTCTGACATGAGTGGATAGGTGGGTCTATGCAAAGCTTCCGGAATTCCACAGCTTCCGATTGCCATCTT
The DNA here is from genome assembly GCF_905171775.1 of Rana temporaria. Lineage (NCBI taxonomy): Eukaryota > Metazoa > Chordata > Amphibia > Anura > Ranidae > Rana > Rana temporaria. Next base: position 404,274,702 of record NC_053492.1, on the reverse strand, counting down.
CGGAGACTGTATAGGTTTCTTACTAGTAGTCTGTATGCAAACCATTAGTGGATCATGGCACTGAAAATACTGGATTATTCAGGGAGGTGAAGAGGCATAACATACTGTAACTTTGAGCTCTCCCACAATACACTATTAAAAAAGGAAGAATATGGATTATGAAATAACGAAAATCAGAAAAAAAACAAAAAAACAAACAAACACAAAACCACTCAATTTTATTATCATTTTTTTTTTTATTCCTGTGTAAGCTAAAAGAAAATGTACACGCTTACATTTCATAAGAACTTGGGCATGCACGTGAACCTTGCTGCAACAGATCAATTTCATTTTTTCCATAGGAATTCTCCCATAAATTTACATCCCAAAGTCTTCTATGTATATACAGCCTAAACCATAGCAACCTATGATTATGCTTTTTTTTTTACACTGTGCAAATCAGAAGGATAGTGGTACAACAACAGACACAAAAAAAAAAAAAAAAAACAAAAAAAAAAAAAAAACTAAAGAACATTAATCAAATTCTTCATAAAACACATTCATATTATTTTGGTCCTTCTTAAACCCAAATCAAGCAGATTAAGCCCCAATCATCTCAATTTTATTTTTAACACACAGAAACAAAACGGAGCAGAACAGACAGTATTGATAGGTGTGAACTGATGGCTTGATTGTAAAAACCCTGTTAAATAACCTGTCTTAGTGGACAATCCCTTGAAGTAAAAACTCTACCCTTCTGACAAATCTGATCTTGTAAGACATTAAAGTAAAATGATACACTTTGGAAGAAATATATATTATGTTTTCTTGTTTATGTGTGTACAGAAGTTTGAAAAGTGCACTGTGTTCAGTTAAAAAAAACAACAGATTTGATCTGTTTAATTAAGATTTTGCAATCTGAAATTGCACCCGTAAAGCCAGCCATACCTGGATTGAAACCGGCCGAATTTCAATCTACTGATCGACATCCGTACAACCAGCCTGTAGAATAAATGCTGTTTGATCAGAGCCGCCGGGTATAGCCAGCAGCACTGATCAGAGTATTCTGATGGCAGGGAAGTCTCCCATTAGAACATCATAGCTCAGCAAGAGTGATCCCCCATCCATGTTGAATGTGTGGATGGCGGAAACATGTCAGTTTTTTTCATTCAATCCTCTGGTTGAATAAAAGAAACTGAATAGTTTATGGCCAGCCTAAGTGCTATATCATCTCTGGCCTGGGTGCAGTTTGTTGTAACTCCCCAAAAATGTAGTCCTGAACACTACACATTTACAATAACCAGGGGGCCTTAAAAGCAACTTTGGAACCCATATTTGGAGTCCCAACTCATTGCCTTTCATGCGTCTACAGTTCCCACAGAACAGCAAGCAACATTTTTATATTCTCAAAGGGAAACAATAGTACTTATTTATTAGAAAATCAGAGGGAAGTACTGGCTTAGTCCTACCTGAAAAGAGACAAGAAAAGTTGGACATTTTTTGTACAATATGATGTGTTTGAACAGTTGCAAGTTTGCATCATTGTCCCCAAATCAATAGGACCTCATCAACCTTGCCAACTACAGCTTGGATCATGACCACACTTAAAGTTGAAGTTTAGTCTTTTTGTTTGGGAGACAGAGTCATACATGTTAGTTATGGGTAAAGGTTTGTATCCTAGTACCTGCAGGCTTTTTCCGCAGCTAAAAGATCTTACCTGCTGTGCCTCATCAGAGTCACTGGATACTGTTCCGAGCTGCTGTCCTCCAGCATGAAGGTTAAAGGAGAAGTATGGCCAAAGCTTTTTTGGCTGTACTTCTATTGATCACAGGAGTGCAGTCATTCTGCATTCCGGTGACCCGTTTTCAACCGACAGTGGGCTAAAGCCCACTGGCAGTTGATGTCACAAAGCCGATCCAGGTTTGGCTAAGATCCTGACTTTACAGTCGTGATCCACCCAGATGCCTTGACTTCCAGCTGGCTCAGCCTCTGGGTGAACCGCTGAGAGCCTGAGCCAGCCATTACCACACCCTGCACAGCCCAGTGCTGCAGTGAGCGCTGGAGGGGCAAAGTAGAAAGCCGATGACTGAGCCGAGTGATCAGCTTGCTCGCTCAGCTCTCGGCCTGGAGCCGACAGGGGACCCATACAATCCGCCTAGGTGAGTATAATTTTTTTTTCTGGAATCCTATATTTTTTTTAAAAGCAGCCACTGCTACTGAGAAAAGTTGCACTTCCTGCCAACCCATCCCCTTCACAGAACTCATAAATGCATCAAAGTGGAGCAGCTGAATGACAGTATCTACTCTGCCAATTCACAAAAGGTGATGCATTGTAGGAGAGTTGTAATGTAAGCAATATAAATGGCAGACAGGGTAAAAGAGGGAGGGGCAAGCAGCGCACTTTTCTCAGTAGCATTGATGCTGTTAACCTTAGGGCCTCATGCACACAGGCAATCTTCCTGTCACTTTTAGAAGCATTTTTTTATTTTTATTTTTTACAGCTAAAAACGCCTCTCCATGTTATTCTATATGTCCATGCGCACATAGGCTTTTTGGCGCTGTAAATGGCATAGGCACTTTCAAGCTGTAGGGAAAAAAAACAGGGTCTTCTGGAGCAGCAGCGTTAAGCTGTAAAAAGCCTGAGGCAGCTAAATGCAGGGTTAAGCCGCGTCGTGTTTTTAAGCTATAGTAATTGGATTTGAGAGTGGAAAATAGAAGAGGGCAGAGAAACGCTGCTAAACACGCATTGTCGCCAATGCAAAATGCTTCTAAAAGCGTGTTTTTATAACCGCTTTTTCCTGGCATCGGTACTGGCCTTACAGCTCGGTTTTTTGCCTTGTGTGCATGAGGCCTAAAAATCCCAGAAGAAAAGCTGCTCAGGGCTGTATACAGCGGCTCTAAGGAGACACAGGAGACATTACCTGCAGGTAATACACCATTACATATAACTGGTGCTGTATACCAAAAAATATACACTATAATTCCAGCTGGCCATACACGTAACAAATTTCAACAGGTTCCTGAGGAACTGGCTGAAAATTCTCATCAATAGGTGGTCCTGTCAGCTCCACTATGCCCAACATCCTTAGTTTGAAAATCTAAAGGATCCATGTAGAAGATTGTTGGCTGAACAGTGAATGCAGCCAATTAATTGCAGTCATTGTTCGTGTATTATCGCAGTTGCTGGCTGTCAGAATACAATAACTGGAAGAGGAGATTCATCCAGTTGAAAAAAAAAGAAAAAAATTACGAATGCATAGCCAGCTTTAGGCAGCCCATCGATCTGATTCCTTCCACTATGGATAAAAGGAAAGCAAAACGCTTGATTTCCTCATCAACACAGCCAGTGTTGATGGGGAAATGCCTCCTGCAGTGCTATTGTGTTCTGCCAGCAAAGGGATGTGGGGAGCATTCCTGGTCGGCAGAACACAATGATTACTGCTAGCAGCTACAACCACCTGCAGTAATCACGTGTAAAAAAAAAATATCAGACAGGTTAGTTGTACCCAAGTCGATCATTGGATCGACGGGAACAATTAGCCTGCCCATAGATGGATCGCATCTCGACCGATCCTTGCTAAACCGGCTAAATTGCTGTCCGTGTATGGCTGGCTTTAGTCTATGTTGCCCGCTGCAACCAGATCCTCCCTTTTTGTCTCTAAGCACAGTATGGGGGTACAGTCAAGGGCAGCATCTCACAGGTTGTGATGGGCAACACAAACTTTCTGTGACAATACGTCCACGACTTACGGACCCAACTGCACACACAAAGAGGCCAGATAAAAATTCTGTACAAAATGACTAAAATTGCTGCATTTTTTTAAAAGAGCAAATTTGCCAGAAAATTAAGTGTTCTGCTTTAACCCAATTTCTGCCTCTGCTGGGTTGCTGTTCCCAGAGGGTGGGGTATGCACTGATGTCCGCTGCCACATCGGTTTAAGTCAAATTAACACATAAAATGAACAACACTGAACATGTATATGTAACAGAACAACAACGGTAATACAACTGGAAATGGAGATGTCACCGCAACAGGCTCACAGGCAGTGAAGGTTTTGCATGTTCACGTTTGTCTGTTTTTGATTTTTTTTATTAAGAAAGGATCCACCAGTGTATGTAACCCAGCACATCAGGAAAAAAAAAAAAGTTCCCCTTGCCATTATATACAAATTAATTGTAATAATTTTTATATAAATGAAGGATTCAGTGTTGAACTATACATCAGAGTGTATATATACCCTTTGTCATTCTGCTTACTAACACTTCATCTAAAGTGATTGTATGAAGCAGACACTTTCTTTCTCTTTAAAAAGTTTGGATATAAAACATCCAATGCTTTTTGGATTTTTCTTTTCCCTTGTCTGATCAGTCTACCTTGTCTTGAGAACTTGTTAAAGGTGTTAATGAGACAGGGAACATCAACACCTTGGCATGCATGAAAGACAAGTCGGGAAGGCTGGCTATTACTTTGGCAGCCTCTTCGCTAAGGTTCTCATCTCTCCGAGGTTTTCTGTTGAGTAGAAAAAGTGAACAGGACATTGTGTTAATTCAACCAGAAACATACATAATTAAGAACATGGAAAAACAAGAGGTGGTGAACAGAGTTCATACATGATTAACAGTATACAGTATTATGACAACTTCCATGTTGAAGTCAACATGAGAGCACATAAGGCTTTGTGTATCAAACTTGGAGAGATGGGAAAAGGAAAATGTTTCTCACAGTAAGAAGAGACTTGCTTATATGTTTATATAAAATTACTGACAAAAAGTGAAAGGTGCAATTTTAAAAATTATATTATTCTCTCCACCCCCCCCCCCCATTTTTTTTACACAAGGCGCATAATCTAAATATGTAATATATATGCTAATCCAACTGAATACTGAGTCTAGGGTTAATTGACCTAATAAAGGTTAACCACTAGCACACTGCACTATAGCCGAATGGGTCACTGGCAGTGCGGGGGGGGGGGGGGGGAGGGGGAGTTCTGATCAGCTAACTTAGAGAGGTGCTCTTGATCAAGGTCATCTGCTGGGGACTTTTAATGGCAACTATATTCACAGGCAGTGTTACTCATGGTATCTGGCACTGTGCTGTCTCACAGCAGTGACACCTATGCTGAAATCAGGAGATGGTCTCTTCCATCCCATACCATTTCCCGTTCCTCACCGGTCAACTGACCTCTAGTCTCTGCCCCCCAGCCATGCCGTGAACTGAATGGGCAGCCGTGAAGAGGCTAAGTGGGCAGCCGCAGTGTCCAGGAACAGCCCTTCTGGGCGGCTGTAAAGAGGCTGAGAGAGTGGGCTCCAGGAACAGCCTGGGATTCTGCGACCCCTGGCAAATCAGCATTCGACCTCCGAAGGGGTTGCAATCCGCAGGTTGAGAACCATTTTTCAAGGGAATTTCAAGGAAGAAAGGGACTAAGCCAAGCTAACATTTACCAAGATAAGTCCAGATTTGCACCATACCTACCTGATCTATATACATTGCTGCTCGCTCTCTCCTCACTGGGCATGGAGGCAGCAGTGGAACTGGCTCCTGCTGCTGTCAATAAAATCCAGTGAGGAGGGGGCAGGGGATGGGGCCAGGCTATGTGTGTCTACAGACACACACAGCTGGAACCTGCCCCCAGCGTCTCCCCTCATAGAAATCAGCTTGCTATGAACGCAGACGGAGAAGAGGAGTGGAGTGGAGAACACTAGAGGGGGACCCAAGAAAAGAAAAGTTCAGGGCAGCTCTGAGCAATACTGTTACACAGATCAGGCAAGTATAACAAATTTGTTATTTCAATTAAAAAAATTGCTTGAGTAATGCTTTAACAAGAATAACTTTCAACTTAATTTAACTCACTTTGTAGAAGTGCTCGTTGTCTCTGCTGTAGACATAAGTCTTGCAAATGCGTCTGTCACTTTGTTGCTGGCACTCGAGCATTCCACTTTTGAAGTTGTCAACGCATATAATTCGGGATCCACACCTTGCAGTATAAAATGATAAATCAGCAAAGGCAAACCTCAGCATCATCACCTGTCCAATCACACCCACCACAACCCACACAATTCTCTAAATATCTGAGTGTTTCGGTTAGGAGGTATGGGGTTCCAAGTTCAGCTCATGAAGACATTGCTGGAACTGTGCACTGGAGACTAATAAAGGGCGCCACAACATTGTACATATAGACAGTATTTGTAGAGCAATACACCCCTTTCTCTTGAAGAAAGAACTGGGGGGGGATGTAAAAAAAGGTCCCCTCATGACATAAATAGTCACATATGGGCTAGGGCTCTTACCAAAGAAGTCCTAGATGACAACCACCTTCTGCAAATAAAGTAGTTTAACATTGGAAAAATGAAACAAGTCTCCTAATCGCACTGGGTGCACTCAGAGGTTTACAGAAGCATGCAGAGAACTCACACCAAAACACAAAAATGGAACTAATGCTACTACGTTAAGCTTGCTGAAGCATGAAGGACACTGAAACCAGCACCAATTAAGCAACCATCAGACATTTCCAACAAGTAGTTCCTCAGAGGCTGGAAATATAACAATATGTTATGAATAGATGACTTACCCATTGCATAGTTAAATCCAGAATTGATACCATCTAATGAAAGTATATTCCCACAAGAGAAGATAACTTTTTATGAAGAAATGACTCAGTAGCCTAAATCTTTACTTTGTTGTCACCATTTTTTATATTCTTGCTAAAGCAGGGTATACACTAGTAGAATTTTGTTCCACATTTTTCATTGTGAGAACATTGTAAGACATTTGTGCATTTTTCAAATTATTGGTGGGATTAAACCGGCATTCATTTGCGAAAATTCGAAGAAGCAGGATGGAAAATTTCTCTCGAATGTGCACATTTCTAACAGTGTTTTTGGTTTTCCTTCTGTAAAGTCCATGGGTTTCTAAATCAAATGTTAAAAAGTAGATGAAATCTTGAACTACTTTCAAAGGACTTTTTAAATGAGACAGGATTTTAAATGTACAGAGAATTTTCGTACAAATATTCTAAAGCCGCGTACACACGACTGTTAAAAATTACGTTTTTAAGGGTCTAGAAAAAACGTTTTTCTCAACCCGATCATTAAAACGGCCTTGCCTACACACGATCGCAAAAAAAAATGCTCTAGCAAAGCGCGGTGACGTACAACACGTATGGTGGCACTATAAAAGGGAAGTTCCATTCGGATGGCACCACCCTTTGGGCTGCTTTAGCCGATTTCGTATTAGTAAAAGACGATTCGCGCTTTTCTGTCTGTTACAGCGTGATGAATGTGCTTACTCCATTACGAACGGTAGTTTTACCAGAACGAGCCCTCCCGTCTCATAACTTGCTTCTGAGCATGTGCTTTTTTTCACGTCAAAGCCCACACACGACTATTTTTTACAACCTTAAAAACGTAGTGAAAAAATAGAGCATGTTCGAAATTTTTAATGCCCATTTTTTAGTTCGTGAAAAATGCTCTGAAGCCCACACACGATCGTTTTTAATGACATTTAAAAAAAAACTTAATTTTTTAGAACCCGAAAAACGGTCACGTGTACGCGGCATTAGCATTTTTTATGAAAATTCTATCAGTGCATACCCAGCTTAAGCTTTTTCTTTTCTCCAGAGATCATATTTGAGGCCCGCTACAGCAACATGTTGGGTACCCCTCAGTCACTGGTATCAAACCTGCCTTGAAACAATTGACTGGTGACTGTGAGGATAGAACACACTGATAGCTCAGACCTAAGTATTTTTTATGAGATTTATGAGCTCTCTACTTCCAGTTCTAATCCCTAGACTAGTTCAGTTATCTTGGGTGGGTGCTGTAAAAAAAAAAAAAAAAAAAAATGGGAAAAGGATGGTGCCCTATATATACACACAACAGAAAGATGAAAACCAATGGATTTCCCAACTGGAAACTGGTGGAAGCTGTCATTCTTTATTCTGGGATGTTTAACTACTAACCACACCCCGAGGAAAAAAGAGAGACAATGTACAACTATATATTTTGCTTGTGTTTTTTTTTTTTTTTTAAGAAACTTTCCCCCTTCATATAAAAAAAATGTAGATTCCATTTAGTGTTTTATGTTTTGTCTGTGAGGTGTGCAACTACTTCTACACACCTAGGGGTCTAAAAAAAATATATAAAATCACTGTGAAAATGTCTCAGTCCCTGTAACTTGCTTAATATGTTTATTACATTATATGTGATAGCTCCATCTATTTGCCATATTATGGTATTTTCCGGTTTGAGGCACTACACACAATGACACATCATTTATTTTTATTAAACAGAGCCCCTACTGAAGATGTGCCACATTTAAATGTCTTTTACCCAGTTAACCCCCCCATTTACATTTGAGAACTGAAAGGGACAATAAATCCAAAGCAAAAACAATACTCAAAAACGTGCTGGCATTAAGTAAGCCCTCCACCTGCAAAGCCATTAAAACCCAAAACAGGACAGAAAAACGGACAAAAAAACAATCATACGCCCTTACACCCATTAACACTCATGAGAACAGCCACCAAAGCACCATAAACAGCTATTACTTTGCATCATGCCTGGGAAAATGTATAACCAGCTGACCATTATTATTAGTGATAGCAGATCCACACAGCACTGTCAATGGTATTTTAAATAGAATTCCTTAAAATACAGACAGGTGAATGTATCATCATATTCTGGATATGACCTAATCACAGGAAAACTTAATGGTGCACAGAGCATATGACTGACGGGTCAGCTGTTAAGTTCCCAGGTATGGTCACAAAAACAAGAAAAAAGAAAAACATTCCCAAATGTTCTGCACGCTCTGACACATGACTTTCCCAGAAACAAGTTAAATGTGTTAAAAGGATGGTGAGATCACAGATGTGTTAAAGTGCATCTGTCAGTTTGCAGCAAATGCCATATGCCAGTAGGAATGAGGGTTGGGAAGATAGGCATTATCCTTTTCCGCAGATCTCAAAGTATTTGTGTATTTTGAAATGGTGTTCAATCTTAACTTTTGTATCATTCATCCCTAATTACAGTATAGGCATGTGGTCATGGCAGCTCTTTCATTGATATTTTGAGATGATGAATAAAGGTTGTCCTCAGCTGTCACCCTAAGGCCTCGTACACGCCTAAGGCCTCGTACACGATAGGTTAACTAGAGCACAACGGTCTGAAGGACCGTTTTCATTGGTCAAAACCGATCGTGTGTGGGCCCCATAGGTTATTTAACCATAGGTTAAAAAAAAAGCCAACTTGCTTTAAAATGAACCTATGGATTCCTAACCGATAGGTCAAAACCGATCGTTAGTAGGCACGACCATCGGTTAAAAATCCATGCATGCTCAGAATCAAGTCGACGCATGCTTGGAAGCATTGAACTTCGTTTTTTTCAGCACGTCGTTGTGTTTTACGTCACCGCGTTCTGACACGATCGGTTATTTAACCTATGGTGTGTAGGCGTGACGGACCATCAGTCAGCTTCATCGGTTAACCTATGACAGGTCCTTAAGACCGTTGTCCTCTGGTTAACCTATCGTGTGTACAAGGCTTAACTGTTTAGTACCTTTACCCTGAGAATCAAATAAAGGCATAAAGGAAGAAAATTAGTTTTACAGTAGAATCTGTAACAAGAGAAATTTAGATGCCATGTCTAGTTGCTTAGTTGCTATGTTTTTGCTTTAACCCATTCTGAGCCACTGACCTGGCGCACGTATACAGGTCAGCGATGTCAGAGTAAGTCCCTAGCCACACTTGCTTTGGGTCAGTAACGAAGTACTGTAGCAAGAGGATCAGCATTATACAGTCATGTAAAAAAACAAAAACAAAAAAACACAACCTAGTTTACCCAATGGAAATTGTTGACTTTTTCAATATATTTGAATAGGCAAACATGAAACAGAAGTATGGGAATTAGGGTTTTTGTAGAATCACACTTACCTAGGTGAATGCAGCATCAGTCTGATGCTGCATCTGTCCCCCGCAAGCTCCAACACTGAGAACCGAGCGATCAAACACCACTGATCGCTCGGTTCTCAGAGCTCCCTTAGCAGAGAGCTGGTGACCGTCAGTCTTTGCTCTGACCCCCCCCCCCACCTCTTTGGAGTGCTGGGCTGGCTCAGGCTCTCAGTGGCTCACAAAGAGGCTGAGCCAGGTCTGGTCCAGGCATGTGGGCGGATTCCGGCCATATGGTTGCTATCTTGCCTGAGCCTGGACTGGCACCGTGACGTCAGCTGACAGTGGGCCGAAGTCTGCAGAAAACAGGTCACATGAGTGCAGAACTGCATTCATATGATCCACAGGAGAAATACAGCCAAACAAGCTTTGGCTGTACGTTTTTAGATTTCAATTCAAAGAGTACCTGCACTGAAAAGTAACATACTTAAACAAATGGCACGAGGCATTATGTATTCATTTTCCTGTTCTAAATGAACAAAAATGCAGATTTGTCATATGGAAAAAGTACACCCCCAACATTGACCAGCACTTCAAATCCAGTGTTTTAGATTAGGTGCCACAACTGTAATTGGAACCTCCTTAGGGAGTATACACATGGAATCTTTAAGCCTCAGACATCTAGGTCTAGTGTTCTCTTTGCTATTAACATGTGCATTAAGCCAAGATTGACAGAGCTTTCAAAGGCCCTGATAAATAAAGGGATTTAATAGATTGCCAAATGAATTGAAATTATTAACTTCATAGTAATCTATGGCTTAGATTTCAAACTGCTAATTTGTCCACGCAAGTTCAACCCAAGATCTAACCATTTGATGCCAAAAGAAGTCTTCAAAAATCCCCAAAATGTCATTACAGAGTGTTCTGGTGATTCTTGCAACAGTTGGTGTCAAAGTGCATGCAACTAGAAAGACGTTACACCGATTCAACCTGCATGAGAGGTGCACTGAGAAGATACCTTTGCTGTCCAAAAAAGAACATTAGAGCAAAAAATACAGTTTACCATTGAAAATATTGTCAAAGACCAGGCTTAATGGAAGAATATGCTGAAGACTGATAAAAAATAGAGTTGTTTGGTCACAGTAACGGTAGAAATGTTTGCTTACTAAAAACAGTATTTAAAGGAGAAAAATGTCAACAGCTGTGAAGCATGGTGGTGGAAATGTTATGCTTTGGGGTTGTTTTGCTGCTTCAGGGCCTGGGCAGCTTGCAATCACTGAATAAACTATACATTCTGCATTACATCAGAGTGTGCTTGATGAGAATAGGAGGCCATCTGTCCCAAAGCCGAATTCGAACTGGAAATTATTCTTTCAGCATGTTTTGAAGCACAAACCAGCAGGGATGGCTCATTAAAAAGATAGGGGTTATGGACTGCATTGTAAAGCTCTGATTTGATTACGTTTGACATTTTGTAGGGGGATAATGCTGGGAAATCCACAAAAATCTTGCAAGTGGTCGGATTTAGAAATTGGTGGCCAGTTATACAAAATGCCTTCAACAGCATTCCTGCTAGAAAAACCAATACCAGCTTTTAAGGGCGTGTACACTTTTTACACAGTACTCCATTAAATGTATTGTTATTTTTTCTAAATAAACGATTTAAAAAATGTCCTGCGTTTGTAACATATCTTATCTGTAAGTCGCGTTTGAATAAAAATTGAATGCCTGTTGAAAAAGTCAACAACTTCCATGAGATGTACTTAATTTTTCACATGACTGTAGCTAAGCGATTAACATATTCAGAAGGAAGAAGTCAACATTTGCAACTTTTGTGTTAAAAGTTATTTTATTATTGGTACTACAGGTACTTACAGTGCCTTGAAAAAATATTCATACCCCTTGGAATGTTCCACATTTTGTCACGTTACAACCAAAAACCGTGAATGTATTTTATGTGATGGACCAACATAAAGTGGCACATAATTGTGAAGTGGAAGGAAAATGATAAATGGTTTTCAAATTTTTTTTTTACAAATAAAATATCTGAAAAGTGTGTCATGCATTTGTATTCAGCCCCCTTTACTCTGATACCCCTAACTAAAACCTAGTAAAACCAATTGCCTTCAAAAGTCACCTAATTAGTAAATAGAGTCCACCTGTGTGTAATTTAATCTCAGTATAAATACAGCTGTTCGGTTAAGCCCTCTGAGGTTTGTTAGAGAATCTTAGCAAACAAACAGCATCATGGAGGCCAAGGAACACAGCAGACAGGTCAGAGATAAAGTTGTGGAGAAGTTCCCGACCATTAAGTGGATACTATACTGTACATGGACATACTTTTCAGTAAGCCTACATTTCTGTATTAAAAATCCTTTTTTATGGGTCTTGTGTAATATTCAAATTTTTGGAGATACTGAAGTTTGGGTTTTCACTAGCTGTAAGCCACAATCATTAAAATTAAAAGAAAGAAATATGCTTGAAATAGATCACTGTGTGTGTGATAAATCTATATAATGGGGTTTTACTTTTTTTAATTGAAATAATGAAAATTTTGGACGATATTCTTGAGATGCACCTGTATATTTTCCAAAGGGGCCATAAAAATCTGACAAGTTGCACCCAGGAAGTATAATGTATTGATGCGACATCATTTGAAATTAAACTTCACACAATGACATCTTCCTTTAACCACTTAAGGACAGAAGGTGTTTTTCAGATTCGGTGTTTACAAGACTAAAACAGTTTTTTTTTGCAAATTAGAAAATTACTTAAAACCCCCAAACATTATATATTTTTTTTTTCTAACACCCTAGAGAATAAAATGACGGTCATCGCAATACATTTTGTAACACCCTATTTGCGCAGCGGTCTTACAAGCGCACTTTTTTTTGGAAAAAATGCACTTTTTTGAATTAAAAAATAAGACAACAATACATTTGGCCCAATTTCTTTATATATTGTGAAAGATAATGTTACGCCGAGTAAAATGATACCCAACATGTCACGCTTTAAAATTGCGCCCGCTCGTGGCATGGCGTCAAACTTTTACCCTTAAAAATCTCGATAGGCGACGTTTAAAAAATTCTATAGGTTGCATTTTTTGAGCTACAGAGTAGCTCTAGGGCTATAATTATTGCTCTCGCTCTAACGATCGCGGCGATACCTCACTTGTGTGGTTTGAACACCATTTTCATATGCGGGCGCTACTCGCGTATGCGGTCGCTTCTGCGCGTGAGCTCGTCGGGACGGGGCGCTTTAAAAAAAAAATATTTTTGGTTTTCTTATTTATTTTTATTGATTTTATTATTTTTTACACTGAAATAAAAAAAAAAATTATCACTTTTATCCCTATTACAAGGAATGTAAACATCCCTTGTAATAGAAAAAAGCATGACAGGTCCTCTTAAATATGAGATCTGGGGTCAAAAAGACCTCAGATCTCATATTTAGGCTTAAAAGCAAAAAAAAAAAAAAAGGAAAATTTGTCATTTAAAAAAATGACAACAAAAAAATTGTCTCTTTAAGAGGCTGGGCGGGACTGACGTTTTGACGTCACTTCCGCCCAGCAGAGCTATGAGGACGGGTGGGGGCCATCTTGCCCTCACTCAAGTCCTCACACACGAGCTGGCAGCATCCGATCTCCTCCGCCGCTACCGACGGCTCCGGTAAGCGGCGGAGGGCGCGGAAGAGCGGCGGGAGGGGGGCCCCTCTCCCGCCACCGATAACGGCGATCTTGCGGCGAATATCGTTTACACGGCCGCCCACTGTAAAGATGGATACCTCAGTTGTGGCAGCAGCTGCTGCCGTTACTGAGATATCCATCTTTAAAAACAGGACGTATATATACAGTGGGCGGGCGTTAAGTGGTTAAAGTGAACATGCAAAACCAGTGAGTCACTACACAATAGCAACACTCAATTAATAAATCACACAAAAAGTGAAATTCCGCTTTGTGGATCCCTCCCCCTTTAGGTGTCACATTTGGCACCTTTCAGGGGGAGGGGGGTGCAGATACCTGTCTGAGACAGGTATTTGCACCACTTCCGGGTTCTGACTCCCGCGGGAGTCCAGCCTCGTGAAACCTCGTGTCCAGCCTCGTGAAACACTGGGACCAGCGACGGCGCACTACGATCCTCGCGCATGCGCAGTAGGAAATCAGGCAGTGAAGCCGCAAGGCTTCACTGCCTGATTCCCTCACCGAGGACGGCCGCGGAAGCTGCCGAGGACCGAGCGATTGCTCAGCCTCGTCTGCTAACATCGTGGGCGCACTGGACAGGAAAGTGTCCATTTTTTAAAAGTCAGCAGCTGCAATATTTGTAGCTGCTGGCTAAAAAAAAAAAAAAAAAAAACGGGTGGAGGGTGGACCTCCGCTTTATAAGGACTTTTTTCCAGGCATTATTGCTAATGAGTTTGTTGGCGAATGAACTGAGGGCGTGCTTACATCTTTACAACTGGTAAACCGGTAAGCTCCAACAAGCAGGGCCCTCTGATCCCTCCTGTATGGAATTGTATTGTGACTGTACTGTCTACCCTAATGTAAAGCGCAAACTGTTGGTGCTATATAAATCCTGTATAATAATAATAATAATAAATAATACACAATATGTACAGTGCATCCGGAAAGTGTTCACAACGCTTCACTTTTTTCACATTTTGTCATGTTACAGCCTTATTCCAAAATGGATTCAATTCATTATTTTCCTCAAAATTCTACAAACAATACCCCATAACGACATTGTTAAATTAGTTTGTTTGAAATCTTTGCCAATTTATTAAAAATAAAAAAAAAGGAAAAACAATCCTCTGTACATAACGTATTCACAGCCTTTGCCATAACACTCAAAATTGAGCTTTCTGTTTCCACTGATCATCCTTGAGATGTTTCTACAACTTGATTGGAGTCCACCTGTGGGAAATTCAGTTGATTGGACATGATTTTGAAAGGCACACTCCTGTCTATACAAGGTCCCACAGTTAACAGAGCATGTCAGAGCACAAACCAAGCCATGAAGCGCAACAAATTGTCTGTAGACCTCCGAGACAGGATTGAATCAAGGCACAGATGTGGGGAAGGGTACAAAAAAAAAGAAAAGTGCCAATGAGCACAGTGGCATCTATAATCCATAAATAGAAGAAGTCTGGAACCACCAGGACTCCTAGAGTGGACCCGTCAGGCCAATCTGAGCATCAGTGGAGAGGGCCTTAGGGAGGTGACCAAGAACCCAATGGTCACTCTGACAGAGCTCCAGCATTTCTCTGTAGATAGGAGTACCTTCCAGAAGAACAACCATCTCTGTAGCACTCCAACAATCATGCCTGTATAGTAGATTGGCCAGATGGAAGCCGCAGCCTGCCTGGAGTTTGCCAAAAGGCACCTGAAGGACTCTGACCAGAAGAAACAAAATTCTCTGGTCGAATGAAACAAAGTTTGAATTCTTTGGCCTGAATGGCAAGCGTCATGTCTGCAGGAAACCAGGCACCGCTCATCACCTGGCCAATACCATAAGCTACAGTGAAACTTGGTGGTGGCAGCATCATGCTGTGGGGATGTTTTCAAGCGGCTGGTACTGGGAAACTAGTCAAGATCAAGGGAAAGATGAATGCAGCAACGTACAGAGACATCCTTAATGAAAACCTACCCCAGAGCATTCTGGACCTCAGACTGAGGTGAAGTTTTATCTTCCAACAGGACAACGATCCTAAATAAGCACACAGCCAAGATAACAAAGCCAAGCTTGTAGCATCATACTCAAAAAGGCTTGAGGCTGCAATTGGTGCCAAATGTGCTTCAAAGTATTGGCTGTAAATACTTCTGCAACTGGGATTTATTTATTTTTTTAATTTACAAAGATTTCAAACAAAATTCTTTCACGTTGTCATTATGGGGTATTGTTTTTCGAAATTTGAATGAAAATAATGAATTTAATCCATTTTGTAATAAGGCTGTAACATAACAAATACTTTCCGATGCGCTGTATAACAGTGGTTTTACCTGTTTTATATCTGTCTATCTAAGGGAGCTGCGGTGGCTCAACGTGATTGGCACTGCGCTGACAAGCCATTCACCTCTGCAGCTATGGGTTCGGATCCCGGTCTCGGCTACATGTGAATTGAGTTTGGTGGTCTCAGCCCAGCTCCCGGTGGGTGTGCAATGCGAGGTAAGCCTGCGCTTAGTACGCCCACCCACCCCCACAAAAACCACCACACTTACACACGCACTCGAAATTGGGTTAACATGCACGCACTTTGACCACGCGGTCTCTAAAAAGAGAGGCGAAGGACTAACGGGGCTGGTTGAGCGGGCTAATCCTCTCACTCCCTTATAGGGAGTCCCTCTGCCCCGTTGGGCTTCAAAGCGGAGCAGGTAGGGCGGGCTGTGTGGGAGGACCCCCTCACACCCGCCATTGCCACCCGGGGCATGGAGAAAGGTGGCAGATTGCCTCTGGGGGAGGCCTGCCTACTCCCAACTCCTGCAGTCTGGCTCCTCTCTCGAGTACACGCACAAAATACACTTTAAAAGAAAAAAAAAAAAATATCTGTCTATCTATTCCTAATATTTCAGTGACATTTGACAGGAGGCTGGGAAACTATATGTTGCTTACAGGATGCATATTTTAACCCGTTAAAGGCACAGCTCCATGTCACTACCATGGTTGAAGGAAAGTTGCCGTGTGGCCCTAATCACTTTTTTTTGTCAGGGCTCCAAAGCATCATGGCCGTAGCATGTGTACCACACCGCCATAGGCCCCCCCCCCCCTACCCCCAGCCGAGAGTGTAAATGAGGAATACAGTTGTGCCCACTCTCCACCACCAGGGTTCTGACTGGACAGTGAAAGTGCAGCAGAAGGATGCCTCTGCTCACCCATACTATTGGCACCTTTCTTGTCAAAAGAAATGCATGCAGTGCATCCGATTAGACCCTTGTGTTGCTTCTCCCCCTCCCAACCTGAATGCTGATGTACAGGAGAAGCTGAATACCATGTCAAATTCATATACTTTCACTAGTTTACCAACCAATAAGTGCATCACAAATTTAAAAAAAATTCTACACCGATTGATACAAAAAGTTACCACAGTCCGCTACTTGGCTTTCCTTAAAAGCGTCCAATAAGTCATGGTGATGTGCTCTGTGCTTCCCTTAATACAGCCCTACCTACCAATCGCTTTAGCACCTAGCAAAGGCCCATGTAAAACACATCTGGGAGAAAAATACCTAGAAGCCAAATAGTCCGCACAAAAAAAACTTGCTGGCTCTTGAATATTGCAGATTTGTCCACCCTACCTTCGACTCAAGTAGATACAACACTCACAGAGCAGCATAACATCTGAACTAGGAGGCTTTGAAAAAAAAAGCAGCTATAATAATGATGTGGATGCAATCAGGCTTTTCTCAAAAGGAGCAGGACTGAAATGCCGGAGCTGCCATTGTTGACTTGTTATAGATGCCGCCAGCATCTCTCCTTTCTTATTAAGTCACTGACCTAGAAATAGTATGGTCATATCAGGTGATCCAACACTTCACTGGGGGCATGCTGGTTTCTGCCAATTGACTCACTATACAGTAAATTCTAAGATATGGATGACAGTACTACAACCTGCACCTTCAAAACCATGTCAGTATTGGCATCTCTTATACTTCTGTTCTGGCGAGCTCGCTAAGGCTCCATGCACACTATAAGCTAGAAAAACGCTTATAAAAGTGTTTTTGTGCCAACTTTTAACAGCAGTTGGGAGCTTCTAGATTTTTTTTTGCTGGCAAAACTTCCCAAAAAATAAAAAATAAATAAAACTCTACTCTCAGAAGCTGAAGCCTCAAAAACACTACTAGACTAAAATAGTTTGCACAGACACATAGGAGAACACCATTTGCTTCTAGAGAAAAAAAAAATGCTCAAAAGCTGCTGCTAGGAGCGTTTAAGCTACCGTGCATAGAGCCTAAAGGTTCGTACACACGATAGGTTAAACCGATGAAAACGGTCTGATGGACCGTTTTCATCTGTCCAAACCGATCGTGTGTGGGCGCCATAGGTTATTTAACCTTCGGTTAAAAAAAAGCAAACTTGCTTTAAAATTTAACCTTTGGATGGTAACCAATAGGTCAAAACCGATCGTTAGTATGCCAAACCATTGGTTAAAAACCTGCGCATGCTCAGAATCAAGTTGACGCATGCTTGGAAGCATTGAACTTCATTTTTTTTTTTAGCACATCGTTGTGTTTTACGTCACCGCGTTCTGACACGATCGGTTTTTTAACTGATGGTGTGTAGGCACGACGGACCATCAGTCAGCTTCATCGGTTAACCTAGGACAACTGTCCTTCAGACCGTTTTCATCGGATGGACTGATCGGGTGTACGAGGCTTTAAAGAGAATACAGAACCCATAGTTCATCAATAAACTGCTAATTACAGTATAATCACAAAAGGATAAGAGGGCAAAAATAGCAATTACTGTATTATTTTTGTCTACGTGAACCTTTCAGATGCCACTTCAGGGATTCAACATGAAGCGGAACAAGAACTTGAAAAGAAGCAAATAACAACATTAAAATTAATGCAAAACTAGAACTATGTTTGGCCAGTTCCATTTTAATTTTGCCTACGTTGAATAAACCGATCTGTCATATTTTCCATCATTCTTAAATTTACAATCGAACATTTAATACATAGTAATTTGTCGCTGGCCATGATAGGCTTTCTAATAAGAAAGCCCAGCACTGCCAGATCACTAGATGACTGCTTTTGTTAAACTGAAAATCTATCTACAAACTGACAGGGAAAGGGGTGTCCCTCAAGTCACCAATTCAGCTTTGTGGTTTGATGTTCTGCTCTTCCGGTCTCTTCAGAACATAGGCAATTCACAGCATAGGAGTTAGCATTTTGATAATTATGAATGATAAAAAATATGTAATATTTACCCAACTAAAAATAAAAAATATAATTTTTAGTCCCGAAAATAATAAAAATATTTACAAAACATTATGCATTCCTTTAGAAGTGCCTAGAAGAATTTGTGGTGATCAAAAAAAAAAAATCTGTCTTGTTTGTAGGAAAGCCACAGTGACTTGCTCATGCTTTCTAAGGCAACCATTCGGACACTCAGCTGACCTGGGAAAGTGGTGGTGCTGTTAAAGCCACTGTCATCCACGGGCCCAAAGAAATCAAGATTCAGAAGAGTGGAACCTCCACTAGCTTGAAATTCAGAGACCACGTTGGTAGTCAGCCGTAAAAAAGGAAAGCCAGAGGAAGGATTGTGTGTGTAAAAAGGGGGTAAGACATACACTTAAACATGCAAGATATCACTGCTAAATATGCCACAGTTAGAAAATACTAACAGCTTACATAATTATATGCAAGAATGAGTGAGCACAAGGCAAGAATTCACAGTAAAGAAATCAAGATTAGAATAGATCTTGAGACAACGTACATTTGGTTTACAGGAAAATAGATAGAAGTACACACAATTCTACAATTTAATGGGAAATAACACAGTGAATTCTCACAGCGACTGCATCCTTGATTCACTGCCCTTATCACCTAAAGAAGAAGCAGGGATCAGTACAGTAGGTTCTGGTGTAGATACCGCATAGGATCTGAAGTGTTAACCCACACACCTAACCCACTTATTATGTTCTTGCTTGCCTCAAAGACATCAACCACCAATGAAAGCTGCACATCATATTATTAGTAGCCATTGCTCAAGCTATGCTAATTCTGGCCACACAGATGTCACAAACCCCAAGAGGTCATTTGTAACGATGCAATTTACGTGCTTTAATGCACTTGCATAGGTGTCAAATTGGTTTTATTAGTGTTGGTTCACATATAAGCTGTGTGTTGACATGCATTGGTCAAAATGGTTCATAGCCATTTTTTTCATCATTCGACATGTGTTATAAGGGGCTTTTAGTAGGAATAGCAGCACATATCAATTGCACCTGACCAAAGCAAATAAATGCATGAAAATGGCAATAACTTGATAAGTGGGTTTACAGCTCACATTTTCTATTCTGAAGTGATTAACGCCCAACACTTTTACAATAAAAGCACATTTGGATTCTATATTCTAAAGATAAAAATAAATTAAAAAAAATGTATTTAGAAGCTCTTCCTCACAATAGTTTTTTGTTTATATATATATATATATATATATACACACACACACACACACACACACACACACACACACATACACACATTCTTTATTTGTAAGAATAGGTTTTAAAATAAAATAATAAACAATTATTAACAATAGGTTTTTAATTAAAATCTTATTTGGGAATTAGGGAATTCTGCAAAATTTGCACATTACTGTCTTAGTTACGATATAGTGTTTAACGATGGGGGAAGCATGCAACGAAGGTGGCACCACTATTACCTAACAAAGTCACTGATTACTTGTGAATCCATAGTTCAGTCTTAGGATAACATGTCTGCTTCTATGGCCACATTCAAGCAACCTGCACAATATTTAAAAACAGATAACCGCAGGATAATGTATGAAATAAGGACTGAATTATCACGATTTTAATATAATAAAAAGGAGGAAATTAATAACCTAACTCTAATCCTCACTTTTAACATGGTCACAGAACACCAAACCACGTCACCTGCTTTGTTACACCTTGAAAGAGACCTGGCTTCTTTAGACCACTATACAAACAGTACAAAGCTGAAAACAGACAAATAAAGTAAAGTTTGTAACACTCACATTATACACTCATTCTAGGCTAGTAGGAGTTCAGATCTTAGCTCTTATCATGCTCGGCTGGAGAGTCATATATGCTCCATCACCATCTATGGAGTGTGTTAAGTTAGAGCCACTGATTGGTAACCAGACCCTGTGGAAGGGGGCAGGCTCTGTATAAATAGTTCATAAAAAGTCCATATAAGTGTAAAGTTCATTGGACAGGAGGAAGTAATTCAACAATAATGGGTGTCCAACATGGTGCCTCAGAAACGCGTTGTGATTTCCCCCCCTCCAGTGACGTCACTCTGCACCTAGCGGTCCAGCTTCAGCCTCCCTGCTCAGCAGTCTACCCGAGGACTTCCGCCTAGCCTCCTCCATGGGGTAGCGAACCCTGGTTGTCTATATCGTGGACATCCAGCGCCGACATCTCAGACTTCTATTCTTGATGAGCTTATTTTACTTCTCTCCATGTGAGTTGCCCCTTATTACTTAGGTCAGCTTTAAAGATTTTGTTTGCTTTGCTTATATTTTGCCTTTCCTGGTTTCTCCCTCCTTCATCAATGTACTAATAAATAAAAAAAATTGGCATTTACACGATGATCACTGGGTCTTAGTGTCATGCCATCAGATTGTAGCTGGCAGGAAGGGCCCATAGGGTCCTGTACACAGCCTCCTGAAAAATCACAACACCCTGTTTAAGTACTTCTCTAAAGCAGCCCATAGACAAGCCCTTTTCATTTCGTTCAACCAGTGTGTGGAATGATGATAAATGACTACATTTTTCCATCCACACATTTATGGTGGATGGGGGAATCTTTGTTTGTTGTTTTTTGACATGCATTGCTCTTCCATGTGCTCCTTGCTGCAAAGGCCAGTTATTTGTTAGGGTGGTTGACATTTGTTTGTACTGTAGTTGAACTGGTGATGGGACACACTGGATACCTTTGCTGCCATTGTACTATTGCTAAGTGTCCAATGCTTTCCTATACTTTTAAGGAGTGGTGAGCTCCCTCCAGGCATACCTGTCCTTAATCTATCCATTATTATATACAGCAGATATAAAAGGTCTATACACCCCTGTTAAAATGTCAGGTTTTTGTGCTGTAAATAAATGAGACAAAGATAAATCATTTCAGAACTTTTTCCACCTTGAATGTGACCTATAAACTGTACAACTCGGAAATCTTTGGATGGGGAAGCAAAAAAATAAAATAATGGGGTTGATAAGTGTGCACACACTCTTATAACTGGGGATGTAGCTGTGTTCAGAATTAAAGGGTCACTAAAGGAATTATTTTTTTTAGTTAAATAGCTTCCTTTACCTTACTGCAGTCCTGTTTTTTTTTTAAATGTTTCACGGTACCGTACTTTAATAAACAAAAAAACAAAAAAAACACACAATACAATTTTGGCTTTGTAAACGCATCATGGATGTATTTTGGACAAATTATAAGTATAGCACATTAAACCTAATAAAAGTATTAAAAAAAAAAACTGGTGTCATTTTGACCCTTTGGTTATCTCTTGGTGTGGGCCAACCTTGGGCTTTCTAGTCATGAAGGCTACTAAAATATTAAACATGCCTAACTGTGAACATTAACTGATTTATTTCCCATTAAAAAAAAAATTAAAGCAGACAAATGTAAGAAGAAATGTTTGGTTAAAAACAGGATGCAAGACAACAGCAAAAGGATGAAA
Source organism: Rana temporaria (assembly GCF_905171775.1). Lineage (NCBI taxonomy): Eukaryota > Metazoa > Chordata > Amphibia > Anura > Ranidae > Rana > Rana temporaria. The sequence goes on along the minus strand of NC_053492.1, from coordinate 404,252,449 downwards.
TCAGTGCATTCAGGCTTTCCTTCATTGACTGACGTAGAAAAGATTGGATCTCCCATATCAGTGCAATGGAGTGGGTTAACAGTCATAATGAAAATGGGCTCAACACTTCCACTGCACTGTATGAGGATACTTACTAGAAGATGTGAGGATGTCAAAAAGTCTAGCACTACTTGATAATTAAGAACAGGGAAAGTACATAGATTACTGAATAAGGAAATTTAGAGCAGAATTGGAAATATAGTAAAAAGCAATGTAGAGAGGAATAGACAACCAAGCTGTAAACATACCTTGCTCTTCAACTGGTCAAACATCATTGAATAGATAAATAACAACGTGAAAAGGTTTTTTTTGTTTTAGAAACGGTCTGTTGTCACACCTTATAAAATGCACTGTTTTATAGAAAATTGATAGTTTACACTGAAGAAATTTAAGACTGTAATTAATAAACATTTAAGGGGCATTTCTATCAAAAAGTGATATCCAGCATTGGCTTTTGACCCCATCATAACAGTGGATTCCCCGCACCCTAAAATATTTATGGAGTGAAGAGCTGCAGTTACAAATTTCACAGCAGCGCCATCTGCTGGTAAAAACTGGTAATATGGCAATGACTTTCCCAGAGCGCCACTGTACACAATAGAGGGGTTCCAGTTCACCCAGAAAATCAGGGATTTCCATTTAGGATGGAAATCCAATTTAACACTTTTTGCTCTCTCACAGGCATGTTGCCATTTGTGCTGATGTATCCATCAGCTACTTCAGCTGATGACTTGCTTCAGCCCAACTACATGTGTTGAGAATGTAAAGAGGAAAGAAAGCCTGAATCTCCCAAGAAAAGACAAAGAAATGGTTAGCAGAGAGAAGACTATTTGGTCTGTGAAGCGCTCTTATGTTTAGGTGTGCTGCTAGAGGCTCTACGGAGAGACGTACCATCTAAGGGGTTAGTAAGGCCACTGCTACTCCAGTCAAACTGGACAGGTGGGAGGGATTCCTGCAAAGGAAAGAAAAATAGGACAAAGATTACATTCTACACAACTTTAATGATACTAAAAAGGTAACATTTAAAAAAAATAAAATAAACATGTTAAACTTGCCTGCTCTGTGCAATGATTTTGCACAGAGAAACCCTGGTCATCCTTATCTTGGCTCCCCCACTCCCCTCTGTGGACTGCCTCTATAGCAAGCGGTTTGTGTGTGCTCACTCCTGAGCCCTGCTCTAAATGTCTATAAGACACACAGAGCAGGGCTCAGCCCCACCTACCACTACTTGTCACTGGCTGACAGCAGCGGGAGCCGATGGCTTCTGCTTAGGTCTCTGAGCCAATGAAGAGGGACAGATCTGGGAGAGCTGCTCTCATGCACATTGTTGGATCAAGATCGGGCTCAGGTAAGTATTAGGGGGCTGGGGGGAGCTGCATACAGAAGTTTTTTTTTACCTGTGTGCATAGAATGCATGAAAGGAACCCTTCAGCCTTTAGAACCACTTTAAACATATTGTAACAGTAATAAAAACTAAGAGACAACATCAAAAGACCAAACATTTAAAGAGATTTCCAAGAAAAATTAAAAAGCCAATATGCCTGGGATTCCTGTTTTTAATATCAGAGTAAATTTTTCCTCCCAAAATCCTCTTTCAAATTTCCTTTTCCAATCTTTTCCATGCCTGGAGGACTTAAGTCACACCATACCAGCACATACAATGGATTCAACAGACTCCATGGCATAGAACAATGTTTACCAAACTGTAGGATGTGTAACACTGGTGGTAGTCACCCTTACTGTAGGATGGACACTGCAGATCTTGGGATGATTTCCGTACAGGGAAGAATATGCGTACTCTTTGAGCCACCTAACAGCAGTATACAATTAGGTCCATGTATATATTTGAACACAGGCACATTTTTTTTTTCAGGCCTTTACCAAAACATGAGGGTATGTACATCCAAATCAGAGAGGGGTTTAGGAATCATAGCTCTTAAGAAAAGACATCCCCTTTTTCAAGGGACCAAAAGTATTTGACCAAAAGTATTTGGACAAGCTGTTTCAAGGCCAGGTGTGGGCTACTCCTTCATTATTTCTTCATCAATTAAGCAGATAAAAGGACTGAGTTGATGCTAAGTGTGGTATTTGCATACAGAATATATTGCTGTGAACCTACATCATGTGTTCAAAGGAGCTGTCCATGCAAGTGAAACAGGCCATTGTAAGGCTTAAAAAAATGAAACAAATCCATCAGAGAGATAGCAGCAATAAAAGGAGTGGCCAAATCGACAGTTTAGTACATTCTGAGGAAAGAACGTACTGGTGAGCTCAGCAACATAAAAAAGGCTTGGACGTCCACGGAAGACAAGAGTGGTTGATAATCGCAGGATCCTCTCTATGGTGAAGAAAAACCCATTCACAACATTCAGACAAGTGAAGGACACTCTCCAGGAGGTGGGCGCATTATTGTCAAAGTCTATAATCAAGAAAAGACTTCATGAGAGCAAATACAGAGGGTTGACATCAAGGTGCAAACCATTCATAAGCCTAAAGAACAGAAAAGCCAGATTAGACTTTGCCAAAAAACATCTAATAAAGCCAGACCTGTTCTGGAAAAGCATTCTTTGTACAGACAAAACTAAGATTAATCTGTACCAGAAAGACAGGAAGAAAAAAAAGTGTGGAGAAGGCTTGGAACAGCTTATGGTCCAAACCACACAATATCTTCTGTAAAACTTGGTGGAGGCAGTGTGATGGTATGGGCATGCATGGCTTCCAGTGGCACTGGGTTATTGGTGTTTATTGATGTTACAGAAGAAGCGTGATAAATTCTGCAGTGTTTAGCGATATACTGTCAGCCCAGATTCAGCCAAATGCAGTAAAGATGATTGGACGATGCTTCACAGTACAGATGGACAATGATTCAAAACACACTGCAAAAGCAACCCAGGAGCTTTCGAAGGAAAATAAGTGGAATATTCTGCAATGGCAAATTAAGGGCAAAAAGACCCACAAACAAATAACAACTGAAGACAGTTGCAGTTAGAGCCTGGCAAAGCATCAGAAACGAGGAAACCCAGTCTTTGGTAATGTCTATGGGTTCCAGACGTCAGGCAGTCATTACCGGTAAAGGATTTTCAACAAAATATTAAAAATGAACATTTTATTTAGGATGTTATTTCTTTGTCCAATTACATTCAAGCCCCTGAAAATGGGGGGACTGTGTATAAAAATGGTTGCAGTTCCTAAAGTTTGTACTTGATATTGATGCTCAACCCCTTGAATCAAGTTGAAAGTCTGCAATTTATTTGGATTGTTTTGTTTTGTTTACATTTTATTCTGGTGGCATACAGAGCCAAAAGTATGAACATTGTGCCTGTGTCCAAATATATATATATGGACCTAACTGTATATCACAGGAGACGAGGTTAAAGCAATATCGGTAGCAGCTGTACGTGTTCCACTAGAGATTTTGGAAAAGACAGCACCACAACTGAATTTTTACAGTGTAAGGGAGTTAGAAATTTGGCTTTTTTTTTTCTTTAATATTTGAGTGACACTGCATTGGTTATAAAGGTGCTGCACAAGTGAGCAAAGTTTGTTTTGCTGTTGCAGCGCAATATCAGATTTAACCAGTAGATGGAGCTGTAAGCAAGAGCTGGAGGAAAACGCAATTCAACTTAAACATAGGAGATGTGTGAAGAGCTTATAGTACAGAAACAGGTTTACAAAATAATTAAAATAAATGCACAACAAATTCCCACATTTTTACGAATGCACGTAAACACATTGGGTAATACTGTAGAAACACAAAGTATTATTTTGGCAGTCTTGCAGTGTAGGAGGATAAAATGTAAAAACCACAGTCTAAAGCAGTAGTTTCAAAACTGTGGCCTGGGGGGTCAGTTTTGGCCTTTTGCGGTATTTGGGGCACTATTCCATCCACTGACACCAACAATGGGTCACTATTCCTCCCACTGACACCAACAATGGGTCACTATTCCTCCCACTGACACCAATGATGGGGCAACCATTGCTCACAATGACTCCAGGGATTGGGCTTTATTCTTCATAATGACATCAATGGGGTACTATTCCTCCCACTGACATCAGTAATCAGAAATTGAGCATTTTCTTTTCCCACTGACCACAGTCTGACCCCCTTAAAGTCTGAAGGACAGTAAACTGGCCCTTTGTTTAGAAAGTTTGGAGACCCCTGGTCTAAAGGAATATAGTAGTAAACGCAATACAGCCTATGCACTAACTATATACTGTGCCACTGAGCCTTATAAACAAGACAACACAGTCCACATGATGGTCTTATAATTTTAAGGTCCCTTTCACACTGAGGCGTATTATAGCCTTTTTAGTGCTAAAAATAGCGCATAAATAACGCCTGAAATACTCCTGCCCCAGCAATTTCAATGTGAAAGCTCGAGGGCATTCACACTGAGGCGATGCGCTGGCGGGAAAAAAAAAAATCTCCTGCAAGCAGCATCTTAGGAGCGGTGAGAGGAGCGGTGTGTATACTGCTCCTTCACCACTCCTTCCCATTGAAAACAATAGGACACCGCGGTAATACCGCCGGCAATGGACCTCTGCAGAGGCGCATTGCCGGCGGTATTAACGCTTTTTCGGCCGCTAGCGGGGGTTAATACCGCACCGCTAGCGGCCGAATACCGCCGCAATTCCGACAGTATACTGCCACCACACATGCTGCCCCAGTGTGAAAGGGGCCTTATAGGGAATTTGTATTACCAGAAAAGTAAAGACTATTACCTTTTATTAATATAAAAAAATGTGCAGCGCTATAAATAAGTTGCAGAGAGCATACAAATACAGTAGTGATATAGCTGAGCTAGGATGTACGGCACGGCCCATCGCAGCCATTTTGCGTACTGGCGAGAGGAATTGTTCCATGTAACTGAATTGTATGTGCTTGTAAACTACTGCCTATATGTAAGTGCAAGATTTTAGATTAAAATAAATGTTTTATACTGGATTACACTATAGTCGATTTGCCACAAGTCCGCAAAACTGCTGAACAACAACGCATGTCCTGCAGTGTGAGTTATTAAGGGAGTTTTTCAGCAGCTGTGCGGACTTGTGGCAGGCTACACTCCTGCTGATGAACGCAGTGTACACTTTTGGGTCCTTGTGAGTTCTGGATGTCCTTTACCTTTGACGCTGTTTGTGGACTATCATTTTCATCCTGTTTGGAGTGAGACTGCCACTGACCTGTGCATCATTTGATTTCCATGCCCATAATGATGGCTTTCTGGTAAGCAGACTGATTGCACAAGGGTGTGGTATGTTTCCTCGTCTGCACACTGAAGCTTTGGTGGAGGTCCTTTATTTCAACTTCATTGATGATCATACTTATTTGGACGTTTATATTCATATTATTATAATTTTTTATTCACTGGAGCGCTGCACTATTGGTGCTAGCCGCTTTGTACTAATACTATTATGTTTCTAGTTAGCGCAGATATCTGTTCACCCCGTATTTTCACACACATATTATATATATATATATATATATATATATATATATATATATATATATATATATATATATATATATATATATATATATATATATATATATATATATATATATATACATACATATACACACACACACACACACACACACACACACACACACATATACATATATACATACATATACACACACGTTAAAATGTCAGGTTTCTGTGATGTAAAAAAAAAAAGACAAAGATAAATAATTTCAGATTTTTTTTCCACCTTTAATGTGACCTATAAACTCTACAACTCAGTTGAACAACAAACTGAAATCTTTTAGGTGGAGGGAAGTAAAAATAAAAAAATAAAATATGGTTGCCTAAGTGTGCATAACCTTTTAACTAATACTGTATTTATCGGCGTATACCGCACACTTTTTTGCCCTGAAAATCAGGGCAAAATCGTGGGTGCGCGGTATACGCCGATACCCACATTCCTGCTCCGAGTTTGAATATTGCGCCGACATATACCGAGCGCAGTACACTCGGGTATAGTCGGCCAGTCTCGGCTCCTTCCGCGCTCATGTCCTGGACGTACAGGACGTCAGCGCGAGAGTTGCCGAGCCTGCCCGACAATACACGAGTGTACTGCGCTCTGTATATGTCGGCGCAGTATTCAAACTCGGCGCGAGAAACGAGCGGGGAGGACGCGAGAACGCCGCACCCGACGGAGAGGACACCCGAAGCCGCAGACGGAACCCCGGACCCGACGAAGAGGACACCTGAAGCCGCAGAAGGACGCCAGACCCGACGAAGAGGACACCCGAAGCCGCAGACGGACCCGACGAAGAGGACACCTGAAGCCGCAGAAGGCTGCCGGACCCGACGAAGAGGACACCCGAAGCTGCAGACAGACGCCGGACCCGACGAGGCCGCCGATGGACGCCGCGCAAGACACCAAAACTGTAAGTACAAAAAAAACTTTTTTCCCCACAGGATTCGGGCAACTTTAGGGGTGCGCGGTATACGCGGGAGCGCGTTATACCGCGATAAATACGGTACTTTGTGGAAGCACATTTGATTTTATTACAGCACTCAGTCTTTTTGGGTATGAGTCTATCAGCATGGCACATCTTGACTTGGCAAAACACTCCAAATCTGTCAGATTGTGAGGGCATCTCCTGTTCAGATCACCCCACAGATTTTCAATCAGATTCAGGTCTGGGCTCTGGCTGGGCCATTCCAAAACTTTCCTCTTCTTCTGGTGAAGCCCTTCCTTTGTTGATTTGGATGTATGCTTTGGGTCGTTATCATGCAGAAGCCTGAATGTTTTGTGCCAATATTGACTGGTATTTGGAAGTACTGTATTTGCATGCCCTCAGCAGTTTATTTATAGCGCTTCACATTTTTATATACATTTTTATGTACTCCACCAAAGTATAGCAGCTTTTTTTCAAACAGAGACCTACGAGCCGGTTCACACAGGGGCGGTACGGCTTTGGGGGAAACTCGGCAAGGCGATCTCAAGACGACTTGAGAGGCGGCATGCAAAATGACTTCTGTATTGAAGTTAATGCAAGTCTCCCCGAGTTGCCCCCAAAGTCGTACAAGAACCTTTTTCCAAGTCGGAGCGACTTGCGTCGCTCCTATTAGAATGGTTCTATTGAATAGAGTGGATCTCGACTTGTCAGGCAGCTGAGTCGCCTGACGAGTCGCCCCTGTGTGAACCGGCTAAGCGTGAAGAGATTGGTTTGACATATATGACATTTTATTTCCTAAATAAACATGTGTGATGTGCGTTTACCTATCAGTTATCAGGAAAAAGGTCTACAACAATCTATGCCATCACACAAATTATGGAGGACCTACTATGCAAACATGAAATACAACAGAGGGATTTACTAAAACTGGAGTAGACAGAATCTGGAGCAATTGTGCATAGTTACCAATCAGTAGAGTCAGCAGTGTAGGTGGCACCCATGGGTGGCTGGAAAGGGGTAAAAACAGATGGCTGAGCAGAATTCTAACATTACAGCCTGACACGGCTGTACACATGCCATGGCCGGGAAATTTTTAGAGGCTGCAGAGATTGACACAACTATCAAACCCGCTTATTATAATAATGGGGGTGCACTGCAACTGCAAGCCAAATATTTGGCTCATAGTTTATAAAAAAAAAATAAAAATTATAATAATCTTAGAAAAGCCTCAGAAATAACAGGCGTTAAGAAGCGGCAGTAGCGCCTCCTAGTGCTCATCATTCGCTGCTATATTGTAATCCACGGTTGGTTGGTTTTCACAGAGTGGTAAGCTTGCTGCCTGTCTGAAATTATTATACAGGATTTATAAAGCGCCAACAGTTTAGGCAGCACGTTACAAGTTCAATAAAGAAGGAATAGGAGGGCCCTGAAATAACCATATATGTGATATACAGACAATGCCAAAGTGATGACCAAAATACAACGCAGATGGTCGCACATTAATGACAAGACAACTCATATACCTGCAACTGGTCGGAAGAAGAAATGTCATCTGGAGAAATATGAGAAGACTGTCCTATGGAGGCAATTTTCTCTGCAGCAGATAAAGGCTTGAGGGGCTCTTTCGTTGGCTCCAGCATACCCTACAGAAACATGAAAATGGAAAATAAATACATTGATAAGCAAAACACAAGTTTTACATTATCATTTTGCAGAAACATTTTTGAATTAGGGCTGAGGACTCTACCCTCACATGATGGCAATCAGACCTGGGGACTAATGCCGCGTACACACGATCATTTTTCGGCATGAAGGAAAACGTAGTTTTTCAGCATGTCCAAAAAACGAAGTTTTTCCAACTTCATCATTAAAAACGACGTTGCCCACACACCATCGTTTTAAAAAAATGATGAACAAAGCGTGGTGACGTACAACGGCACTCTAAAGGGGAAGTTCTATTCGCCTTTGGGCTGCTTTAGCCGATTCCTTGTTAGTAAAAGACGATTTGCGTTTTTTTGTCTGTTACAGCGTGATGAATGTGTTTACTCCATTATGAACGGTAGTTTTACCAGAACGAGCGCTCCTATCTCATAACTTGCTTCTGAGCATGCGCGGGTTTAAAACGACGTTTTTGCCCACACACGATCATTTTTTACAACCCGAAAAACAAAATTTTTTTAAAACGACGTTAAAAAATGCAGCATGTTCGAATTTTTATTTTGTGCAGCCACACACACAATCATTTTAAATGACATTTTTAAAAACTAAGTTTTTTTCATGCCGAAAAATGATCGTGTGTACGCGGCATTACTGTCTAGGCATCTAGTGCTGTATCACAAAAGGAAACCGAAAGTTATAGCTTCCCTATACCAGAAATTATGTACGGCGCAGGGCTCACAGAGGCGAACAGGACAGTGGAGAGTGTAGAGAAAGTATAAGGATTGGAGATTATCATACTAATCCTGAATGGGCAAAGTACCAGTTTGCTTTAAAGGAAGAATTGCAAGCTTCTTCTAGAAAGTACCTACAGTATTAATTATTAGAACGACTGCTTAACAGTATTTTGTAAGCGGATTTTCAGGTCATATTTAAAAAAATGAATGTCCAGACAAATGTTTTTGGTTTTGGATAGAGGGGAAGGATAATTCAACCAATCCATAGGGGAGTCATGTTTGTCTGTTAAACCAGCAGGTTGAACAAAAAAAAGAAATAAAAAATTGACTTGATTCCCCCATTCACACAATTGATGTCGATGAGAGAATCCTTCCCACTGTGTCCGTGTATCCTGATAGTGAGGAGACTTCCCTGCCGACAGAATACACTGATCAGCATAACAGGATATAGCCGGCGGCGCTGAGTGGATGGGAAAAATCCAAAAGGCTGGTTGCACAGAAATCAATCATTGGGCTGACTTCTGTACATCCAAGCCTGTCCATACAGTATCTCACAAAAGTGAGTACACCCCTCACAGTTTTGTAAATATTTTATTTATCTTTTTATGTGACAACACTGAAGAAATTACAGAAGAAATAAATGACTAAAGAAAGGGGACAGTGTAAATATGCTGTCCCCTCAAAATAACTCAACACGCCATTAATCCCTAAACTGCTGGCAATAAAAGTGAGTACACCCCTAAGTGAAAATGTCCAAATTGGACCAACAGTAACACAGACACAAAATAGAAGTTATCCAAGAAGTGCAACATGCAAAAGTATTAAAGGAGAAGTGTGCGATTATAAAAAAATAAACACACATAGCCACTTACCTGCTGCATCTCATGACCGCTGATCACTCAGTTCTTGATCAGCTCTGAGCAGAGAGCAGTGACTGTTTGTCAATGGCTCTCTGCTCTGCTTCTCCAAGGCTCACTGGAGTGTCAGGCTGGAGAAGGCGGCGGGAGTGGCTGGCTCAGGCTCTCACTGGCACGGTGAGAGGCTGAGACAGCTGCCTGTAAGGCATCTGGGTAGATCCTGACCTTATTGTCGGGGTCCTTCTCGGGTCTGTGACGTCAGCCAACAGCAGGCTTTAGACCACTGTCGGTTGATTCTGGGTCACAGGACAGCACAAATATTTTTGTTACTTTAGATCATGAAAATGATTGACCATTTCAGTTTTATATGTCAATTGTTCGGGTATATCAAAGTAGTCTCTAAACTGCGGCCCGGTAGCTAGATGTGGCCCTTAAGCTTATCTCTATCTGGCCCTTGGGGCACTATTCTTCCCTCAGCTAAATAAAAAGGCACTATTCTCCCAACTGACACCAACCAAAGAGCATCATTTCTGACAACAATGGGCAATTCCTCCTGTTGACATCAATGATGGGGGGACTATTTCTCCCACTGACACCAACATTGGGGCACTATCCTCCCACTGGCTCCAATAATGGGGCGCCATTCTTCCTACCGACACCAACATTGGGGCTCTATTCCTCCCCATAATACCAAAGATGGGGCATTGTTTACTCCCACTGACCAAGGCCTTTTTTTATCCCACTGGCCACAGTACGGCCCCTCTAAAGTCTGAAAGACAGTAAACCAGCCCTTTAAGTAGAAAGTTTGAAGACCCCTACGGTATATTATCTTCTTATGTAGGCAATGAAGTTCTAGGCCCGGATTCAGATACATTTGCGTATCTTTCGGCGGGCGTAGCGTATCTCAGATACACTACGCCGCCGTAACTTACAGCGGCAGGTCCCGTATTCAGAACGAACTTGCGCTGTAAGTTACGGCGGCATAGTGTAACTGGGCCGGCGTAAGCCTGCCCAATTCAAATTAGGAGGAGGTGGATGTGTTTTATGTTAATTACTCGTGACCCCACGTAAATGATGCTTTTTACGAACTGCGCATGCGCCGTCCGTGGACATATCCCAGTGCGCATGCTCCAAATTACGCCGCAAAGCCTCATTGGTTTCGATGTGAACGTAACTTACGCAAAGCCCTATTCGCGAACGACTTACGCAAACGACGCAAAATTCGGCGCTGGCCCGACGTCCATACTTAACATTGGCTACTCCTCTTAGAGCAGGGGTAACTTTACGCCGGAAAAAGCCTTACGTAAACGACTTAAAAAAATGCGCCAGGCGGACGTACGTTTCTGAATCCGCGTATCTACCTAATCTACATATTCTATGCGTAAATATACGGAAGCGCCACCTAGCGTCCAGCGTAAATATGCAACTAAAATACGACGGCGTAAGAGACTTACGCCGGTCGGATCTTAGGGAAATCTATGCGTAACTGATTCTAAGAATCAGGCGCATAGATATGACCCTGCACACTCAGAGTTACGACGGCGTATCTGGAGATACACCGTCGTAACTCGTATCTGAATCCGGCCCCTAATGTTTTTCTGTTTAAATATGTTCAACAGGGTTCTTGGGATTGTGGCAAAATTTGCACCAGGCTCCTTCCCTGTTCCAGCATGACTATGTCCCTGTGCAAAAAGCCAGCTCCATACAGGCATAGCTGGAGAAATTTGGTGTGGAGAAACTCAGATGGCATGCACAGACCTTTTTGGATGAACTGGAGCCCTGAGCAACGCCTTCTCGTCCGGTACCTGACCTCACAAATGTACTTTTGGATCAATGGGAACAAACAGGATTTTTTTTTAAAGCTGATTAACACTCAGCTGTAAAAACTGCTCTTATACAAACTGAAACTCAAGTGTACAAGACCTACATGCCTTATAAAATATGGAAAAGAAAGAAAAAAAACCTTGCTTACCAGTCCAGCTGCATACATGGGAACAATGACTGGTTGCTTCTTGTTACCTGTAAAAAGCTATAAAAAATATTGCAGTTAAATAAAAATTAAATTAAATAATAAAAATAATGAAGCTGAATTTCAGGCAAGCCACTTAATTCACCATTTAAATACTTATAAGAGCTCTTTCACATGTCTGTCCGTTTTCACGGACTACGCTTGCTCAGCAGAGATCACTCCGTTGATCCCCACTGAGCAGGGGGATGACAAGTCCATCTCTGCTCACTGTGCGGAGACGGACCTGTCAGAGCCCCGCTCTCCTCTATGGGGGATCGGATGAAAAAGGATCTGCCTTTCTGTTTTCATGCAATCCGATCAGCCAGACAGATGGAAAATAGGGTTTTCCATTCATCTGGATTTAGCGGAGCGGATCATATTGGATGTCAGTAGACATACGTTGCGCCATAGAGGTACATGGAGCGTCAGTTCAGGTCCCATGATGGCCAGCTAAAGAATTTTCAGGACCTGGAGACTATTTGCAAAGAACAGGCAACCTCACCACATGAGAAAATAAAGGGCCTTTAGATGGCTATACACAGACAGCTTTTTGTTTATCCATAGAGTGGTTTGAAGAAAAAAAAAAGTGATCCCAGCACCTACAGAAATGTTGTGGATGCAGGGATTCCCCAACCCCCCCCCCCCCCCCCCTGTATTCTGACAGCAGGGACTCCTGCTTAACCAGCCAAATTTCAATACGTGTGTACCCAGCTTAAAGAGGTTATAAAGGGATTTTTTTTTTACCTTCATGCATTCTATGTAGGAAGGTAAAAACACTTTTAATGTGCTGCTCCCCCCTCCCTATATTCACCTGAGCCCAATCACAATCCAGCGATGTGTAGGAGAGCAGAAGTTATCCCAGGTCTATCCCTCCTCATTGGCTGAGACACACTGTCAATCACAGCCAGTGAGTGAGCGGGGCCAAGGCTAAGCTGCGTGTTTTATAGACACACAGAGGCAGCTTGGGAGGGATCATGCATGAGTGCCCCCAGAACAAGCAGCATGCTCTGGGGGCACTCAGCAGGGGGGAGGAGCCAGGAGCGCCGGCGGGGGACCCGAGAAGAAGAGGATCGGGGCTGCTGTGTGCAAAACCACTACATGGGGCAGGCAAGTATGACAGGTTTGTTATTTAAAAAAATAAATAAGTCTGAATTTTTACAAATGCTTTAAAGTTATGAAAAGGACCATGATTTTACTTCTTCGCTATAACTTTTTTAATGATTGTGTGATCATTTGTGTTTCATTTGAATCAAACATAGATCACCTTTGCTGTGTTAATACATTTTGCTGTCAATAGCAACACAGCTACAAATCACCTAAAGAGTCTATTCATATAAACAGAATGGCTTTAAATGTTTAACCGTATATCTTTTTCTAGAAAGGAGTGGGGTGAAAACAGAAAGAAAATAAATATTTAGTGTCAGTCTGACATATGAGAAAGTACTAAACCACTTTCAGGCCAAACCATGCCGCATAGAAACAGCTTTCTGTGGCAATTTTTTTTTAAAAGGTTACAGATTATTCACCATAAATGATACTTAAAGCGGAGTTCCACCCAAAAATGGAACTTCCGCTTTTCGGAACTCTCCCCCCCTCTGGTGTCACATTTGGCACCTTTCAGTGGGGAGGGCGGTGCAGATACCTGTATAAAACAGGTATTTGCACCACTTCCGGGTATCGACTCCCGCGGGAGTCACGCCTCTTTTCGTCAACACACTGTTCCCGGGAGAGAGCGGGGACCAGTGACGGCGCGCCGCGCTACTCGCGCAGTAGGGAACCGGGCAAAAATGGCGGCGGCAGCATCAGAGGACTGAGCGATTGCTCGTCATCGTCTGCCGACTTCGCGGGCGCGCTGGACAGGTAAGTGTTAATTTTTTAAAGTCAGCAGCTGCAGTATTTGTAGCTGCTGTCTTTTAAAAAAAAAAATCTCGGGGGGTCCTCCGCTTTAAAACAGTGGAGGTTTTCCCTGAACTGCTAGTTAACAGGTTCATTCAAGCAGCTTGTCCCTTTCCTACAGAGCCTTTATCCAGCAGCTCCGTGGCTTTCAGAAACAGACAATAGTGCAGAGAGAACTAACATACTATGTTCCTTGTGTCAATTCCAAGGGAGCACAGGAGTTTTTTGTTGCTATGTGAACCTCCCCACTGGTACTTCAGTCCGAAGGCATCGTGGATATCCTGCAGCTCAGCCCATAAGTCCAGCACTGCAGTGCATAACCTTTCAAAACAAACAAAAAAAAGGAAAAAAAAAAATAAAGTAGTTAGCAAGCTTCCACAAGTTGTCCAGATTTAACCACTTCAATTCCGGACATTTGAATCCCTTCCTGCCCAGGACAATTTTCAGCTTTCAGTGCTGTCACACTTTTTGCAACACTGTACCCAAATTACATTTGTATCATTTTTTGAGACAGAGTTTTCTTTTGGTGGCATTTAATCGCCACTGGGCTTTTATTTTTTAACAAAAAAGACAAACTTTGATGGAAAAAAAATGTAAATATGCTTTTCTTAGTTTCTATTACACAATTTTGTAAATGTGTCATTTTTCTCCTTCACTGAAGTGCGCTGATGAGGCTGACCTCATGATAAAAAATCTCCATAGGCGACGCTTTCAATTTTTTTTACAGGTTACCAGTTTTGAATTACAGAGGAGGACTAGTGCTAGAATTGTTGCTGGCACTCTAATGCACGCAGCGATACCTCACGTGTAAAGATGAGCTCTTGCGTGTTCGCATAGAACACGTGCAGAGCCCGCCAGGAAGTGTGCACGGTGCTGCGCTAATCACAGTCAGGGAGACATTGTCCCGATGCTCGGCTGCAGGGATCGTGAAATGTCTCCCTGGCTGTGATTAGCGCAGCGCCGTGCACACTTCCTGGCGAACACACCAGAGCTCGTCCTTACTCACGTGTGGTTTGAACAGCAATTACATATGTGGGCGGGACTTGCGTGTGCATTCGCTTCTGAGCGCGATCTACCATGGACGGGGGCATTTTAAAAAATAAATACTTTCTATTGTTTTTTACTTTTTTTTTAAAAAAAAAATTTTTTTTATCACTTTTATTCCTAATAGATGAAATGTAAATATCCCTTGTAATAGGAATGGTGCGTGACAGGTCCTCTTTATGAAGAAACACGGGGTCAATAAGACCCCACATCTGTCCTCCAGGCTGAAAAACACAAGATCAAAAAACAAAATTCACCAATCAAATGCTTACCAGCTGCAATGGCGGCTTTGTTTACAATCGCGGCCCAGAAGTGACGTCATAACGCCGCAGCCGAGCCTCCGACGGTCATAGAGATGACCATCTGGTCCCCGGAAATCTCTATGGTCGTCTCTAAGTTCTAATGGCACGGGAGAGCCCGGAGAAGCACCGGATGGCGGCGGGAGGAGAAAAAAAATGATTACTGATCCTTGGTTTACATCATGTGATCAGCTGTCATTGGCTGAGAGCTGATCACATAGTAAGGGGCCAGGACCGGCCCCTTACAGGGATCTGTGATCTACGGAGTCTCAGTGACACAGTGATCACATCGCGTGCGTGCAAAGGGGAGGACGTCTATTGACGTCCTCCCGGATTTTCAGGCCCGAGCTGTAGCCGTCATTTAACTATAGAGCAGGCCTCTAGTGGTTAATCAGTGCAGTTTGCATCTGAAAATATAATACAAATACATCAATTTTCATAACCTCTTAATTTAACTAGCATGCAAAAAACCGAACCATCATTTGCTCCGATAATCTCATTGCGTGTACGAGACTCAAGAGACAGAAGCAGCTCTAGCAATGGCTATAAATGGAGCGTGCCTTTGATGAACCCTAGGATGAACCTTTGTCCTTTTCTATCCAGAGTAAGTTTGCTACATACCTGCTAGTGGACCGAGATTTTGAGGTTTCCTCTTGTTGCTCTGTGCATAGCAGAAGACGATCCAGAGGTGATATGTTTTCTTCTATAACAGCAGCAGAAGGAAGAGGAAAGGAGGCCTGGATGACTCGCTCAAGACGTTCCAATAACGAATGCTACAGTACAGGAGAAAACAGGAATTATACATATCCATGGATAGCCATGTTAAAGTCATTGTAAAGGTGTTTTTTTTTAAATAACAAACAAGTCATACATACCTGCTCTGTACAAGGGTTTTGCACAGAGCAGCCCGGATCCTCCGGGTGGCCCCCCGGCGGCGCTCGAGGCTCCTTCTCTTCAACGGGTGCCCCCATGGAGAGATGCTTTCTCTAGGGGCACCCGGGTGGGCGCGTTCACACGTCCTGCTGCTGCGTCCATTGACACAGACAACAGGACTCAGCCCCTGCCCCCGGCTCACTAGATTAGACTGACAGGAGTAGGAGCCAATGGCTCCTGCTGCCATCAAGCTATCCAATGAGGACACGAGACAGTGGCTGGAGCTTCTGGGCTTGTAATGATCGAGTTCAAGTAAGAAAGGGGGGTCTGGGTGGCAGTTGAAGCACAAAAGGTTTTTGCACCTTAATGCATAGAATGCATTAAGGTGAAAAACCATGAGACTTAATCCAGCGATGTGCATGAGCGCATTGGCTCCCGCTGCTGTCAATCAAATCCAGTGACACAGGAGCAATGGGCAGGGCCGAGTCCCATCTGTTTCAATGGACTCGGGAGCGAGCCCGCACCTGTGCCCCCAGGGAAATCGGCTTTCCGTGGGGGCACCTGATGAAAAAGGAGTGGCCTGGAGTGCCAGCAGGGGACCCAAGAAAAAGAGGATCGGGGCTGCAATGTGAAAAACGATTGCACGGAGCAGGTAGGCATAGGCATGTTTTTTTTTTTTAAAGAAAAAAAAGAGGGTTTACTTTAAGGAATTGTTTCAGCATGCTACAGACAGGCAGGTGCGTCTAACGGATTTTGTACAACTCACCCAGTGGACCGAAGAAGGAAATTAATACATTTCTTTGCACTTCTCAGTTACAGAAAGGGCAGACCACAGTAAGATTTTTTCCCTAACAAGCTGGTAATTTTTTATGACTGGCAAGAAGTGCTTGTCATGTTCTCCTCTGGGTACCCCTAAAACGGCCTGATCCGTGCCTCAGCATCACATTTTCCTTTCATGTTCTGTTTACTTGATTTAAAGAGATTGTATTGTGGTTGGTTTACTCATTTGTTTTTATTTTCAGGGGTAATGGGTAAATTGTAGGGATACAAAATGTTGATAGGGTTTTTTTATTAATCCATACTCCATTAATAAATTGCTCTAAAAAGATTTGTAACTATCTTAACAAGGTGGGGGGGGGGGGGGGTGGGCAGGAGAATAAATAGCTGACTGATATGTTAGATTCCATGCCAGATTTATTCTTGTTGATTATCTGATATACCAACTGTAATAGAAGATGCTTTGAATGGTTGAGATTTTTGACCTTCGCACCAGATAAAGCCAAGAGAAGGAACTTGGCCCTGGTTTAGCCCAATTTATTCCCCCAGCTATTCTACAACACATTAACTTTATATTTCTTTATAGGTTCATTCAATTATATTCTCTTCATAGATGATATAATTATATTATTACAATTAACTTCATTTCTCAATTACTTGTCGTCAAATAGCTGCCATGAAGCTATGATTATGACACTTTATGTTACATAATCCTATCCTATAATCCGCTAGGTTATCTATTTTCATTTATACAAGAGTTATGACTTTTCTACTATACTATTGAACATGTTCTGTTAATGGAATATCTATTTCTATTATATTATTACATATGCTCTGTTAATGGAATTTTGTTGATAATTACAGATTTCATGCCAGAATATGGACCCATGTAAGGGTTAATGTTGATGAGTTTGCAAGGGTTAACTGGCAAGTGTTGTACATTTTCAATGATTATGTGTGCATCCAACCTCCCTCCCTCTTCAGTTTCCTCGTCGCTCTATGATAAAGCCCACGTTCACACTAAGGGCGGGTTTGAAATCTTGCGAGTTCACTTCAAACCCACACTTCAGTGCAAGTTCAGGGGTGACTTGACAGACATTTATGTGGGTTCATGCACAGATGTCTATTGAAATTGCCCCTAAAATTGCCAAAAGTAGTGCAGAAACGACTTTTGGGAATCGGTGCGGTGCCACAAAGCTGAACGGTGCCATTGCCGGCAATAGGCTAAGATTTGGAGTGCGATTTCACATGTCAAATTGGCCCAATGGGAACGTAGGCTAAACCATATTGCGAGTGAAACGTATTAGCGGGAGGGGTTCGGGTAGGTGGTTATGACCTGTTCAATAAACCTATACACAGATAGGTAGATTCAGTAAGAGTTAGGCCAGCTTATCAGTAGATAAGCCGACCTAACTCAGAATCTACGCCGACTTATGTTTAAGTGTATTCTCAATCAGAGATACGCTTAAAACATATCTAAGATACGACGGCTTGCGCCGTCCTATCTTAGGTTGCAATATTTCGGATGGCCGCTAGGTGGCGCTTCCATTGCGGTCGGCGTTGAATATGCAAATGATTAGATACGCCGTTTACGTAAGAGATAGGTCGCGTAAAGTTAGAGCTAGGCCCTAGTTGGAATAGTAATGTCAAGTATGGCTGCCGTTCCCGCGTCTAAATTCTAATTTTTTACGTCGTTTGCGTAAGTCGTCCGTGATTCGGGATTTACGTAGTTTATGTCCACGTCCAAATCAATAGGCCGGTGCGGCATACTTAGCCGCAATGCACACTGGGAAATGTAGGCGCATGCGCAGTTAAAAGAAAACGTCAAAAACGTCAGGTCAAGCCCCATTAACATAAAACACGCCCCCTTACACACATTTGAATGACGCGCCCTTACGCCCGCCCGCTTTAGGCTATGCCGCCGTAACTTAGCAGGCACGTACATTGTGAATCATGTACTTGCCTAGCTAACTTACGGCGGCGTAGCCTAAACACGCTAGGCTACGCCGCCGCAAGTTTAGGCCAATGTGTGTGAATCTACCTAAGAGTTCTTTTGGAGTGTGGTATGAATTTCTTTTTCATGGCCATTGGATTGGGCATTTTATGGTTAATCTTCGGCTTGGTTCACACTAGACCCGGCTCCAAAGTCGCACGACTTTCAGTGCATCTTTGAAATACGACTTTAATGCGACTTCATACACTCTGTGGCATTGAAGTCGTATCAAAGTCAGACCAGAGCAGTGCAGGAACCTTTTCTAAAGTTGGACGGACTTGTGTAGTATCAGTTAAGAAGCTCCCATAGGGAAACATTGAATTTCACGTCATCTGACTTGGAGTCTTCAGTGTGAACCGAGCCTAAAGCCTCGTACACACAATCGGATTTTCAGACCGGAATTGTGTGAGGACAGGCTATTGGTGGAAAATCCAACCGTTTGTATTCTCCATCGGACAATTGTTGTCGGATTCTCCGCGGACAAATGTTGGATGGCAGGCTTTAAAATGTTCCGTGGATAGTTGTCTGTTTGTCCGTCGGACAAAAGTCCAAAATACAAACACGCATGCTCGGAATCAATTCTCACCAAACACAACAACATTAGCAGAAGGTGCCCAAAGGGTGGTGCTAAAGAGCTGAAAAAACATGTAGTTTAGTGTTTTTCGGCCGACAATTGTGTGCCGTTTGTATGCAAGACAAATTCTTGGCCAACGCCCTTCGGACAAAAGTCCTACGCTTTGTCCGCAGAAAATCCGATCGTGTGTACCAGGCTTAAGTTGTGAAAGCCTGAATAGCCATTTATAGAATTATATACAGAAGACATTTACAAAGGCTGATTGAAAACACAAACATTGTAATCTTCATGGAAAAAGTCAGTGATGGACAAAATACAGAAGCTCTATAGACAATGCACACAATAATTACTGCTGGTGACTTACATCAGCGGTTTCTCAATGGGCTTTTTTGGCAGAAAATCATGACAAATGCAATCACCTACGTTATTAAAGGAGACTGGAAGAGTCAAATGATGTCTTGCAGACTGGCCTGTGTGTGGCTGTCTTTAGCAAAGAGAAGCAAGATCGTCAAATGAATCGTGTTTATTAATGGATTAGCAATCAATATGTACATAACAGATTCATTTTGCACCAATTTGCTTTAATATATGCAAATGTTGCTAGATCATCTTAGATTTGCAGCAGTGGCTGGCTGTTAAGTCAAGCGCTTGTCTACCACCCGTCGTCATATGACAGCGGGACAAAGACTCTCTCGTTCTGGGTGGACATCATATGACGTTGCGCCTTCCCGAGCCACTAGGGGGCACACGCACGCTGCGTCACTGGGAACCCGATGCGCATGCTTGGCGGCCGCGATGTCCGCCGGGCACCCGCGATTGCCCAGTAACCTAGCAGGACCGTGGATCTGTGTGTGTAAACACACAGGCCCGGATTCTCAGTGGAGATACGACGGCGTATCTCCAGATACGCCGTTGTATCTCTGCGTTGCGCCGTCGTATCTATGCGCCTGATTCTTAGAATCAGTTACGCATAGATATCTGTTAGATCCGACAGGCTTAAGTCTCTTACGCCGTCGGATCGTAACTGCATTTTTACGCTGGCCACTAGGTGGCGCTTCCGTCGAGTTCCGCGTTGAGTATGCAAATTAGCTAGATCTGCGAATTCCCAAACGTACGCCCGGCCGACGCAGTAAAGTTACACCGTTTACGTTAGGCTTTTCCCGGCGTATAGTTGCCCCTGCTATATGGTGGCATAAGTGCGGCGTAACAATGTTAAGTATGGCCGTCGTTCCAGCGTCAAAATTTGAAAAAGTTACGTCGTTTGCGTAAGTCGTCCGTTAATGGGGCTGGACGTCATTTACGTTCACGTCGAAACCAATGACGTCCTTGCGGCGTACTTTGGAGCAATGCACACTGGGAAATTCCACAGACGGCGCATGCGCTGTTCGGGAAAAACGTCAATCACGTCGGGTCACAGTGCATTTACATAAGACACGCCCCCCTGATCCAAATTTGAATTAGGCGGGCTTACGCCGGCCGATTTACGCTACGCCGCAACTTACGGAGCAAGTACTTTGAGAATACAGCACTTGCCCGTCTAAGTTGCGGCGGCGTAACGTAAATCGGATACGTTACGCCGCCGCAGAGATACGCCGCTGGACGTGAATCTGGGCCACAGATCCTTGTCCTGTCAGGGAGAGACCGATGGTGTAACCCTTGTACATAGGTACACGATCTGTCACCTCCCCCCACAGTAAGAATCACTCCCTAGGTAACACATTAACCCCTTGATTGCCCCTAGTGTTATCTCCTTTCCTGCCAGTCATATTTATACAGCAATCAGTGCATTTTTACAGCACGGATCGCTGTATAATTGTGAATGGTACCAAAAATGTGTCAAAAGTGTCCGATGTTTCCGCCACAATATTGCAGTCATGATAAAAAAAAACACAGATCGCCGCCATTACTAGTAAAAAAAGTGAAAGTGCCCGGTATTGAAGTGGTTAAAGATCTGCAGAATTCATTCATAATGGTGCACACAGGCAAATCTCTTTTGCAACAACAGCCAGTTAGCTGGAGGATCAGCAAAACGATTTACCAACATCATCGAAGCTCTTGCAGACCATCAGCATCCACACACAGCTTGAATATCTTGCATGGAATGACTCGATAACAGGCCTGATATTACAACACATTGACAAAGCGTTAAAGAGCTGAGAAAAAATACATTCCCCTCTGGGTGATGATCTATGTACGTTGCAAGGATTTTAACAGATTGCCGACCAGTTCGCACAGATATACTGCAGCCAGTTAGCAGCGCTGCGTGAAACGCTGTACCTGTACGGCGTCTCGCGCTGGAGCACATTGCTGCCGCTGAGGGAGCATATCCGTGGGTCGGGTGGACTCCATGTCCGCCGATGGCCTGCAATCGCCTAGTACAGAGGCAGAACGGGGATCTGCCAGTGTAAACAAACGGATCCCCGTTCTGACAGGGGACATGTCAGAGATCTTCTGTTCCCAGTGAGCTTATCCCCCCTACAGTTAGAACACACCCAGGGAACACACTTATCCCCTTGATCGCCCTCCTAGTGTTAACCCCTTCCCTGCCAGTGTCATTTTTACATTGATCAGTGAATTTTTATAGCACTGATCATTGTAATAATCTCACTGGTCACCAAGTGTAATTTTGGGTCACATTTGTCTGCCGTAATGTCGCAGTCCAGCTTAAAATCGCTGCCATTACTAGTAAAAAAAAAAAAAAGTCCCTAATCTATCTCATAGTTTGTAGACGTGATAACTTTTGCGCAAATCAATCAATATACGCCTATTTTTTTATTTTTTTTTAACAAAAATATGTAGAATATATATCGGCCTAAACTGATGGATAAATTCGTTTTTTATATATTTTTTGGATATGTATTATAACAAAAAGTAAAACAAAATATTTTTTTTCAAAATTGTTGCGCTTTATTTATGGCGCAAAAATTAAAACCGCAGGAGGTGATCAAATAGCACCGAAAGAAAGTGGCATTTGTGGGTAAAAAGGACGTCAATTTTGTTTGGGTACAGCATCGCACGACCACGCAATTGTCAGTTAAAGCGGCGCAGTGTCGTATTGCAAAAAAAGGCCGGTCATATGGGGGGCAAATCCTTCCGGGGCTGAAGTGGTTAAACTTTGTTACAGATTCCTGCCTTTTGTTATTCTAAAGGAATAGCCGTTTATTTTACTGTGTCCATGTGCCAAGCGAACCTGTATGGGAGTGGTTTTGAAATTATTAGGAGATGCACCAAAATTTCAGCAGCCGAAACATACTGGCTGAAAATGGTGCCATCGGCATTTTGCCGATAAAGAAAAAGGTGCCGATAATGGCACCAAAAACGCACGCGATTTTACCATGCTTATGGTGCGTTTTTTATAGGTCATGTGAATCAAAACCCACATCAAAAAACGTAACAGGTGTGTCATTAATATGTTTTTATTGCATTTCAACAGAGAGGTAATTTTTGGTGCTTTTTTTTTTTAACTGACTAAATCGCAGCAGCAAGATTTTTAACACCACAACAGAAGCGCAACGGACCAGTGTGAAGACATACATAGAATTTAAAGGGTTGCATTTTTCTTAAGCTTTTCTTACGCTAAATGTGACAATAATGGGCGACAAATTCATATTCATTTAACCACTTTAATACCAGGCACTTACGCACCTTCCTGCCCAAGCCAATTTTCAGCTTTCAGCGCTGTCGCAATTCGAATGACAAATGCGCGGTCATACTACACTATACCCAAACATTTTTTATCATTTTGTTCCCACAAATAGAGCTTTCTTATGGTGGTATTTGATCACCTCTGCGATTTTTATTTTTTGCGCAACAACTAAAAAATTTTTTTTATTTAAGTTTGTTTTCTTCTTCAATTACGGGCACTGATAAGGTGGCAATGATGGGCACCGATGAGGTGGCACTGATGGGTGGGCACTGATGGGTGGGCACTGATGGGCATCACTTGTTTTATATTTTTGCCAGTCAGTGCCCATGTGTGGGCACTGATTGGCATCTATTGTGAATGTTTTAACATGTGGATGGCCATGGGGTACATACCTGGCCATCCACATGTTGCCCCCTTCCCTGGTGGTCCTGGTGGCTTCCCTGGTGGTCCAGTGTGGGCATCCGCAGGGGCTACGCTGATAAAGAATCAGCATATACCCCCCCTTTCAAGAGAGCCGCCAATCGGCTCTCCTCTACATGCGACTGTCAGACAAGAGTGAGGAAGAGCCGATCAACGGCTCTTCCTGTTTACATCGTGATCAGCCGTGATTGGACACGGCTGATAACGTGGTAAAGAGCCTCCACCGGAGGCTCTTTACTAAGATCGGAGATGCAGGGTGTCAAACTGACACCCCGCATCTATGATTGTCGCGCTGTGCGCCCCCACGGCCGTGCGCCGGCATGTTAATCTGCTTGACGTCAATAGACGTCCAGTCAGAATAACAGAACCACTTTCCGGACGTCAATTTACTATTGACCGGGCGGGAAGTGGTTAAATACAGGGTATGAATTAAAAAGTCGAATATACAGTCCTGATCAAAAGTTTAAGACCACTTGAAAAATGGCAAAGAATCATATTTTACATTGTTGGATCTTAACCTCCCTGGCGGTATGATTCTGTCTGGAATTACGTACCAAAAGCGGTACAATTATTTTGCAAGGAAATTTGGCGTTTTATACTGTAGGTCTGTAATTTTTAGAAATAACTCACTTAAATCTGACCAAGCAAGAGTCTTGTAGGCATCCCGGGTATGATTTTTTTTTTAAAACAAAATTATAAATTATAATATAATAAATAATTATAAATAATTATAACAACAAATAATAATATAATTATAATAAAAATTATTCAATAATGTAATCAACTCAAAATCACTGAAATTTGCAGTTGCAGAATTGTCGCTGTCATTTTTTTTTTTTTTTTATGATGAATTTCCCCACAAATCGCTATCGCACATTTCTGCAAGTGATTATAATTTATTATCGCTGTTTTCTAGCTGATCTAAAACCATTTTTGACATAAAGGGACACTTTTGGACAATCTACAGTTTTTAGGCAGAAATTACATTTTTTATTTTTATAAAAGTACATGTAGGGCACTGGGCAGACCACTAGGGACAAGGGGGGTGTGTATTTTTTACATACAGTACTGTAATCTACAAGATTACAGTATACTGTATGTAAAGTGTTTGTTTACTTTTTTGAAATTGGCGCCGTTCTCCGCTCCCGTGCGTCGTAACGTCGCAGGGAACGGAGATCGGCGGCACACGGGGAGACTGTGAATCAAGCGAGGAGGTCCCGCTCGCTCACACAGCGGGGTGGCATCGCTGGATCCAGGGACAAGGTGAGTAACTTGCCTGTGGATCCAGCAAAAGGTAAGCCGCGCCGCTGCACGTCCACCCCGAGCGTGACTCGGGGATACCGATCCTAACATTGAAAACCAACCCCGAGTCACGCTCGGGGTTTACCGCCAGGGAGGTTAACAAGGTTCCAAGTAGAGCTTCAACATGCCACAAGAAGAAATGAGAGTGAGACAAAACATTTTTTGAGCATTCAATTAATTGAAAGTAACGATTAAACTGAAACAGGCTTCTTTTCAGCTGATCAAAAGTTTAGGACCACATGCCTTTAAAAGGCCAAATCTGTACAAAGATGTGGATTCATTGTCATTTTCTGTCAGGTAGTCACACGTTGTGATGGCAAAGGCAAAAAAACTCCCTTTTTGAACGTGGTCGGGTTTCTGAACTGCATAAGCAGGGTCTCTCACAGCCCACCATCGCTGCTGAGGTGGGACGCAGTAAGACAGTCATTTGGAATTTCTTAAATGATCCTGAGGGTTATGGAACAAAAAAGTCAAGTGGAAGACCCAAAAAAATGTCACCAGCACTGAGCCGGAGGATCCAATTGGCTGTCCGTCAAGACACTGGATGATCCTCGACTCAAATTAAGGCCCTTACTGGTGCTGACTGCAGCCCCATAACCATCAGACGGCATCTGAGACTGAAGGGCTTCAAAAACAAAAAACTTCTTCAAAAACCTCGTCTCCTGGAACGCCACAGAACTGCTCGTTTGGACTTTGCAAGAGTGCACCAAACATGGGACATTTAAAGGTGGAAGAAAGTTTTATTCTCTGATGAGAAAAAATGTAACCTTGATGGTCCTGATGGTTTCCAACGTTACTGGCATGACAAGCAGATCCCACGAGATGTTTTCTACGCGCCACAGTGGAGGGGGCGCCATAATGGTCTGGGGTGCTTTTTCCTTCAGTGGAACAATGGAGCTTCAGGAAGTGCAGGGGCGTCAAACGGCCGCTGGCTATGTCCAGATGTTACAGAGAGCATTCCTCATGACTGAGGGCCCTCGTCTGTGTGGTAACGACTGGGTTTTTCAACAGGACCACGCTACAGTACACAATGCCCGCAGGACAAGGGACTTCTTTCAGGAGAAGAACATCACTCTTTTGGCCCATCCTGCGTGTTCCCCTGATCTAAATCCAATTGAGAACCTTTGGGGATGGATGGCAAGGGAAGTTTACAAAAATGGACAACAGTTCCAGACAGTAGATGGCCTTCGTGCGGCTGTCTTCACCACTTGGAGAAATGTTCCCACTCACCTCATGGAAACGATTGCATCAAGCATGCCGAAACAAATTTTTGAAGTGATCAACAATAACGGCGGAGCTACTAATTACTGAGTTCATGTTTGGAAGTTGGATTTCTGTTTTGGGGGGGGGGGGGGGGTTTTAGTTTTTTTTGGAGGTGTGGTCCTAAACTTTTGATCAGCTGAAAAACAGCCTGTTTCAGTTTATTTGTTGTTTTCGTTAAATTGAATGCTCAAAAAATGTTTTGTCTCACTCTCATTTCTTCTTGTTGCATGTTGAAGCTCTACTTGGAACCTTGTTAAGATCCAACAATGTAAAATATGATTTTTTGCCATTTTTCAAGTGGTCTTAAACTTTTGATCAGGACTGTAATACAGTTAACACTATGGGGCGATCAAAGAGTTGTGTGTCCTAGGGAGGTGTTTATAACTGTGAGGGCAGTTTACTGACAGACTAGAGAGGCATCGCTGTTCCTAATCACTAGGAACAGTAGATCTCTCTCCTCTCCCTGACAGAACGGGGATCTGTCTGTTTATATTGACAGATCCCCTGTTCTATCTCTCTCAGGAGCGATCGCGGGTGCCCGGTGGACATCACAGCCGCCAGCCACATGCATCAGCTCCTACGTTACTCCGTCGGCTAGTGGTTAAAAAAAAAAATTGCATTTTCGGTTTTGGGCAAAGTGCATCCTGCATTTTCGCTACCAACATTTCCATTCAGTGCACCTTTAAGAATTATCAATCGGCTGCCGCACCTGCAGGGGCCTTATGAGGAAATTGTCAGGATCTGTTACCCTTTGCTTCATGCATACAGGTTTGTTGTAAACGCTGTTCCTCCAATAGGAGAAAATCAGCATTAAAAACTCACCTAAGCTGCATTTGGTGTTTGAGAGTTTATTTCATTGGCCAGAATTTGAATTTATTTTGACCACTGAAATGAATAAATGCTGAAGTGCTATGCGCATCTAGGAGTTCATGCGCTTTTATGTGCTTTTTGCATTTTTTTTATGCCTAAAAGCTCCTCTCCTGAATTCAGTAGAGGAGCTTTGAAACTCTGCTGCTCCTAAACTCCTCTAAAAGCCTATGTGTGCATAGGCTTTTACTGAGATGAGTTCAGGGGCTGTGACAAAAAAAAAATGCCTAAATGTGAGTTTAGGGGTAGCAGTGTGCACAAGGCCCAAGACTTGATTTTCCTTTGGGAGTATCCCACAAAAATTTAAATTTTTGTTGCAGGGGATACCAAAAATCTGACTTGTATCTTAGTGCAGTCTTCTGGTAAAATCAGTGAGCAAATCACAGAAGCAGAAAGACATTTTTAGGGGGGATTCTCTGTGTACAGAATGCCTCCAGGTAGCTATATTGCATTTTACAGAAAATGACTTTGCTGCAGATTGAAAAGGAAAGGTAAGTTTGAAAACATTCAATTACAATATGACTCGAGTCAACGATTATATACGTTATGTGTGTATTCAACAATAAGGATGCCTACATAATCTGTATTTCAGAATATACTATGTACCTCCTGATGAAGATGTTGAAACACGTTGAGTTGTTTTTCAGGCTGATATTGAAGACATCCTTTTAGATGGAATACAAACATGACTTATATAACCATTGATGTATTTAAATTCAATCTTTTATACTGTATGTAGGGCATATAATTTTAAAGTTCTGTAAAAAAAGAAAACTATTTTATTGTGGTTTGGTACTTATAAAAATACCTATTCCATATTTTTTGATTATACTTTATTAGGGAGGAGGTACCACCAATAATTTTTGTTTGAACAAGATCACAACTGTATATGCTAGTTTACTTTTTTTATTTGCTAATCTTTTTTCCTCCATGAAAGTGGAGTTACCCTTTAAAGAATGGTAATGTTTACCAGCCCTATACTACCTGATTATTTCCTTTTAATTTTCCTGGCTTCAGTCATGTCAGTAGTAAAAGCCATTTTCTGGTTTACTTTACATTGAGCATAAAGAAATAATCTGCATTACATTAAAAAAGCAGAAGTGAGAAATCAGCTCAGGGTTTAAGAAAACATTTAAAATGCACAGATATTTGTCCATCTCACTACACATGCAGAAGTAAAAACTGACAAAGCAGAAGTCGAAGCAAAACGGAAAACCCACCAATCAAGTGAAAATGTAATTACATGTAACTCAATAATAAAATGTTGTATTTGTATTTAGGGAAGCCAAGGCATAATACCGACACTGCCCCATCTGTTTTTCCTGGTCATCTGGTGGACTGGATTGTGCCCCAGTGTCTCGGGCTCATGATTTACTACTTGGTTACATGTCTAAGGCTGGGTTCTCACCCAATACTGATGCGTCTCCCAGCAGGGGTCCTGTGCGTCCTTGTTCACCGTTATTTGCTGAATTCAGACCTGAAAACTGATCAAAAGACGCACATGGCTCCTGTGCAAATTTGCAATGCAAATATGTGAACCGGCTCCATAGAGCAGGGGTCCTCAAACTACGCCCCACATGCGGCCCACCAAGGACCTTTATCCGGCCCACCGCAAAGTTTGGGTGTGCTGTGATAAACGTCCCGCCCTCCTCCTAGTGTGATAGATGCAGTGTTCTGTCTATCACATGAGCTAGTCTAGGAGGAGGGCGGGACTACCATCACAGCGCACACAAAGTTTTTAGTGAGCTTCTGACACAGCAGGAGATTCCGGTGCACACACTGACTGGTGAGACATTGTTTGGCGCAGTAATGCTGAAATGGTGAGGGGGGCTTGTAATGATGGTGGTGGGCTGCAATGGTGAGGGGGCTTGTAATGATGGTGGGGGGCTTGTAATGGTGAGGGGGCTTGTAATGATGGTGGGGGGGCTTGTAATGATGGTGGGGGGGGCTTGCAATGATGGTGGGGGGGGGCTTGCAATGATGGTGAGGGGGGCTACAATGAGGGCACAGTAAGGCGGCAGTGACGGTAAGGCTGCAATGATGGTGAGGTGGCAATGATGGGCACGGTGAGGTGGCATGGATGGGCATGGGTTGAGGGACTTTGTGTTTTTTTTTGGCAGGGGGGGTGGCATTGAAGGACCCAGCCCTCTAACGGTCTGAGGGACAGTGAACTAGCCCTCCGTTTAAAAAGTTTGAGGACCCCTGCCATAGAGAGTCAGTCAAAACCTCCTATTGCTAATTGGATCAATTCGCATAGGTGTGAACCCCAGCCTAAAAGCAACTACAATTTGTCACATATCCCGTGCTGCTGGTGAACAGACCAAGCACTGAGTATTTGCTGCCCTATCCATTAACAAGGAAGCTGGGCGTTACATGGTACATGGGAAGATTAATTAACCACTTCCATACAGGGCACGTATACACCTTCCAGCCCAGACCAATTTTTAGCTTTCAGCGCTGTTGCACTTTGAATGACAATTGCGCGGTCGTGCTACACACTGTACACAAACAACATTTTTATCATTTTGTGCCCACAAATAGAGCTTTCTTTTGGTGGTATTTGATCACCTCTGGGATATTTATTTTCTGCAAAAAAAATAAAAAAAATGACTGAAAATTTAGAAAAAAAAAAGTATTTTTTTGTTTCTGTTATAAAACATTGTAAATAAGTATGTTTTCTCCTTCACTGATGGTACTGCACTGACGGGCACTGATAAGGCGGCACTGATGGGCACCGATGAGGTGGCACTGATGTGGTGGCATTGATAGGCACTAATATGCGGCACTGATGGGCGGCACGGATGGGCACTGATAGGCGGCATGGATGGGCTTGGATAGGCACGGATAGGTGGCACGGATGGGCACAGATAGGTGGCACAGATGGGCACAGATAGGCGGAACGGACGGGCACGGATAGGCGGCACGGACTGGCACGGATAGGCGGCACGGACGGGCACGGATAGGCGGCACGGATAGGCGGCACGGACGGGCACGGATAGGCGGCATGGATTGCCACTGATAGGCGGCATGGATGGGCACTGATAGGCGGCATGGATGGGCACTGATAGGCGGCATGGATGGGCACTGATAGGCGGCATGGATGGGCACTGATAGGCGGCATGGATGGGCATAGATGGGCACTATTGTATGTGTTGTACTAATAGATGCCAATCAGTGCCAAACAATGCCTGCCAATCAGTGATGCCCATTGTGGGCACTGATTAGCATCCATTGCGGCACTGATTGGCATCCATTTTGTGTGTCCTCCTCATCCCTGGTGGTCTAGGGTGGCATCCTTTTTTTTTTCCACTGGTGGTCTATATGCCCATCCCTGGTGGTCCAGTGGGCATCCTCGGGGGGGGGGGGGGCTGTGCTGATGATTGATCAGCACAAACCCCCCCTGTCACAGGAGCAGCCGATCGGCTCTCTTCTACTCGCATCTGACAGACGCGAGTGAGGAAAAGCCGATTACCGGCTTTTCCTATTGACATTGTGATCAGCCGTGATTGGACACGGCTGATCACGTGGTAAAGAGTCTCAGTGAGAGACTTTTTACCTTGATCGGTGTTGCGGGGTGTCAGACTTGCCGACCAGCCGCCGCAGTTTTACTGCGGCATCATGGCTCGGCTGGGCGAAACAAGGTTATGTTACATCGCTTCGGCCTGTGGCCACTAGGGGCGTGCGTCCACTGCTCGCCCCCAGAGCTGATGCAAGTGCCTGGCAGGCGCGATGACCGTCGGGCACACGCGATCGCTTGTAACACAACGAGAACCAGGATGTGTGTGTGTGTAAACACCCAGATCCCAATTCTTTTAGGGGAGAAATTACTAGGGGAAATGACAGATCGCTGTTCATACTTTGTATAAACAGCGATCTGTCATTTCCCCTAGTAAATCCCACCCTCCCTTCTTTACTGCCGTTGGGCCATCTATATAATCATCCCATTATATCTTTATTCTGGATATGTTTCATGGCCCAGATCATTTGATTGTATGGGTTCACCCCTCTGTATTATATATGCCACTTCCACTATGTGTAAATAGTTTCTCTCCTCTCGGATGATTAGAACAGTTACTGTTGGTTCACCTTCACTGCCATTAGTCTTCTTGGGTACATCTAAAACATTTACCTTCATTGTTCCCCTATATTTTTGGGATCCGGCCGTGGCTTCTCTCTCTTTTTGGGGGATTTTAGCGTGTCCTTGGCCCCTGTGTCTGCCCCTTAGACTGGTATTTCATGGCTCTTTCTTGTACTGCCATATCTGTTGGTACCCCCTTTATAGTAAGGTCCTGAAGAAGCTACAACTTATTGCCATGCCGAGAGAAAGGTACCCCAGATTAGGGTTCACCTCCCCGTTTTTAATAATCTTTTGTATACATTTTGAAATGTGCATAATAAAAGGTTATACAATTGTTTTAGAGATAGATATCTCATGGTGTGCCCCTAAAGTCTGGTCCCGGGCTGTACAAGGGTTTCAAAAATCTGTCAGTTTTTGTACCAAGTTAGTTTTCAATTTTCCTTCTAATTTGATTCCACAGTGTTCTTTATCTTGGCTTCATATTAAAAACAATGCCCTCCTGAATCTTATTCACCCCCTTGAGGTATTTAAAGGCTTAAATTAGGTCTAGCCTTTCCCTTCTTTCCTCCAGGCTGTACAGATCAAGTTTCTCAAGTCTTTCCTGATCGGTTTTAGCAGCAGGAATTTTACACTCGTGTCTAAAATCTGGCATGCGGTGTGGTGGTAAGGAAATGTAAGACTTAGGCCTCAGGTAATCACAAAACCCTAACCCTGATAGTTGGAAGCGAGCGAGGGTTGGATGGCCGGAGGCAGGGCTCGACAAGTCCCGGTCGCCATGGCGACTAGAAATAGCGTCCTGGCGACTTGAAGGTGGGCAAAAAAAATAAATAAAACATTTTGTTCCATAGGACCGGCGCTCCGCAGACTAGGCCGAAGCCGCGGCCTCGCCTAAAACATCCTGCCCGCAGCTCGCCGCGATCCTGGGAAAAGTCCAGCGGGAAACAGTTAATTTTAAGGACACCTAGCAACCAATGTACTTGAGGTAGCTTCTGATGCACAGCCTGACCAGCCAACTCAGTAAGTGAGTCTTCAGGGACAAGATAAGCGCAGAGGCAATGTCAACAGCTTTGGAGCTGGAAAATACCCTGCAGCTCACAACTTGTTACCAGAATAGAGTCTGTAAGGCTCTCTAGCAAAACCAAGTGCCCGAAGGTCACTTCCAGGCTAATCCCACAATGTGCAGCCCAACAGGATACAGATGCAACTTCAAAAGGATGCACGTGTCAGATAGCTAAAATGGGAGATAGAAAGCTCTAGCAGCAGTGTAGAAGAGTCTTGATTGAAGATAAAAGTGTTGAAGATTGCTGGTTATCCTCGCATGGTCTACAGGTTTTTTTTTTTGCTTGCCATTGTCCAAAAGGTGAAAGACATCCTGAGTCTCTCAATAATCATGAAAGAAAAAAGGAAAAAGTGAGTCAATCTGGAACTTTTAGAAGTACATAAAACTTCTGAAATCCTGTCCTGTAAGGCCCCGTACAGACGAGAGGATCTATCCGCTGGGATTGATCCGCGGATCAGTTCCAGCGGATAGATCCGGTCGTGTGGAGGCCCGAGCGGACAATTTTCGGAGGATAAAAATCCAGCCGACGGATTCCCAGCGGATAAAAATTTTGTAGCATGCTACAAAATCTATCCGCTGGGATCCAGTCCAGCGGACTGATCCAGTCGTCTACACAGACTCACCGGATCAGTCCGTCCGCTCCCATCCCTCGCATGCGTCGTAATGATTCGACGCATGCGTGGAAGTGTTTACCTTCCATCGTCGCGCACGTCGCCGCGTCATCGTCGCAGCGACACGTGACCGCGGATGTTTTCCGTGCGGATTTTGATCCGATGGTGTGTACAAGCCATCGGATCAAAATCCGGAGGAGGAATGTCCGCTGGAAACGGTCCGGCGGACCGTTTCCAGTGGATAACCCCTCATCTGTACGAGGCCTCAGATCAGTGGGCAGATTTAATTATCTTTGCAAACCCTGTCCTGTTGTCTTAAAGCTATACCTTTGTTGTGGACACATTAACCACTTAAGACCCGGACCAAAATGCAGCTAAAAGGACCTTGCCCCTTTTTGCGATTCGGCACTGCGTCGCTTTAACTGACAATTGCGCGGTCATGCGACGTGGCTCCCAAACAAAATTGGCGTCCTTTTTTCCCCACAAATAGAGCTTTCTTTTGGTGGTATTTGATCACCTCTGCAGTTTTAATTTTTTTGCGCTATAAACAAAAATGGAGCGACAATTTTGAAAAAAATTCAATATTTTTTACTTTTTGCTATAATAAATATCCCCCAAAAATATATATATAAAAAAAAATGTTTTCCTCAGTTTAGGCCGATACGTATTCTTCTACCTGTTTTTGGTAAAAAAAAAAAAAAAAAAATCGCAATAAGCGTTTATCGGTTGGTTTGCGCAAAATTTATAGCGTTTACAAAATAGGGGATAGTTTTATTGCATTTTTATAATTTTTTTTTTTTTTTTACTACTAATAGCGGCGATCAGCGATTTTTTTGTGACTGCGACATTATGGCGGACACTTCAGACAATTTTTACACATTTTTGGGACCATTGTCATGTTCACAGCAAAAAATGCATTTGAAATGCATTGTTTACTGTGAAAATGACAATTGCAGTTTGGGAGTTAACCACAGGGGGCGCTGATGGGGTTATGTGTGACCTGAAGTGTGTTTACAACTGTAGGGGGGTGTGGCTGTAGGTGTGACGTCATCGATTGTGTCCCCCTATAAAAGGGATCACACGATAGATGACGCCGCCACAGTGAAGAACGGGGAAGCCGTGTTTACACACAGCTGTCCCCATTCTTCAGCTCCGGGGACCGATCGTGGGACTCCAGCGGCGATCGGGTCTGCGGGTCCCCGCAGCTTCGGACCGGGTTGCGCGTGCCCACGACTGGACAATAGCACAGCAAGTACCTGTACGTGCATGTGCCCAGCCGTGCCATTCTGCCGACGTATATGTGCAGGAGGCGGTCTTTAAGTGGTTAAATTCATTCAGGAGTTGCTCAGTCTAAGGCCCCTTATACACAAGGTGGGTTCCATTGCAGTCTGCTTGCTCAGCTGAGACTCTGTCCGCTGATCTCCACTGAGCAGGCAGATGGCTGGTCTGTGTCTGATACGCTTATGCAGAGCGGACACAGATCCAGCCTGCTCTCCTCTATGGGCAGGAGGAAGTAAACAGACCACCTGTGCGTTTACTCACGACTGCCAATCAATCCACCAGACGGATGGTGGACACCTGCTATGACCAAAAAATGGGGGGTTCCCACTCTCCTGTTGGGTGTTTTCATTTTCTCCATATTATGGAGAAGGTAAAATAAGGGACTTGAACATTTAACATATAAAAAGGTTGGCAGAACACCCAAACAAAAACAGGAAAAGAGGAGCTCTCGCTGCTAGAGTATCCAAAATATAGATGCAAATAAATAAATCACTTTAACTATAAATAAATACTGTATCTGTTTTAAATGAACCGACCTTTAAATAAATCTTTAAAGCGGATCTCCACTCTAAAGTGGAGTCCCGCTGATCGGCACCCTCCCCCCCTCCGGTGTCACATTTGACACCTTTCAGGGGGGAGGGGGGTGCAGATACCTGTCTACAGACAGGTATCTGCACCCACTTCCGGCCCTACGATACGGGCAAAGGACGGGTTTTTTCCTTACCTTCCGTCCGTCCCCCGTTGTATGCTGGGAACACTCGGCTCCCAGCACACAGCGGGAGCCAATCGGCGGGCGCAGCGCGACTCGCGCATGCGCCGTAGGGAACCGGGCAGTGAAGCCGGAGCGCTTCACTTCCTGGTTCCCTCACCGTGGATGGAGGGGGGAGCAGCAGGGTGACGAGCGATCGGCTCGTCATCTGCTGCGATCACCGCTGGACTCCAGGACAGGTAAGTGTCCTTATATTAAAAGTCAGCAGCTGCAGTATTTGTAGCTGCTGGCTTTTAATATATTTTTTTAGTGGCACATCCGCTTTAAAGTAGATGTAAACCCTCCATACACCCAGTGAAGTGAACAGCCTCAGATGATACACAGAGATTAACCAAATCTCCCTATATAGGTTTTATATGTATATCTGCTGTCTTCACATTTATATACTGTTTAGAAAGTTTTTGTTAGGAGATTTTCTCTTCCTGGTTAACACAGAGTGTGATGTCTGGGCATACAGCCAAGATAGCTAACATTGCTGATTGGAGGAAAGGCACACACCCCCTGCTCATAGGCAGAGACTCTCAGAGCTGTTTTGTAATAGGACCTGCTCCCTGCTAATCTATGTTAGCAACCTCCTTTGACAAAAGATTCAGGCTTAGCTCATTGAAAAGAGATAACAAAATACTGCAGATATATGTGCCCAGCTCAAATTTCATGAACCGGGTTTACATCCACTTTAAAGCTTTCTTGCCTTGCCCAATTATACCAAAAACACAACAATTCTACTTCATATGCTACATAAAATCAGCAATTAAACTAAAATACCAAACTACAGCTAATATCTGCCAATATTTATGGATTTTCATCTCTATCATTTCTCCAAAGCACCTCTGATCCCTACATAAATACAAAACACCCCAGAGATTTTAGGGCCCAGGTTGTCAATAAACCTATAAAAGTAGCATTATCATCGTACCATTTTTTTCCCAGTTTATATTCCCTGCTGTCCAGTGATTCACACGGGACAAAAGGAACCTTTCACCACTTCATGAATGAAGATCCAACCCAAAATGCAGCGGTGCCCTTTGGTTGCCTTTGTCTGGCCCTTGAGGCATTGTTCCTGCCACTGACACCAACAATGGGGCGTAATTCCTGCCACTAACAAAAAATGGGACACTACTCCTCCCAACAACATCAACTATTCCCCCCCCCCCCCCCAATACTGGAAATATTTACTCCCAACAATAAAAGATGGCTACACTCCAGGATCAATTAAAATTCTTTAACTTCTTGAGACCCGGGCCACTGTAAAAAGACAGCCACAAGGTTGCTCTACAGGTCCAGGAGGCCGTCTTTTTATGACCTTGGCTCCTTCAGCCACTGGGGGGCGCGCGCGTTCCCGGCGCGTCACTGGGATGCCGATGCGCGTGCCTGGCGGCCGCTATGTCCGCCACGTACCCGCGATCGGCTGTTACACTGCCAAGGACATGGTCTCTGTGTTTAAAAACACAGAGATCCATGTTCTCTCAGGGAGAGGAGATCGATGCTGTGTCCCTTGTACATAGGGACAAAGATCGGTCACCTTCCCTAGTCAGTCCCCTCCCCCCTCAGTAAGAATCACTCCCAGGGAACACATTTAACCCCTTCCTCGCCCCCTAGTGTTAACCCCTTCCCTGCCAGTCACATTTATACAGTAATCAGTGCATAACATTTACAGCACTATTCGCTGTATAAATGTGAAGGGTCCCAAAAAATGTGTCAAAAGTGTCCGATGTGTCCGCCAAAATATATTGCAGTCCTGACAAAAATCGCAGGGAACCGCCATTACTAGTAAAAAAAAAAACCTTTTGCGCAACCAATCACTATACGCTTATTGCGATTTTTTTTTTTACCAAAAATATGTAGAAGAATACGTATCGGCCTAAACTGAGAAAAAAAAGATATATTTTTTTCTATAAAAAAAATTGGGATATTTATTATAGCAAAAAGTCAAAAATATTGTGTTTTTTTCAAAACTGTCGCTCTTTTTTTGTTTATAGCGCAACAAATAAAAAGCGCAGAGGTGATCAAATACCACCAGATGAAAGATCTATTTGTGGGGGGAAAAATGGCGTCAATTTTGTTTGGGAACCACCTTGCATGACCGCACAATTTTCATTCAAAGCGTGACAGTGCCGAAAGCTGAAATTTCGCCTGGGCAGGAAGGGGGTATATGTGCCCAGTAAGCAAGTGGTTAATATCCGAACAGCCCAAAGTGTTATAAACCTGCCTGTCTGTTCGGAACACTTGGGATGTTTGGATATTAAAGAATTTTGATTGATCCTGGAGTGCAGCCATCTCTTTCAT
This sequence comes from Rana temporaria, assembly GCF_905171775.1. Classification (NCBI taxonomy): domain Eukaryota; kingdom Metazoa; phylum Chordata; class Amphibia; order Anura; family Ranidae; genus Rana; species Rana temporaria. Next base: position 404,215,704 of record NC_053492.1, on the reverse strand, counting down.
TGTTGGTTGTATGCGGAGGTGAGCCGGGGCGGGCACCCATGAAATCATCAGGTTTCCTATTTCACCTGGACCAGCAAGTTCTTATGTTTGCATAATTCACTCCCACTGGGCACAATCCGTCTGAAGGACAGTAAACTCGCCCTTCCTTTAGAATGTTTGGGAGACCCCTGACATAAAGAATAAAACAAGTGCACATGTTTATTAAATTACCTGGAAGGAAAGTGTTGAATCTTCACAAATTAAACTTGACTCGGAGTCATGAAATGCAGGCAAGTCAACACTTTCTGAGTTTATGACCGGATCATCAGTACTAGAGGGCATATCTGTCCTAAAGGACTGCCAGTCATCAGACTTGGCCTGGGAATCTGTTTTCTTATCTTCAAACGCAGCCCACGATGAACCTTCCTCCTGGTCCTCCTCGAATGCATTCCATTCTGGAGGCTGTGGAAAACTGCCTGCCGTACCGAAGTCAGCAAACTCGTTCGAGTCTTGCACAGTACTCCAGTCTTCTTTTTTCTCTAAAGAAACAAAATGACCAAAGTCACTGAATTCATCCGTTTCCTCACTGGGCTTTTGCGGAGACTGTTCTTCAGCAACACTGGGCAATGACAGTTCTTCTGAATTTACGATCTGTTCTTCGTGAAAAGAGTCAATGTTTGTATCCTTAAAGTCACCAAAATCATCCTCCAACTCATTCATAGCCAAGTCTAAAGGTGCATGAAAGTGTGCATTATTTGAGTCGCTATTGTCCGTTAAAGGTGGAGGCGATTCTTCAGTAGCAGCATTAAAATCTCCAAACGAACTATCATACGAAATATTCCCAATATTGGTATTCTCATTTTCTTGATTTAAATCGAGCGCCAACTCTTTTCTATCCAGTGAATTTTCATGTGCTAAAGAACCATCACCATCAAAACTTTCTAACGCATCTTCATTATAACTTAGTGTAAGTCCAGGAGTTGTTTCGGTATCCGGTAAGTGCAAACTATCAGATATACTCGTTTCAGGTGCCATGGAAATAGGAATTGGAACACTGTCAAATGTTAGTGTATCTGGTTCTAAAGGAGGATCGACGGGTGATAAATCAGAGTCTATTCTGTCTTCAGAGACAGATTCATTAAGTACTTCCGTTGGAGCCAAGATGATTCCATCTTCATATCTACTCAATTTAGTATCAAGTTTAATACTTGGAGTCTGTTCTTCGCGCAAACCCATGTGTGCTTGCTGCTCTGTAACATCCGAGTCTACAGCGTCTTTACTTGAAAATGTGGCAAACGCTTCAAAATCATCACCAGGGCTGGGTGGTGAAAAGTCTATGCTTAAATCTGGACTATGAGAACGAATAGACTGAAATCCCTTTGAGTGCCCCATACTGTCGACATTTTGAAATCCCTGAGGGTTAGCAGAATCTACCACTGTAAACCCATTGGTTAGATTTTCTAGACTATGCATTTGCTCTCCATTACAAGTGCTTACCATTTGATCCTGGCCTCTAGATACCAAATCCGCATTGTCAATAGAAGAAACATGGGTTTCAGAGTTTAGCTGTGTTTCGATCTCCCCTGAGCTCCCTTTATTATCAAGTGCAGCATCATTGAACTGGGTGGTTTCATGGTTGGTGTTTGATTCAAACACGGATGAAAGTCCCTTCTTAGAACTACTGATTTCAGAGACGTTCTCACCAGCTTTAATCGAGGTAATGCTAGTAAAGTTATTTACAGAGCTATCGGTGTAATCGTGTATCGGCAAAAAGTGTTTTGATGGGATGAAGTCCTCTCGCCCTTTAGGAAAATTAACTGTATCAAAGTCCGCAAATCCCATTCCAGAGTTGCTGACTTCAGAGAATCCTCCAAACTCTCCAAACTCGTCATCTTCATCATCATCTGGGACACTGTCAAGAGGTGGCGGGGATGAAGAGTACATTCGGATAATCTCTGGTTCCATGCTGTATCGTTAGGAGTACAGAGAATTGTTACACCTGGGGGGGCGGAAAAAAAAAGTCATTAGTTTTGTTTCAACAGGTCAGCATTCAAAGTAATTATATTTTTTCCTAGTCCAAAAATAATGAATGCACTTGTACAACTAGGAAGACTCTACAGTAAACAACCTAAGGCTCCATGCACACTAGTCTTAACCAGTTAAGCTCTTTGGAAGTACTATGCAAGTCCAAAGAGTGAACCTTTGATCACAAGTGTGGGTTTTGTAGAGCCGACTCTCGGCTTCGAAATGAAAGTGATGTGACAGATCCATAGCCACGCTGTGTCCGCTCATCTCCCCCCCCCCCCCCCTCCCATGGGCAGGGGGGCATGCTTATCCCCCCCATGGTTCCCAGGCTGTCTCATGATTACCAACACCCAGGAACACATCTGCCAGCGGGGTGAGAGAGACTGCAGCGAGACCGAGGCAAATCCATGCCTTGATCTCACATGTAAACAATGAAACTGGAAGCAATGTCACCTCAAGTTTCATATGCACACTTTCCTGGCCAACACAGCCAGGAGACACATCTAACCAAGCCGATCTGTGCTTGGTTAGATGGTGTGAAGGGAAGGGGAGACACTGGCGTCTATTAGACCACTAATGTCTCCAAAAAGAGTACCTGTCACCTGCCCAATGCTATCACATAGGGTTTTATTAACCCCTTGTTATGGCAATCGCGTTAAATTATTATATATCTCTCTATCTATCACACACACACACACACACTTACAAAAAAATGCCAAAACCCCCACTGCCCCGCACACCAGCGCAAACGCAAGCCCAGGTTGCGTACGGGTATGTAAACTGCAGTCACACCACACATGTGACATATCGCCGAGAACCGCAGAGTGAGAACAATAATTCTAGCACAAGAGCTTCTAGTTAACTCGAAATTGATGACCTAGAACGTTTTTTAAATGCCTCACCTATGGCGATTTATGGGCCCCATCATTTTTGGCGATATCGCAGGCGCACCCAATTTTAAAACATGGAATGTTAGGGATCTATTTACATAATGTAACCTCGTCTTCTATATTTTAACCAAAAATGGGTATTATATGGTGTGGTTTTGCAATAATTTTTTTTTTTTTTTTTTACATAAAATTTGCATTTAATAAACAGTTGTGCAAGTATCACATCAAACAAACATTTGCAATGATCACCTTTTTACTCTACAGGGCCTATATAATGTTCTGGAGGTTTATGTAATTTTATTGTACATGTAGGCGACAAAGAAAAAAATTTGAATAAAAAATATAATAATAATAATAATAATAATAATAATAATGAAAATAATTCTGCTCCTAGAAGCAAATAGTGTTATCCTATGTGTCCATCCACACTATTTTAGTCCAGAAGCATTTTTGAAGCTTCAGCTTCTAGTAGCAGAAAATTTTTAATATTTTTGGAAGAGGGAAAAAAAAACTGCTGCTAAAAGCTGGTATAAAAAAAACGATATAATGAATGTTTTACATCCAGGATTTTTTAGCTTATAGTGTGCATTGAACCTAAAATTTGTTTGAATAGTCATCAATTAATAATCATATGAAAAACAGGTAGGTCATTTATTGGTTTTGAAGACATTCACGTTTCAGAGCATTAGACCACTTACCGTATATACTCGAGTATAAGCCGACCCGAGTATAAGCTGAGGCCCTAAATTTTACCACAAAAAAACTGGGAAAACTTATTGACTCAAGTATAAGAATGGGTGAGAATGCAGCAGCTACTGTAAGCGTGAAAAGTGGGTCAACAATGCCCATTTGCACGCCTCACTGTGCCCATTTGCAACCTTACTGTGCCCATTGCAGCCATACTGTGCCTATTCTCACTGTGCCCATTGTAGCCTTACTGTGCCCATTCTCACTGTCCCTGTATTCTTGACAGGCTGCGGGCATCCATTTTTCAAAAGACGCGACTTCCTCCTGGTCTCATTCGTTCCGTGATAGTCAGTGTACATGTCGGGTCGCTGGTGTCCATTTTTCAAAAGTCGCGGCTTCCTCCTGGTCCGTGATAGGCGTTTGACACTGTGTTCGGCTACCGCCTATCACGGAGGTCCTCTCATCCTCAGTTTCCCAGCAGACACTGCGTTCAGTGTTCCGCCAATCACAGACCTTCTTTCCTCGGAAAAGAGAACGTCCATGATAGGCAGACCACTGAACACAATGTCTGCTGGGAAAGTCAGAGGATGAGAGAACCTCCGTGATAGGCGGTAGCAGAACACAGTGTCAAACGCCTATCACGGACAAGGGGGAAGCCGCGACTTTTGAAAAATGGACGCCCGCAACCCGAAAAAGGTACACAGACTCAAATATAAGCCGAGGGGGCTATTTTCAGCCCTAAAAAAAGGGCTGAAAATCTCGGCTTATACTTATACAGTATATACAGTAGATTAGTTTAGTATGATCACTTAGTATCTGTTGCAACATTGGAACTCTCCATACCTCAACCACTTCTAAATCTAGATAGAATGTGTGTATGTTGTGTCTATTTATCTGTACCAAGTGTAAAGCCCAGACAAAACGGATTAATACTATATAAATTCTTTTTCTCTATTTACAAGGAGGCATATTACGGCCTTTTTCTGTAAATGTACAAAGGAAATTTGAATCTGCAACCTTGCATTATTAGCACTAACAACTGCAGAGGAAAACACACCAAGTACTGTTGGAAGTATGACCTTGAAGAACAGGCAGTTCCACCGTTTGAAACCAGAAGGAAAGTAAAGCTGTGCTAAAAATTATCTCTGAAGTTATGAGTCCTGGAATCACCACAGGAACTGTATATAATAGAACATTGGCAAGCTTTGTGTTCAAGTCATGGAAAATTGGCAAATGCCTTAACTGCAAAATAATCAACCGAGATGTCACGATATGGGCAACACGATAACCAGCAAAACACAAACTGCAGCATGCATAGTGTTGGGGCAACAGAGGTACTATGCCCAGAATGCAAACTTCTTGTGTTCTAGGCATTTATCCCTGAGGGCATACTGACCTAAACCTTTCATACCTCTAGGTGCCCTGTCCAGCCACAGCAGTCGTCAGCCTCTCAGAGTTTGCCAACAGAAGGGATGGACACCTGTGCCCTCTGTCTCCAGCGAAATGCCAGAAACCCATGCACTGGGGTAAACATTCAGGGTACATGGGGTCTTGGGCCCCTTTTAGATGGAGCGGATCTGTCCAAGCGGAATCCGCCAGCTCCCTGCTGAGCAGGCGGATGACAGGTCCTGTCTGCTCCGCTATGCAGAGTGGACATGGACACAGTCCGCTCTTCTCTATGGGACAGCCGGATGGAAATGGACTGCATGTCCATCGCATATCGCCATACGTCTATTTTTATCGGATCGGATGTCTGCTGGGTGTCAGCGGAAATATGTCCACTGACATCCACCAGAGTCCAGTGCATCTTTGTTCACCAGTTCAGGTGCAAATTTTTCCCTGAATTCGCTACTGAACCCCACCCAAAAATCGCACTGCGGCCCCTCCGGACATGTGCGAACCGGTTTAGTTGAAAGCTAGTCACACATTCACATGTTATAAGAATTGGATGCGAATCCGGACATGTGTGAACCGGTTTAATTGAAAGCCAGTCACACATTCACATGTTATACGAGGCAAGTGTTTGCAATGATTTCTGGAATGATTGGGGAGCTATTAATATGTTTTAGGGACCATTTAATGTGCTTAGTTTTAGCTTGCAAAAAAAAATAAAAAATTATGCCAGGAACCTCGCTTTAAAAGAGAATACAGAATGACAACCAGGCAACACGCATTTGCAGAAGGAAAGGAGCAGCGGAAGGGTTCCATTTCCCTAAAGAAATATTTCCTTTCAAGGAAACATGCATTCCCCCTTCTGATCCTCAGTCTTTTTGAAATAAAACTATTCAACTTCCAATGCAGAAGCCCCTGCACTCCACCTGAGGATCGGGTATTTATAGAAATGGAAGTGCCGAGATGTCGACGTGCCATGAGAACCCTGCGGCCCCAATGTGCGTATAAAAATAAATACAACTGGGCCAAAACCAGTAAAGTTTCTCTTTAAAACAATATCTAAATAGAGTGCAATCACATGCCAGCTACTGTGTATATATAACTATACGAAACAGAAATCAATGCGCCTTCTGCTGCACCTAAATCCTTAAACAAAATATCCAGTGTTTTTGAGAAATGAGAATGAAGGTTATCCCAGAGCCATATACAGTAAATACATAGCGGAGGTGCCAGTGTATGTACATTAGGAATTGTAGACAAGAAAGCTGCATGGCAGATCGCAGCAATACCACCCTCTGTGTCGGGATAGGGCGACAGCAGGCTCTCCACATATCTACATGGTATAATACGTTTTGCTTCCAAATCCTAATAGTTTGCTTCAAACTAGCAGACACGCTATGGGGCTCACAGCGGCAAGAGCAATTGTAAAACTTAGCATGAGATGTAAGAGGAAGACTAATAAAAACGACCAAAAGTCCCTGTGGATTATTTTTGTGACCAGCTGTATTAAAGTGTTTCTAAACCCAGGACCCTGCATTCACTATATCTGGTCTCCCACAGAACATGGAAATGCAATTATTTTAGTAAATATAAACTGCTAAATGTCTTTTCTCATCAGCCGTATAGAGCAGTCTTGTGACTTCTATTGGTGTCTGGTTAAAGCTTGTAGTAGGAGCTTTCATACGGCACTGAACTGACCTATCAGGATACAGGACTGCTGACCTTCTGTCTGGACAGTGCCGATTGGCCCTTTGCTGATCACATACACCCTCCCAAGAAAAAGAAAAAACCTAGGTAAAACAATAACATTTAAAGGGGTAGATTCAGATAGAATTTACGCCGGCGTATCCATAGATACGCCGCGTAAAATCAAATCTGCGCCGGCGTATCAACTTTCTGTATTCAGAAAGCTAGATACACCGACATTTGCCTAAGATACGACTGGCATAAGTCTCTTACGCCGTCGTATCTTAGGGTGCATTCTGACGCTGGCCGCTAGGGGCGCTTCCGTTGTTGTTGGCGTTGAATATGCTAATTACCTACATACACCGATTCACAAACGTACGTACGCCCGTCGCAATGTATTTACGTAGTTTACGTTAAGCTTTTTCGGCGTAAGGTTGTTCCTGCTATTAGGAGGCACAGCCAATGTTAAGTATGGGCGTTGATCCCGCTTCGAAATTTGAATTTTTTACGTAGTTTGCGAATAGGGCTGGACGTAATTTACGTTCATGTCGAAACCAATACGTCGTTGCGCCGTTCTTGGAAGCAATGCACATTGGGATATGTACACGGCCGTCTTTAAAAAACATCAATCACGTCAGGTCATCATACATTTACATTAAACACGCCCCCTTCCATATTTGAATTACGCGCGCTTACGCCGGCCCCATTTACGCTACGCCGCCGCAACTTACGGAGCAAGTGCTTTGTGAATACTGCACTTGCTCATGTAAGTTACGGCGGCATAGCGTAAATACGATACGCTGCGCCGCCGTATCATTGCGCGCCCCTACCTGAATCTACCCCAAAGTGTGCAATGCCTTTAAAGTGGTTATAAACGCTTACACCACTTTTACCTGAAGGTAAGGCTTACCTGTAGGTACCTTGAATATCTTCTAAACTTGCACAGTTTAGGAGATATTCAGTATATGCCCAGCCACCGACGTCATCAGCGCATACGCACTGAAGAAATGGGCCGCTGGAGCCGTTTCTTCAGGAGTCGTGCCGTGACCGGTGGCTCCTGCACGCATCCAGCCAATCACAGGTCTGGGGTCACGAACCCAGTAGTAACGCCGGTGGGTGATATCTGCGCTGTACTTGGAGGTCCGATCCAGGGCATCATTCCAAGGTGAGTATCTCATAATGAGCTAGTATGCGATGTATACTAGCTCATTATGCCTTTGTCTTGCAGGGTTTGTTTTTCTGAGGTTTACGACCTATTTAAGTAACTGCCTAGAGATGAAGACATGGCACTGCACTGAAAAGCATCTTCTTGGATCCAGACTGTAGCACCCACATGACTTTCACAGCTACAAAAAAAATAAAAAGCTTAGGCTGAACGAAAGGACACATAGCAACCGATACTGCCAGCTAATGAAGAGTTGCGGGAATGTTGCTGAAGACATTACAAAACACCATCAACCACAAAGACACACTTACCATGTCTATTGTAGACTGTGCCTACAGAATGCCCCTCATTCAAACATTCCCCATTCCCTGTACTCTATACACAGTCTCCCTCTGTCCCCCCCATATGTCTTGCTTCCAATCTGGCATCTTGAATTGTTCTGTATAGTGTTGTGATCCCGAAATATATTTATAATAAAATAATCTTATCATTTCGGGTTCCTGTGTCTTATTTACACAAAGATTGTATTAGCCAACGTGAAAGTAAAATTAAAGGTCTAATGATACATTAATGAGTCATTCAAACCAGTGGGCCTCAAATATGAACTCAAAAGACTGAAAAACAAACCAGACAGAACAGATTGACTGCTTAACCGCATCCCACCTTGCCTATTGTAATGTGACATATGAGCGCCTACTGTGTGCTCTGGCAGCCACGCTGCGGCTCAATCTGTCAACCGATGTGTCTAATGACAGATTAGTGTACCGGACCCAGTATCATGTGATCGCTGTGACCAATCACAGCCATCACATGACAGTTGTTGTACACAATGAATGGCTTTCATTCATAGCCATTCATTAGGTACTATTGTGTTGATCTCTGATTGGTCACAGTGATCAAATGGTACAGATAACCAATCACAGCACACTGTACCATGTGATAGCTGTGGCCAATCACAGCTGCCCAAATAGTACATAATGGCCAAAAATGGATCCTATTCATAAAACAGATTGCTTAGAACAGTGATTATTGGCAATCATAGTGTTAAAAAAAATAAACATGATCACCTCCCAAGAGTAGTACAGTGTCAATATGGTAACACTACTGTATGCAAAAAAAAAAAAAAAAAAAACAGTTAAACAAATACTTTTTTTTTACCACATACTGTTACCAGTTAGTATCCCTGATCACATATGTTGATGCTGTACTGCTTTAGGGTCTGTATGGTAAAAAAAAGTCAGCATACCTTAGTCTATTGCCGCCTGACCTCACCGTGCCCATTGCAGAATCCGATCTGTGTACCCGAGTCCGTGACATATTCAGACGGCGGACGTGCAGTTTTAAAAACTTGCACTCCTCCTTGTGCTGTTCCCTGATAGGCGGAACACTCGGTTTCCCAGCAAACACTGTGTTCAGTGTTCCGCCTATCACGATCGCCTTCTCGTTCGCGAGAATAGCACAAGGAGGAGCGCAAGTTTTAAAAACTGCACGGCCGCCGTCTGAATGTGTCACGGACTTGGGTACACAGATCGGATTCTGCAATGGGCACGGTGAGGTCAGGCTGCAAAGGTAACGGATCCTGCCATGGTCGAGTTGAAGAGCTGCAAATGGGCACAGTGAGGTCAGGCTGCAAATGGGCACAGTGAGGTCAGGCTGCAAATGGGCATTGTTGACCCTCTTTTCTGCTTACAGTAGCTGCTGCATTCTCACCCTCGACTTATACTCGAGCCAATACATTTTCCCAGTTTTTTGTGGTAAAATTAGGTGCCCCGTCTTATACTCGAGTAAATATATATATATATATATATATATATATATATATATATATATATATATATATATATATATATATATATATATATATATATATATATAAAAAAAATAGTGGAACATTTTTTTTCAATTTCTTTTAAAAAAAAAACTGACAAAAAAATTACAACTTCAAAAAACTCGCCATGCCTCTTTTTAAGTACTTTGGACTGTCTACGCAGACATGTTGGAACAGGAAGGGGGCCATCCCCCAAACTGTTGCTACAAAGTTCGGAGCATGACATTTTCCAAAAATGTCTTGGTATGACGAAGCCTTAAAGGGGTTGTAAAGGTAAAAAAAAAAATCCCTAAATAGCTTCCTTTAGCTTGGTGCAGTCCTCCTTCACTTACCTCATCCTTCCATTTTGCTTTGAAATGTCCTTATTTCTTCTGAGAAATCTTCACTTCCTGTTCTTCTGTCTGTAACTCCACACAGTAATGCAAGGCTTTCTCCCTTGTGTGAAGAAAGCCTCATGAGGGGGGAGGGGGCGAGCAGGAGTGTCAGGATGCACTAACACACAGCTCCTTTCTCTATCTGCAAAGTAGAGAGTGTCCCGACTTGCCTCCTCGCCCCTCCCCCCTCAAGTGGCTTTCTCCAAACCAGGGAGAAAGCCTTGCATTACTTTGTGTAGTTACAGACAGAAGAACAGGTAGTGAGGATTTCTCAGAAGAAATAAGGACATTTAAAATCAAAATCGGAGGATGAGGTAAGTGAAGGAGGACTGCACTAAGGTAAAGGAAGCTATTTAGGGAAAACATTTTTTACCTTTACAACCCCTTTAAGATTTCCCTTCACTGGAACTAGGGTTCCAAGCAAAAAAACAACCCCCCACCATAATCCCCCCTCCACCAAATGATTTGGACCAGTGCACAAAGCAAGGTCCATAAAGACATGGATGAGTAAGTTTGGGGGGGAGGAACTTGACTGGCCTGCACAGAGTCTGGACCTCAACCCGATAGAACACCTTTGGGGTGAATTGGTGCGGAGACTTCAAGCCAGGCCTTCTCTCCAACATCAGTGCCCGACCTCACAAATGGGCTTCTGGAAGAATGGTCAAACATTCCCATAGACACACTCCTAAACCTTGTGGACAGCCTTTCCGAGAAGAGTTGAAGCTGTTATAGCTGCAAAGGGTGGGCCAGCTCAATATTGAACTCCATACGAACTAAGACTGGGATGCCATTAAAGTTTGTGGACCGGATTCAGAAAGAGATACGACGGCGTATAGTTACCCCTGCTATATGAGGGGTAGCTAATGTTAAGTATGCCCGTCGTTCCCGCGACGAGTTTTGACTCGTCGCACACTGGGATATTTTACGAACGGCGCATGCGCCGTTCAAACAAAACGTAAAAAACGTGGGGTCAAGACACATTTGAATAAAACACGCCCCCTACATCCCTATTTGAATTACGCGGCCTTACGCCGCAACACATACGTTACACCGCCGTAACTAAGGCGCAGATTCTTTCTGAATAAAGAACTTGCGCCCAAAGTTAGAGCGGCGTAACGTATCGGAGATACGTTACGCCGGCCGGACAGATACGCCATTGTATCTGAATCCGGCCCCATGTGTATGTAAAGGCAGGTGTCCCAATAATTTTGACAATATAGTGTAGGTGTAAATGTTACCTCAGAGAACCAAGCAGCCAATGGAAGACTAGTGGAAGGGGCAATTAAACGCCAATGACTAGTACTGGATAAAGCCAATAACTTTTTGATAGGGTTAGGGTCAACAATGTTTCTTGCAATAAGGCTGTTAAATACCATCAACAGTACACAAGCTAGTGCATATTATGGGATGTCTAATGAGAACACAGAAAGAAAACTAGCAGTTTCCATCACATGAAATGAATCTTCTGGGTGTAGTGTTACCATGAAGATATACAACACCCAATGCATTTTTTATAAGCCTTACAACTCCTGACAACCCAAACTAATTTTGGCCGCAAGATATTTTCCTGAAACTCAACCGATTTATTACAGTGAGAACAATGCTAATGGGCAAACCGCAGTATGCCACAATAACAAATCAAAATGATTACAAACTAACTGCTCATCAATTTACAGCAGTCAGAGAGAAAGGTAAAATGACCGCTGACAGGTTGCTATGGGTTACTGACCTTTGTTCTTTGGAATGATCAGCACAAGAAGCCATAAAAGCTCGCTCTGCATAATGCAGATTTTTATTTTTAGCCTGCGGTGGGCTCAGATATTAAAAAAGTAAAAAAGGTAAAAGCAGCTCCACCAAAGGTTTTTATTTTTTTTGTTTGGGCCCTTTACACGGGCACTCCGATCAGGTCCAGACCCTCCATTCGCCTCTATGGAGCGGCGGATGTCATACACCGATATCCGGTCCAATCCTGTCCGTGAAAGCCAGACGGATTTTCCCTCCGTCTGCAGGATGGGATCAAATGAAAAAGGACAGGCAATCTATTTTCATCCATAGGAGGAAAGCCGCACTTTGACAGGTCCATCTCTGCACAGTGAGTGGAGAAGGACCTGTCATCCGCCTGCTCAGCAGGGATCAGCGGCGCCATATAAAAAACAGACAAGCATGTGTGGAAAGACCCTTACAGTAAAGCTCCATTCACACCTAGGCATACTGAATTGCGGGCAGAATCACCACAATTTTGCTTGCGATTCAGAATCGTGGAAAAACGTGGGACGCTTTTGCAATGCCATGATTTCTCAATAGCAACTCAAATGCGGTGCAATTCAACCGCAATTGTTGCGCGACAAATTGCACAAACAAAATCACATACACTTCACTTAGGCTTCATGTACACTAGATCTCCTAAACTTGGAGTTTAGGAGCTTTTGGCGCTTTTTTTGCCAATGCTCCTAAACCGCCCTTTCCTGAATGCAGAATAATCGCGTTTAGGATAGGAACGTTTTGACTGCCGCCACAAAAATCACACCATGATTTTGCAGCATTTTACGTTTTCCCGCGGCAGGTGGTCATACTAGGCCAGTGATGGCGAACTTTGGCACCCCAGATGTTTTTTTCCTTCAGGGGAAAGCGCGAACGCAGTCCCCCACTACCACAAATTATGCAGTCTAGTTTTCCTGCATTTGGGGAAATCGCAGGGGTCAGCACAGCCGGAGTGCAATGGCCGAGCCTCGCCCTGGGAGAACCACCTTCATGATTATGGTGTCTCCCCTGCCAGGGAAGTATGGCACCCCAGATGTTTTTGAACTACAATTCCCATGATGCTCATGCCCTCTGCAGTGTAGGTAAGCATCATGGGAAATGTAGTTCCAAAACATGTGGGGTGCCAAGGTTCGCCATCACTATACTAGGCTATGTGTACATAAGCCCTAAACTCCCACACAGGAGAATCTTTTTAACTTTAGAGCTGCTGAACGAGTCATGTGACCCAGACTGAGATGTTAAAGCGGTTTTATCCCCTTACCACAAAAAAAACCTGTAAGGCAAAAGGCAAATTGAGCTAGTATGCTCCACATACTAGCTCATTATGAAATACTTACCTTAGAACGAAGTACCTGCACCGCTGAGGGAGCGGACATGTTGCCTCTGCATTTCTTCCCGGTTCACGGCTTCGGCGCTGCAAGTGGCCGGAGCCGCACAGGAGTCCTCCGTTCTGGCAAAGGAGCTCTGATTTTCCTGCAGCATCCGCCGGACCTTCAAAAGCGCATGTGCCGCTGATGTCAGTGGCTGCATGCAAGGTGAATATCTCCTAAACCGTACAAGTTTAGGAGATATTCATTTTACCTACAGGTAAACCTTATTATAGGCTGATCTGTAGGTAAAATGCATTTCTTTTTTCCGATGGTTGTACACAGCGCTTTTCTTTCTTTTTATAGGAAGCTTAGCGCTCAGCTTTAAGAACTATTCTATTTGCACATATGTGGTATATTACAGAAAGAAAAAGGGCAATGCCTGGGCAGAACACCAGATCGGTCCCTTTCTTTTCTGTAGTATAATCTTGGCTTAAAGTACAAATCAATAGTGTGATGTCTTTCTGAAAAGATGGCCAAGTCTCTCACTCTTCAAGAATGAATCCCTGACACAATACCAAGACAAGTTCTGGATCTAATCTCACAATGTCTAATGGTGGCCATAATTGCTTGAATTTTTAAAACAGGCAGCAAATGGCAGACGTATCACTGATATATTAATGTCTAAATTTTCACCAAAATTATGACAAAATATTACAAAAAACTCACTTACTAAATACCTTGTACAGTCTACATTCCAAAAATAGGTTATTTGGGGGATATTCGTACTGTCCTGACATTCTTGGGCCTCAAGAAATAAGATACAGCCAGGCCCGGACTGGCCATAGGGCAGACTGGGCGTTTGCCCGATGGGTCGGGGGGCTTCTGGGCCGCATGTCTGGCTGTGACATGCAGGGCCGGCTGCTGCGGGTTCTGACATGCCGAGCCGACCGCTGATGTTCTGCGCTTCATGCAGTGCCGGCCGCTGGTGGGAGGAGCAGAGGCATTCTCCGCCTACTAAGTCCATGATCCATGGCAACCTAGGCCGCCGCTTCATGCATGCGCCCCGCAGCCGACGGGGAAGAGGTCGCTATGGGGAGGCAAGCCGTTCGCCACTAAACACAAGCGGCCGCGCTGTGACAAGGGGGAGGCTAGCTGCGGGATGTCAACATATCTCCCCCGCTCGCCCCCCTTTTCCTCTCAGCAGAGTGCCAACTTTCTACAGTCCCCATTGGCCTCAATGAGGGCCAATCAGAAGAGGCTAGCGGTGCCTCATGGGTCATGTAGTACTGGAGGATTGTAAGCCCCATTGTTGTCCACAGGCAGCAGACTTCAGCCCCCAGCATTCACTCTGCTGGGGGAAAGAGTGAGAGCCTGGAACCCAGGAAGAAGCTGAGTGACTACTGAAGGAAAAAAAAAAAAAAGAGAGAGGACTGTGCTGGGGGAAGCCAGAGAGAGAGCCACGCTATAGCCACACCAGCAGAGAGGGAGAGAGAGCGCCACCACCACGCTATACCCGCACCACCAGAAAGAGAGCCACGCTGTACCTGGACCACCAGAAAGAGAGCCACGCTGTACCTGCACCCGTAGGGAGAGAGAGCAGGTCAGTGTCACTGGGAAGTGTGGGCACAATAGGAGACAGAGAGTACTAGCATTGTATGGCCACAATAGGATTGGGACATCGTAATATAAAGGGGTCTGCACTGTAATCATTGCAGTGCCCCTTTACAGTGCAGTCCCCTTTATATCACAGTGTCCCTGCACATTACAGGTGGAGGACCGACACCAGCCACCCCCACGAATGTCTACCGACGACCCCCCCAGTTCCTCTGGAAAAGTTGGCTGCTCAGTCTAAAATGCCCAGGCCTATTTTTTGTCCCAGTCCGGGCCTGGATACAGCACATCAGGATTGATCAATATTCAGATATATACCATAGTTTGTGGACTCTAACTTTCCTACAGACTAAATAATATACACCGATTTTGGTTATTTTTAACAAAGAAATGTAGCAGAATACATGTTGGTCCAAATTCATTAAAGGGGTTGTAAAGGTAAAAGTTTTTTTACCTTAATGCATCCTATGCATTAAGGTAAAAAAACATCTGACAGCACCGCCCCCCCCCCCCCCCCAGCCCCCGTTTTACTTACCTCACCGTTCGAAAGTCCCGGGCGCGTGCTTGTCATCTTGCTCGGTTCCCAGCCTGGCCGTTGATTGGCTAGGCTGGGCGGATTGATAGCAGCGCAGCCATTGGCTGGCGCTGCTGTCAATCACAGCGGATGACGCGGCGCGCCGGGGGTGGGGCCGGTGCTGTATCACGGGAGCGCGCTCGCAAAAGCTTTCCACCATGCGAGGGAGCTCGCATGAACGTGGAAAGCTTTTGCGAGGAGGAGCCGAGACAGCCGCCGAGGGACCCCAGAAGACACAGATCGGGGTCACTCTGTGCAAAACGACCTGCACAGTGGAGGTAAGTATAACATGTATGTTATTTTTTTTTTTTTTAAATTGTACCTTTAGTGTTCCTTTAAGAAAGATTATTTATTTGCAAAATTCTATAACAGAAACAAAAGAAAAACACTCCCCCCCCCCAACACATTGTCTTTTTACCTTTATTTAGAAAAAAATCACAGGGGTGATTAAATAACAAAATCCCTTTTTTTTTTTGTAAAGAAAAATGTAAAAAAATATACGGGTACAGTGTTGCATGATCGCGCAGTTTTAAAATGTGACAGCGCTGAAAGTTGAAAATTGGTCTGGGCAGGGAGGGGGTAAAGGTGGCAAGTATTGAGGGGGCTATAATGAACCATCACCATATTTTTATTCCTTTACTGTCCAGTCTGCAGCCTAATTTATCACCATGCAATACTACCGATGTAGTAGAGGTCTGGGACCTGGTTATGTTGACTGGCTGGAGTGCCTAGATCACAAGGCTGTCGATCAGAATTACAGAACAGTCTGTATTCCAGTTTATTCGGCAGTCTACCTGGATCATGTGAGTTTTGTAAGGCTAGAGTTTGAACACCAAATTCCCTTTTGTGAATCTAAAATGTACAATCAAGTCAACATTCTCTGTAAACACACAATTTTCTCTCGTTTTCTGACACATTCCACAGACTAAGATGAAACAATTATTATTGTAACACCCACATAGTGTTTCATTTGTCTGCCCTTGAAACACCAACATCCAAACCATTACTCACTATTAAAGGGATATTAAACCACAATTCCCAAGCACTTCCAGCAGATAATTTAATCACTCGCTGAACTGAGTACACAGCTCTTTTATCTTTAAGGCCACATTCACAATTGCGCCATTTGTCATACAACTTTGGCCATCAGTCGCATGACGAGTTGCACCGTATTCTTTTCAATGGCACCTGCTTAAATTGGTGCAACTTAACCACTTAAGACCCGGACCTTTATGCAGGTAAAGGACCTGGCCAGTTTTTGCGATTCTGCACTGCGTCGCTTTAACCGACATTTGCGCGGTCGTGCGATGTGGCTCCCAAACAAAATTGGCGTCCTTTTTTTCCCCACAAATGGAGCTTTCTTTTGGTGGTATTTGATCACCTCTGCGGTTTTTATTTTTTGCGCTATAAACAAAAATAGAGCGACAATTTTGAAAAAAAAACAATATTTTTTGCTGTAATAAATATCCCCAAAAAATATATAAAAAAAACATGTTTTTCCTTAGTTTAGGCCAATACGTATTCTTCTACCTATTTTTGGTAAAAAAAAAAAAAAAAATCGCAATAAGCGTTTATCGATTGGTTTGCGCAAAATTTATAGCGTTTACAAAATAGGAGATAGTTTTATTGCATTTCTATTAATAATTTTTTTTTTTTTTGTACTACTAATGGCAGCGATCAGCAGCGATTTTTTTCGTGACCGCGACATTATGGCGGACACATCGGACAATTTTGACACATTTTTGAGACCATTGTCATTGTCACAGCAAAAAGTGCTATAAAAATGGATTGTTTACTGTGAAAATGACAATTGCAGTTTGGGAGTTAACCACTAGGGGGCGCTGAAGGGGTTAAGTGTGCCCTCATATGTGTTTCTAACTGTATGGGGGCGAGGCTGGTCGTGTGACGTCATGGATCGTGTTTCTCTATAACAGGAAACACACGATCAATGACACTGCCACAACAAAGAACGGGGAAGGTGTGTTCAGCTCCGTTCTTCAGCTCCGGAGGACCGAACGCAGGACATCGGTGGTGATCGGGTCCGCGGGTCCCGCAGCCGCGGAGCTTCGGACCGGGTCGCGTGCACACGCCGGCGGCGCGTGCAACGCCACGGCTGGGCTTAAAGGGCCACGTACAGGTACGTGGATGTGCCCAGCCGTGCCATTCTGCCGACGTATGTCGGCGTGAAGGGGTCCTAAAGTGGTTAACTGCTTTAAAACCGGGCACCTTTACCCCCTTCCTGCTCATGTCAGCTTTCAGCGCTGTCACAATGAATGACAATTGCCCAGTCATTTAATGGCTACTTGGTATTTATTTTTTTGCAAAAAATAAATAAAATAAAACATTTTGAAAAATACCGTAATTGAAAAAAAGTTTTAATTCATTTGTCAGAAAAATTTGTAAATAAGTAATTTTTTTCCTTCACTGATGTAAGCTGATGAGGCTGCACTGAGAAGGCGGCACCTGAGGAGGCTGCACCGAGGAGGCACCAATATGCCGCACTGATTAGCACTGGTAGGGGGTGGCACTGATAGGTGGCACTGCCCTGCATCACTAATGGGCACAAATCGGCAGCACTTCTGGGTACTGTTGGGGCTGTGCTGATAATCAGCGCACTGTTCAAGGAAATGCCGCTGATCGGCTCTCCTCCTCACATTCTGTGAGTGTGAGGCAAGGAGAGCAGATTACCGGCACTTCCCTGTGTGACCGGCTGTGATTGGACACAGCTGATCACATGGGTAAAGTTGAAGAAGTTGTGCCATGTCCGTGACCGCCACGTGGTGCACCCCCGCAGGCATGGTGAGACTGGGGCGACGTCATAAGAGGTCATCCCAGAATGAGAGAGGATCCAACCGTCGTCGTTTGTCTATACAGCGGGCAGGAAGTAGTTAAAGTCGCAGCGAGTTTGAAAAGGTGCCTGCACTACTTTGCTGCAACTTGGATCCACTGAGAGGAACGTTGGATTAAAATTGCACAACTAATGTGAATGAAGCCTTAATCCTTGTTTATGTTCCGGTGGGTACACACACCGAGGGTTTTTGTTGAACCAGCGCATTGAATGGAACGGTCATTGGTACAGTTTTGGTCTGTGTGTAGAGAAGTGTGGGAATGTAAAATAATAAACACACATACTTACCTACCTGCTGCAGCTGCCCACTGTCACTTCTAAGCCCAAGAACCGAGTGGTCATGTGACCACTGATCGCTCAGTTCTCATTGTCACTCATCTCTCTTTACTCATTGGAGTGCCGGCCTGTGCAGGGGCGGGAGCGTCTGGCTCAGGCTCTCAGCGGTGTGCTGTGAGGCTAAGTCAGCTGCCAGTCAGTAATTTCGGCAGATTCCGACTTTATTGTTGGGATCCTTTGAATCTGGAGCGACTCTGTGACATCAGCCAACAGCTGACTTTAGCGAATTCACTCCGGTTACCCACAGGAGAAATATGGCCAAGAAAGCTTGGGCCATAGTTCTCTTTTAGGGTGGTGTCATGACTGCTGCCCCAGGTTTCCTATTTCAGGGGGGCTCCTTTCTGTTGTAGCATCCTATAGAGTAAGCCTTGCATACAGGTAATAGAGTCGTGTCTCCCTACACTGTGTGCATCAATAGAAACATATAGCCCACATCCTAGGTTGGCAAGGAACTCCCCTGCTCCTCCCTGTTCAGGGAAGTAGCACTGAAAGAGCAGCATTGAAAGTTGTAAACTGAAAGAAGTGGCAGAAGATTAACAAATTGTTTTACTGGGGAAAGCTGAGGGTTTATTACCACTTTAATGTGCGATTTTACAGTGCATCCGGAACGTATCCACAGCGCTTCATTATTTCCACATATTGTTAAGTTACATTCTATACATTAAGCCTTCTGTGTGCAGCAGCCCTCCTCGGTCCCCCTAATACTTACCAGAGCCCCATCTCTGTCCGCGAGTGTCTCAGCCGTCAGAGATTCACAGCAGCGGCGCCATTGTTAGTTAGCCAACAAGGAGAAAGAAGGGGTGGGGCCAAACCGCAGCTCTTTGTCTGAATGGACACAAGGAGCTGCAGCTCAGCTCGGGTACCCCCATAGCAAGCTGCTTGTTGTGGGGGGCACTCAACAGGAGGGAGGGGCCAGGAGAATCAAAGAGAAGAGAAGGGGAGGATCCGGGCTGCTGTGTGCAAATCCACTGCAACAGAGCAGGTAAGTATAAAATGTTTGTTATTTTTAGAGCCCTTTCACACTGGAAACGCCTATAGCGGAGCGTTAAAATAGCAGTAAAACACCGCTATTTTACAGCGTTTTTACCGCGATTTTTTCAGCGTTTTCAATTCATTTCAATGGAGCGCTCAAAAGCTGCTCCAGAGATGCTGCTTGCAGGACTTTTCTCAACGCTCCTCCAGCGCAGCGCAACGCCTCAGCGTGAAAGGGTCCATTGAGATGCATGGGGAGAATTTTAATAGCGCTATTTTTACCGCGAAAACGCACCAGTGTGAAAGGGCTCTTATAGAAAAAAAAACACAAGACTTTACATTCAAGTTAATAAAAATGTTATACTCTCCTGTTTAACCACTTCTCGCCCGACCTATAGCAGAATGACGGCCGGGCAGTGGTTCGGTTATCCTAACTGGACGTCATATGGCGTCTTTCAGTATACCAAGCCAGCGTGCGCCAGTGGGGGCACGCAGCACGGCGATTGGTGGTGCGGTGTGTCAGTCTGACACACAGCGGCACAGATCTAGGTAAAGTTTACCAGGAGATCGGCTGTGTCCTATCACAGCCAATCGCTGTGTAAACAGGAAAAGCCATGCATAGGCTTTTCCTCTATCGTGTCTGACAGACATTCCCCAATGGCCCCCCCAGGGTGCCACCAAGACCACTAGGGATGCCCACCATGGATGACCACCCGATATGCCACCCATGACCACCAGGGATGCCACTCAGTGTCCATAAATGATGCCAATCAGTACCCATAAATGATGCCAATCAGTAATGCCTGCCAGTGCCTCCTAATCAGTGATGCCCATCAGTGCCGCCTATCAGTGCCACCCATAAGTACTCATCAGTGCAGCCTTTCAGTGCCACCTATGAGTGCCCATCATTTGCCACCTATCAATGCCCATCAGTGCCACATATCAGTGTCATCTGTGGGAACAAAATTATAAAAAAATTGTTTGGGTACAGTGTTGTATGAATGTGCAATTGTCATTTAAAAAGCGACAGCACTGAAAGCTTAAAATTGGCAAGGGCAGGAAGGGGGGGGGGGGGTGCCCAGTATTGAAGTGGTTAAAAACTGATGATATACCTAGGATGGCAGCATAAACAGTCTTGCAATCCAGAGGTCACTTGGCACCCAAATAATAACATCAAATGTGTGAAGTAATTGCTGCTAATCAGTGCTTTGAACGTTATTTTAAGAACATTTATTTTTTCCTTCAGTTCAGCCAGCATCTATTAAAAACTGAAATATTAATCGTTTGAAGAAAGCACAGGGAGCCATATCCCCAGGTACTGAAGAACATTACATTCCAGCTTACCCAAGCAATAATGGAAGAACAAGCTGGACCTTGTTGTCTTTCAATAACTTGACGTTTGCAAATTAAACCACAACCAGAATGCATATTATATAAATTACAGGAAATTACAGCTGTGGCCAAAAATATTGGCACCCCTGCATTTCTGTCAATGCACCACTTTGCCCAGAAAATTGTTGCAATTACAAACGTTTAGGCAGTCGCATGTTTATTTTTTATTTTGTTTGTATTGGTATGACACAAAAAAGTGGAGAGACAAAAAGCCAAATCTGACACATTTTACACAATACGTTATCTAAAAACTAGATAAAATGATTGGTACGTTCTCAAAAATGTAAGAAAAATTGCATTCCAAGTTTGTGATGCTCCTGTAATTTGTAATTAAACTCACCTGTATCAATTAACAGGTGCTGACAATATAGAAATCACACCGGCAAAAATTGACTCAACCTTTCTGTTGTGCGTCTCTGTGTGCAACACGGTGTATGGAGACGAGAAAGAGCAGCAAAGAATTGTCTGA
The DNA here is from genome assembly GCF_905171775.1 of Rana temporaria. NCBI lineage: Eukaryota > Metazoa > Chordata > Amphibia > Anura > Ranidae > Rana > Rana temporaria. The sequence goes on along the minus strand of NC_053492.1, from coordinate 404,194,405 downwards.
GGATTTGAGAACAAAAATTGTTGAAAATCATGGACAATCTCAAGGTTACAAGTCCACCTCCAGAGATTTTAATGTTCATGGGTCCACTGTAGAGCTGTACGATTAATTGCGAAAAGATCGCGATCTCGATTCACACAAACCCCTCCCCCTGCGATCTCCAGGCTGGATGACCCACGATTTTTGGGTGTGGCCATAGGAAAGTCCCCGGCTTGGGCCTAGCTCCGACCATCTTTGTACACCTGGTGGCGGCTGTCTCGTCAGGAAGTGATGTTTTATCGCCGCCATCTTGCTCCACCCCACACTCCTGCACAGTAATGTTAGTGAGAAGGGGGCAAGCGGACATCTTGTTACACCCAACGGAGCTTTAGCTGTCACAGTTATTTCCAACACAAAACGGAGCTTATGTGCTTAAATATAGTGGGGCAGATCCACAAAAGGATTACGCGGCAATTTTTAAATTACGCCGGCGTATCAATAGATACGCCGGCGTAATTTTAAAATTGCCGCGTCGTATCTTTGTTTTGTATCTACAAAACAAGATACGACGGCATCTCGGAGGGATCCGACAGGCGTACGTCTTAGTACGCCGTCCGATCAGCAGTTGGGAAAACAAACCTTTCCAATCTGAGAGACCTGGAGCAGTTGGCAAAAGAGTGGTTCAAAATTCCATTAGAGAAATGCAAGAAACTCATTGGATGGTTGCAGGAAGTGATTGATTACAGTTCTTTTTTCTAAGGGGTGTACTACTAAATATTACATTAAGGGCGCCAATAATTTTTTCCGTGAAATGTGTCAGCTTTGGCTTTTAGTTTCTGCACTTTTTTGTGTCATACAAATACAAACAAAAGAAATAAACACGAGAATGCCTAAACATTTCTAGGTGAAGTGGTGCATTATCCAACAGAAATGCAGGGGTGCCAATACTTTTAGCCATGACTGTATATATGTGTATGTATAAGAATTCAGCATGTCGGCATTTATACGCAATGCACCGCAAACCACCTCAGCACAGTGCTGTGGTGTGAACAGGAGATGCTTTGATCTATACCAGGGGTCTCCAAACTGTGGCCCTTTGTTATGTCTTTATCCGGCCCCTGGGACACTATTCCTCCCACTCATATGAGGCCCTATTCGTCCTGCTGACACCAACAATGGGGCACTATATCTTCCAATGATGGTATACTATACCTCCTACTAATAGGGGGAATACTCCTCCTATTGACCACCAACCCTGAGGCCATATTTATTCTCACTGATGCTGGGCCCGTGACATTTTCGGGCCACAATCCGGGCCCTCCTAAAGTCTAAAAGGACAAGAAAGTGGCCCTTTGTTTGAAAAGTTTGGAGACCCCTGATCTATACAGATAAACTTAGTGCAACAAAAATAGTGTGAACTGCCAGAGCGAGGAATAGGGCAAGGCTGGCCATACAGTTTCTTTTTTCCATTCAGCCAGTAGACTAATAATAATAAAAAAAAAGACTTTATCCACACAATCAAGGTTAATGGAGGAATCCCTCCCACCAGGACATTGTATTACCTGCTGCTTTGGGGGTCCACTGTAATGCCTGGTACACACTACTCGTTTTTTTCCTAAAGATTTTTTAACCGTGTATGGCCAGCATAACACAGAAGGGTGTTTAGAGGCAGAAAAAAAAAAAAAACATTCAGGCTGGGTTCAAACTTATGCGAATTGGATGTGGATGATGGCGAGATACTCTCAATAGGAAATCACGTCTAAAGGGATGCAGACCCTACAGCTTTCCTTATTAGTGCCCTGCAGGTGAAGCAACTGCTTGATAAATAAGAAACCACGCCCATTAGATTACCTTACTGCATGGACACAGACAAACAAGGATTTATTCAGAACAAAAAGGTAGAAATCTGCAACAAAGTTTGGTATAATCCTTGTAATGTACATAGATCACCCAGAGGGGAATGTTTTCTTTTTTCTCAACAAACTCTTTAAAAGGGGTTGTAAACACTCGTGTTTTTTCACCTTAAAGCAGAGTTCCACCCAAAAGTGGAACTTCCTCTTAATCCACTCCTCGCCCCCTTACGTGCCACATTTGGCATGTAATTTTTTTTTGGGGGGGGGGAGTGGGGGCTTCAGGAGGAGTGGGACTTCCTGTCCCACTTCCTCCTTCTGCCGAGGGGCTGCTAAGGCGAGTAGTCAGATCGCCTTTTGGCTGCCCCTCCCTGTAGGCGATCGCCTGGGACACGTGACAGGTCCCAGGCGAACGCCTGTCCAATCGGATGGCGCAGCGACGCTCGTGCATGCGCAGTGGGTGCCCGGCCGTGAAGCCGAAAGCTGTCACGGCCGGGTGCCAAAACTTAGAATGAAGACGCCGGCCGGAGAGGGGGGGGGGAGAGGAGCGGAGTCCTGGCCGGCGCGTCGCTGGAACGTGGAGCAGGTGAGTATGTTTATTAAAAGCCAGCAGCTACACTTTTTGTAGCTGCTGACTTTTAATAAACATAAAAAATGACTGGAACACCCCTTTAACCCCTTAACGCCCGCCGCACGACTATATACGTCCGTAAAATGGCATGGACAGGCAGATGGGCGTATATATACGTCCCTGCCTTCTAGCGGGTGGGGGGTCCGATCGGGACCCCCCCCGCGCTGCATGCGGCGGGCCGATTCCCTCGGGGAGCGATCCGGGACGACGGCGCGGCTATTCGTTATAGCCGCTCTGTCGCGATCGCTCCCCGAGGCTGAAGAACGGGGAGAGCCGTATGTAAACACGGCTTCCCTGTGCTTCACTGTGGCGGCGTTTCGATCGATGACGTCCTTTTTATAAGGGAGACTCGATCGATGACGTCAGTCCTACAGCCACACCCCCCTACAGTTGTAAACACACACTAGGTGAACCCTAACTCCTACAGCGCCCCCTGTGGTTAACTCCCAAACTGCAACTATCATTTTCACAATAAACAATGCAATTTAAATGCATTTTTTGCTGTGAAAATGACAATGGTCCCAAAAATGTGTCAAAATTGTCCGAAGTGTCCGCCATAATGTCGCAGTCACGAAAAAAATCGCTGATCGCCGCCAATAGTAGTAAAAAAAATAATTAATAAAAATGCAATAAAACTATCCCCTATTTTGTAAACGCTATAAATTTTGCGCAAACCAATCGATAAACGCTAATTGCGATTTTTTTTACCAAAAATAGGTAGAAGAATACGTATCGGCCTAAACTGAGGAAAAAAAAAAAATGTTTATATATGTTTTTGGGGGATATTTATTATAGCAAAAAGTAAAACATATTGAATTTTTTTCAAAATTGTCGCTCTATTTTTGTTTATAGCGCAAAAAATAAAAACCGCAGAGGTGATCAAATACCACCAAAAGAAAGCTCTATTTGTGGGGAAAAAAGGACGCCAATTTTGTTTGGGAGCCACGTCGCACGACCGCGCAATTGTCTGTTAAAGCGACGCAGTGCCGAATCGCAAAACCTGGCCTGGGCATTTAGCTGCAAAATGGTCCGGGGCTTAAGTGGTTAATGCATCCTATGCATTAAGGTAAAAAAAACACCTGGCAGTCACAGGCCCCCCAGCCCACCCGTTTAACTTACCTGAGCCCCGAATTCTGCTTGAGGACGCTGTCCCTCTCTCCACTGGGTCCCGTCTCTTGATTGGATAGATTGATAGCAGCCCAGCTATTGGCTCCCACTGCTGACAATCAAATCCAATGACGCGGGCGCCGGGACTGAGTGGACGCCGAATGCTGGATTTGGGAGCTCGCCCATAAGATAACCCCCCGGGAGAGAGCTTCTCCCAGGGGGTTATCTGATGCGGGGAGGAGCCGCGAGAGCCCCCCAGAAGACGATGATCGGGGCCACTCGGTGCAAAACGAACTGCACAGTGGAGGCAAGTATGACATGTTTGTTATTTTTTTTATTAAAATTGAAGCCTTACATCACTTTAAGGTTACTATCCGATTAATCGAAACAATAAATCGGTCAACTAATCGATTATGAACATAATCGTTAGTTGCAGCCCTATTTTAGCTTAAAGTTTTGCAGCAACTCCCCAGCAATCCGATCCCAAGCAGATTTTATCCCATAATTGTTAGCTATTCAAAAAGCCGTACAGTAAGCCTTCTCCTTCTGTCAGCTTATTTCAATACATTTCTGTATAAAGCAGCTACAGATTGGAAGAGTGGAGGCTAGTAAAACACATTAGAAAAGTAGAATACATCTAGCAATGGAACAGAATTGTGGTTGAAAGGAAGTCATTGCGCTTGTATATAAAACCCTCTTCCAGTTGGAATGTAACCGATCACGTTCTTGTACTTTTCCAGTACAGATACTGGAGAACGAACACAGGTTGACTGAATATTTCATACGGAAGGATCAGGTAGCACCTGTCACACCTCTCCTCCATAGTCCTCCCACTCCTAGACAAACAGGTTCAGCCATGCTATGTAAAGACACACAGAGGCAATCAAAGGGGGCTATTTACTAAAGGCAAATCCACTTTGCACTACAAGTGCAAACTACAAAACTACAAGTGCAAACTACAAAACTACAAGTGCAAACTACAAAACTACAAGTGCACTTGGAAGTGCAGTCACTGTAAATCTGAAGGGTAGATCTGAAATGAGGGGAAGCTCTGCTGATTTTATTATCTAATCATGTGCAAGCTAAAATGCTGTTTTTTTATTTACCTTGCATGTCCCCCTCGGATCTACAGCGACTGCACTTCCAAGTGCACTTTCAGTGCAATTTCAAGTGCACTTTGCACATTTAGGGCCAGATCCTCAAACTAATTACGCCGGCGTATCTATGGATACGCCGCGTAATTTCAAAGTTCCCCCGTCGTATCTCTGTTTTGTATCCACAAAACAAGATAAGACGGAATCTGGGCTCGATTCGACAGGCGTACGTCTTAGTACGCCGTCGGATCGTAGGTGCAGATTTACGCTGGCCGCTAGGTGGCGTTTCCGTCGAATTCCGCGTCGAGTATGCAAATTAGCTAGATACGGCGATCCACGAACGTACGTCCGGTGCATTTTTTTACGTCGTTTGCGTTCGGCTTTTTCCGGCGTATAGTTACCCCAGCTATATGAGGCGTATCCTATGGTAAGTAAGGCCGTTGTTCCCGCGTCGAATTTTGAAAATGTTACGTAGTTTGCGTAAGTCGTTCGCGAATAGGGCTTTGCGTAGAATGACGTCACCGTCGTAAGCATTGGCTCGTTCCGGTTTAATTTCGAGCATGCGCACTGGGATACCCCCGCGGACGGCGCATGCGCCGTTCAAAAAAAAAACGTATTTAAAAAAAAAAAAAAAAAAACACGCCCCCATCACATACATTTGAATTGCGCGCTCTACACCGCCTAAGTTACACTACGCCGCTGTAACTTAAGGCGGGAAATCTTTGAGGATACAAGAAAAAAAAAGTAAGTTAAGGCGGCGTAGTGTATCTGAGATACACTACGCCGGACGGAGAGAAGCGCCACGCTTCGTGGATCTGGCCCTTAGTTTGCAGTGGATTTACCTTTAGAAAATAACCCCCAACGTGAAGGTCTAGCAATACTTTTCCTGTTGCAATACAGACTTGCTACACATAAAACCGCTATTATTTTTAAGGAATCAAATCTAGGGGCACATGAGTGTATTGAGCCGTATAATGTAAAACAGAGCCGTATTTCAGCACCTGGGAGCCACAGATATACACAGCTCTGAGTGTAAACATGCATAGGCATGAACGCCCCTTGGCATGAGCGGTCTGCATGTATGCATGTTTATATGCAGAGCCACGTATCCTGTAATAAGCAAAGTCCAGGTGACTAAATACAGACAGATTTTATGTCACAGGGCAGCCATCCTCAACAGGGTTCCTCCTGAGGTCGCAAAGAGTTCCTTGAGCTGATTGACCTCCCAAATAATAGTGTCTGCATAGTCCAAGGACCAACACCACTGGGCAAAGCCAGAAGAATCACAGCCAATGATCTGTTTAGCCATCAGACCCCTTCCACATAAGGCAGGCTCCGCTGGAGTCCACCTACTCAGCAGGGGATCTGTCCACTGATATCACTGAGCAGGTGAACGGCTGGTCCATATCTGCTACGCTCATGCAGAGCGAACAAAGACACAGCACGGACCACCTGTCCGTTTACATCCAACCGCCATCCGATCCGCTAGATGGAAGGGATACATATCCCCATCTGTCTGTTCTTGGCAGATAGGATTGGATGTCAGCGGGTGTAAACGGACACACCCACCACGCCATGGAGCAGACTGGAGGGTCTGTTCTTAGCAGATAGGATTGGATGTTGGCGGGAGTAAACGGACACACCCACCACGCGATAGAGGAGGCTGGAGGGTCTGATCGGGTCCGCATACTGAGAGGCGGACCAGATTGTTGTGCTAGTGTGAAAGGGGCCTAAGGGTGGCAATCTTCTGTGATGCCTCGCACACACGACCGTTTTTTCCAGCAGCCATGAGAGCCTTTGGCCGGGAATCCCGGCCGTGTGTAGGCTCTATCGCAGTTTTCCCTACAGAAAAAAAAAAAAAAAAAGAGAACACGTTTTCTTTCTTTCCACCGGGATTCCCAGCAGACTTTTTCGTAATGGACAAAGCACATTCATCACGCTGTAACCGACTGAAAAGCATGAAGACTGAAAAACGCAAATCGTCTCTCACCAAACTTTTACTAACACAAGGATCAGCAAAAGCAGCCCAAAGGGAGGCGCAGTTTACGTCACCGCGCTTGGGACGGGTGGTATTTGGCCTGAACGTGTTTATGCAAGGCAGGCTTGAGAGTAATCCCATCGGGAAAAAACATTGTTTTTTTTTCTGCCAACAAAAACGGTTGTGTGTACAGGGCATAAGAGGGCATTTTTGCCATTAATCCCTCCATGAATCGGCTTTAATAAGGGATCCCCAAGACATGAAAACTATTTAAAGCGGTTGTATACCCGCAAATAATTTTTTTTTGTTCACCTGAAAGGCAAAAGCCATAATGAGCTAGTATGCACCGCATAGTAGCTCATTATGAAATACTTACCTTAAAACGAGGTGTAGGGAACTTACCTGGTCCTTGCCAAGCAAGATATCATCTTGCCTGGCGTGTCTTCTGGGTATCGCCCCTCCAGCGCTGTGATTGGCTGGAGCGGCGACTTCAAACCGGCTTCCCCGCTGTGCATGCGCCGCGGCAATCAGCGGCGCATTGCGGGGGGAATATCTCCTAAACCGTACAGGTTTAGGAGGTATTCTTTATACCTACAGGTAAGCCTTATTATAGGCTTACCTGTAGGTAAAAGTAAAAAGAAAACAAGTATACAACCACTTTAAACTACTTGCTGACCTGATCGCCGCCATTACTAGTAAAGTAAAAATGCCATAAAAATACCCCCTATTTTGTAAACGCTATAACTTTTGCGCAAACCAATCAATAAACGCTTATTGCGATTTTTTTTACGAAAAATATGTAGAAGAATACGTATCGGCCTAAACTGGGGAAAAAAAGCATTTTTTTATATATTTTTGGGGGATATTTATTATAGCAAAAAGTAAAAAATATTCATTTTTTTCAAAATTGTCGCTCTATTTTTGTTTATAGCGCAAAAAATAAAAACCGCAGAGGTGATCATATACCACCAAAAGAAAGCTATATTTGTGGGGAAAAAAGGACGCCAATTTTGTTTGGGAGCCACGTCGCACAACCGCGCAATTGTCAGTTAAAGCGACGCAGTGCCGAATCGCAAAAAGTGCTCTGGTCTTTGGGCAGCAATATGGTCCAGGGGTTAAGTGGTTAAGGGGCTCCCCAGGCAAAAAAAAAAGGGTTGAGAAAATGTTATTATAGGGCCCAATATACCCATGTGTACAAGACCCAAATATTTAGCTTTGGCCAGATATGAAAACAAAGCAGCAAGCATTCATATAGGATGGATTATCATTTAGGTTATTTATGGTATTAAAAGCTAGCTAGTTCATTTTGGACACGATCAGAAAATCATACAAAAAAATACCGCTTCCGAAGCGATCGTACAATAATCTGATCGTTTGTACACAGTTTTTTTCCGAAATTATCCGAAGAGACATCACATTCAAATTGTTATTCTGTCGTACTTTAGCAACCTCTTACATTTTTCATACGGAGACTGGCATTCAAAAAACAGACGATCATTCGTCCGATAATCTCACCGTGTGTGTCAGGCTTAAGGGGGAGGATAAAAACCTCTGCTGGCCATTTACTGCGATCTCTCTTAGCGATATTTCCCCTCACATCCTATTCTAGTGACAATGATTTCATCAGACAAGAAAAGAGGGAAAACATTTTTTTAGTAGAATAGAGAAAGGCTAGAGCCATAGCCAGCTTAGTATTACTGTGTCCCTGTTACAGACTCTCTCACATCCTGTCCATTGTCATGGCTCGTTTACATTAGCTTCATCCCCTGAAGAGTGATCCATGGCAGATCAATTTTCACAGGGCGTTTGACAGGCAGTGAGGGGGTGTTCTGTTGCCTCCCCACCACCTATTTTAACCCCTAGGACCCCACATTACTGTGCTGCGATTACCACTTGCCTCTCCAGATTATCCAATCAGAGAACGCTTTGCATTTATTAAGAAGTTTGGCTTGCTGCTGTGGTGCAGCCCCATTGGCTTAAATGTTTGACAGCTGATGTCGCCTGTCAATGCCTTATCCTCTGTTACAAAAGTAAAATCAGTCTGTATATGCAGTAAAGCATGCTTGTTATACTCACTGGTGGAACCTAAGGGGTTAATCCCCTGCATTGTGTAAAAAGGCCGATTAATCCAGCATTCTCTGATCCTCCCCTTCCTTTACTGTTCCCAATCCATCTGCTAATAAAACAGAACCCTAGGAGGCACTCTGCACATGCTCAGTTTGGTGTGTATTGCTAGAGATTTTTTTGTTGGGGGGGGGGGGGGTGCACGTGATTAGCGGGGGTCACAAGACATCACGGCTGCAGCATATGAACAGCCTCCTACATTTTACACTTTATGTGGGTGGCAGTTGGTTTTTACCACTACCCAGCTGTCCATGTAAAGAGGCCGAATGGGCTGAATTACAATCAGGAGATATCACTTTCTTCAGGACATTGCAGTGTTTATGCCACACTATGCCAGTTTTTTACTTGCCGTTGGAACCTGCAATGTCCTATGGAGTGTTCTCTGCATAACGCAGCAGCAAACACACTAATACATGAAGCCAGGTCAAAGTCATGTGTCTAGATTCTTTATTCTCCTCCCGACGCGTTTTAAATTTTCCCACCGTTCATTAAAGTGAGAGGTGCTTTGCTTGTTTCACAGTTGGGAATACAGCAAGGACAGGACATTTGTAAAGCGTAATGCAGATCTTTGTAAATGTTCCAGAAGTTTTTTGTTTATATGCGGTAATGCCAGATTGCTATATAAATGGGCCCCTTAGACTACGGAAGTGAGACTAAACTGAGCATGTGCAGGGTGGCTACCCTCACTGTATTATATGACCCCTTAGACTACAGAGTACTCCCCATCAGTACCAACAGTTATCAAATACATTGGGCCAGATTCTCGTAGATCGGCGTATTTTTGTTCTGGCATAGTGTATCCTTTTTACGCTACGCCTCTGCAACTTAGACGGGCAAGTGCTGTATTCTCAAAGCACTTGCTCCTTAAGTTGCGGCGGCGTAGCATAAATAGGCCGGCGTAAGACCACCTAATTCAAATGTGGAACAGGGGGGCGTGTTTTATGTAAATGTTATGTGACCCGACGTGATTGACGTTTTTCACGAACGGCGCATATCCCAGTGTGCATTGATCCAAAGTACGCCGCAAGGACGTATTGGTTTCGACGTGAACGTAAATGACGTCCAGCCCCATTCACAGACGACTTACGCAAAATATTCAAAATTTGACGCGGGAACGACGTCCATACTTAACATTGGTACGCCACCATATAGCAGGGGTAACTTTACCCCGGGAAAAGCCTAACGTAAACGGCATATCTGTACTGCGTCGGCCGGGCGTACGTTTGTGAATTCGCATATCTAGCCGATTTACATATTTCTAGGCGTAAATCAGCGTACACGTCCCTAGCGGCCAGCGTAAATATGCAGTTAAGATCCGACGGCGTAAGAGACTTACGCCGGTCGGATCTAATAGAAATCAATGCGTAACTGATTCTATGAATCAGGCTCATAGATACGACCACGCAACTCAGAGTTACGACGGAGTATCCAGAGATACGCCGTCCTAACGCCGTTGTGAATCCGGGCCATTGTACTTGCTGACAGAACAGCAATAATGTGGAAGGATGTGTTCTAATAATTGTGTAATAATGTCTCCCTCCCCATGACATGAGGGCAAATATTGCACAGTGATCAGCCCTGTACACAGCAGTGAATGTTAGTGCCCTTTTACACGTCCGCAAACATCCGCTTTTTCAGACGGAAGAAAACCCTATTTTTTTTCCGTCTGGCGGAACGGATCGGATGAATACGGACGCACGGTCCGTATTCATCCGATTCCCCATAGGGGAGAGTGGAGGAAAGACAGGGCGGTCTCTGCACAGTGTGCGGGGACCGCCCTGTCCGCCGACAGCTCAGCGGGGATTTACGGATGATCCCCGCTGAGCCAACGGACACACTGGGAACGTATCCCAGTGCGCATGCTCCTAATCACGTCGCAAATAGTCAATGCTTTCGACATGAACGTAATTTACGCAAAGCCCTATTCGCAAACGACTTACGCAAACGACGCAAAATTCAACGCTGTCCCGACGTCCATACTTAACATTGGATACGCCTCATATAGCAGGAGTAACCTTACTCTGGAAAAAGCCTAACGTAAACGACGTAAAAAAATGTGCCGGGCAGACGTACGTTTCTGAATTGGCGTATCTAGCTCTTTTGCATACTCTACGCCGAAATCGACGGAAGCGCCACCTAGCGACCAGCGTAAATATGCACCCTAAGATACGACGGCGTAGGAGACTTACACCACTCGTAGCTTAGCCTAATTTAAGCGTATCTGTTATGCAGAATTCGTAGCCATGCACACACATGCACACACACCCACATGGATGCCAAATTGGGAGCAGCAGCTGTACTCATGCAGCCACTGCATCCCAATAGACATCAATGAATAGCCTGCATGGGGATGCATGAACACCTGTACAGGTAAACACCGCCCTCGCTCAGCGTCCGCCAGAAACACAGTAAACCGGGCCAGTTCCAGAACACAGAACACGGTTCTTGCTGTAAACACAGACGCCGCTGAATGTCTTTGGGTGCTTTCAGCTTTAGCAAACAATTCCACACTTCCAGGTGAGTTTCCAAATTAGCGCCAAACACATCTGGACCCATGTACTTCAATTCCCATGTGACAGAACACATACAGTCTGCATAACAAAACTCTGACAATGGGAATCTGTAGAGGAACTACAAGCCCCAGCATGCAATGATGTTGATTGCTAGCGAATTTACACCCAGAAGATAAAAGGTCCAGCCCTTATAAACAGTAGCTCATAGCTGTAGTATTATTATTATTATTATTTTCAAACCCAAAGAGTTTCAAATTGCAAGTTGCAGCAATTTAGTAGTTGGCCTTATGCCTCGTACACCTGATCAGATTTTCGTACGACGCATCATTCGCATTTTGTGCATAAAACCAATATCGAATACAACGTGCTCTATGAAATGTACGATTTTTGTCGTACGATTCTGGGAAAACCTTCCGGCGTGCGTAGCTACGCATCTGAAATTATGTCAAATACATGTGACCCCTTCTGGTTCATTTTCCGATCATGCGTGGTGTTTGTCTATCGATTTTTAGCGGATGCACACTGTACTGATTAAACGATTGTCTTATGATGGGCTATTGTCCGAGCAAAGTTTTTGTGTTTGGCCCTTTCGGATTTTGTTGGGCGGACTGTCGTGATCAGCTGTCGAAAGCTGTGCACTAACGATCAGATTATCGAACGATCAATCCGAAAGCGATTTTTATCATCCGATAATTTGATTGTGTGTACGAGGCATTGGGTCCCTTCCACATGGGCCGATTGCGGTTTTAATTATCAGGGGATATGTCTGCTGAGAGAAGAGGCCGGGTGACAGATCTATAAAAGCGGAGCGAACGTATACACAGCCTGCTCGGCACTATGGGCAGCTGGATGTAAACAAACCCGCTGTCTGCTTACATCCAACTGCCCTCCAATCTGGTTCAGCCAGACGGAGGGGGAACAGATCCCCCTCCATTTTTTTTTTTTTTTGCCGGATCGGAGGTAACCAAGTGTAAATGGACACATGTCTACGACTGCCCTCCAATCTGATTCAGCCAGACGGAGGGGAACGGATCGGAGGTAACCAGGTGCGGATGGACACAAGTCTATTTACATACGACTGCCCATAGAGGATAATGGAGGATTCGCCTGAAAAAGGATGGCCAGACCCGATTGGATCTCCAACTTGAAAAGGTCCTAACAGAACTAGGATCTCCAGTTAGAATTCCAACCAGGACGCCATCTACATGGAATCTGAGTGTTGTCTGGGTACTCCGGTTTCCTCCCACACTCCAAAGATATGCTGGGAAGTTAAAGGGCTCCTGTCTAAATGTGCTTAGGGCGTTTGGGAAGAGTTTTTAAAGTTATTAAAGTGCCGTTAACACTCGTGAAACGCGTCAAACAGGCATTGATGCTGAAGGTAAACTTGTCCAGGCTCAGTACTATAAGCAAATGTGAACAAGACCCAACTCTTAGCTTGTCTCTAACAAACTTCCAATTCACCTCTGAATGACTCGGACCTCCTTCCCTCGCCAACTACAAACTCCTCCTTCCCTCGCCAACTACAAACTCTTCCCTCGCCAACTACAAACTCCTCCTTCCCTCGCCAACTACAAACTCTTCCCTCGCCAACTACAAACTCCTCCTTCCCTCGCCCAACTACAAACTTCCCCTTCCCTCGCCAACTACCAACTCCTCCTTCCCTCGCCAACTACCAACTCCTCCTTCCCTCGCCAACTACCAACTCCTCCTTCCCTCGCCAACTACCAACTCCTCCTTCCCTCGCCAACTACCAACTCCCCCTTCCCTCGCCAACTACCAACTCCCCCTTCCCTCGCCAACTACCAACTCCCCCTTCCCTCGCCAACTACCAACTCCCCCTTCCCTCGCCAACTACCAACTCCCCCTTCCCTCGCCAACTACCAACTCCCCCTTCCCTCGCCAACTACAAACTCCCCCTTCCCTCGCCAACTACAAACTCCCCCTTCCCTCGCCAACTACAAACTCCCCCTTCCCTCGCCAACTACAAACTCCCCCTTCCCTCGCCAACTACAAACTCCCCCTTCCCTCGCCAACTACAAACTCCCCCTTCCCTCGCCAACTACCAACTCCCCCTTTCCACGCCAACTACCAACTCATCCTTCCCTCGCCAACTACAAACTCCTCCTTCCCTCGCCAACTACAAACTCCTCCTTCCCTCGCCAACTACAAACTCCTCCTTCCCTCGCCAACTACAAACTCCTCCTTCCCTCGCCAACTACAAACTCCTCCTTCCCTCGCCAACTACAAACTCCTCCTTCCTTTGCCAACTACAAACTCCTCCTTCCCTCGCCAACTACAAACTCCCCCTTCCCTCGCCAACTACCAACTCCTCCTTTCCACGCCAACTACAAACTCCCCTTTCCCTCGCCAACTACCAACTCCTCCTTTCCACGCCAACTACCAACTCATCCTTCCCTCGCCAACTACAAACTCCTCCTTCCTTTGCCAACTACAAACTCCTCCTTCCTTTGCCAACTACAAACTCCTCCTTCCCTCGCCAACTACAAACTCCTCCTTCCCTCGCCAACTACAAACTCCTCCTTCCCTCGCCAACTACAAACTCCTCCTTCCTTTGCCAACTACAAACTCCTCCTTCCTTTGCCAACTACAAACTCCTCCTTCCCTCGCCAACTACAAACTCCTCCTTCCCTCGCCAACTACAAACTGCTCCTTCCCTCGCCAACTACCAACTCCTCCTTTCCACGCCAACTACAAACTGCTCCTTCCCTCGCCAACTACCAACTCCTCCTTTCCACGCCAACTACAAACTCCTCCTTCCCTCGCCCAACTACAAACTCCTCCTTCCCTCGCCCAACTACAAACTCCTCCTTCCCTCGCCAACTACGAAATCCTTCTTCCCTCGCCAACTACCAACTCCTTCCCTAGCCAACTAGAAACTTTTTCCTTATCCAACTCCGAACTGGTGCTTTTGTTTAGTTTTTAACTCCAATGAGTTGTGGGATGGGCTACTCCTGACCTGCAGCTCATATAAACAAGTGACCTGACCTGCAGCTCATGTAAACAAAGGCGTGAGGAGTGACCTGACCTGCAGCTCATGTAAACAAAGGCGTGAGGAGTGACCTGACCTGCAGCTCAATAGGAAAAATAAAACGTGAATTGAGAGTCCGGCAGACGGCTGATCTCATCTAGTGACTTCTGACAGAGCGATCTCCACACCTGTCGCCCTCCACACCTGTAAACAGGCGGCATGGAGGAGGTGTGACCGGCTCCAGGAAGTGGCCATGGCCTGTTCCCGGTCACAGACTCGGCCAATCAGGAAGGAAGGATAATGACAAGTCGGTGACTCCCGTATTCCTCTCCTGCCGATCCCTTTAAATGACAATCAGAGATGGCTGTGCCCTGGCTCTGACAGACACAAGTTTAGTGTGGGATCTATTCCTCCCCCTGTGTATGATGTACAGCCCCTCCCCCGATGTCTGATGGTGTATGGGATACTCTGCACCGATCTGATCGCATGTAACCCCTTCCTCATCCAGCTGCTCGGTGATCTGTCCTGCTTTGCAGTCTCACTGCTGGGACTTGTAGTTTCTTAGCTTTCCCCTTCTGGGGAAGACACACACACACACAGAGGCCGGCCTGTGCTCCTCACCTTGTCCCCTTCTCCCGGGCCGCACAGCTCGGGGGTACCGCTCATGTCGCTCCCTCGGGTGTCTCCGAACTGCCGGTCAGTGCGGGGATTTCCACTTCCTAATCTTCCAGGTAACCCCGGGCTGACGGAA
Organism: Rana temporaria; assembly: GCF_905171775.1. NCBI lineage: Eukaryota > Metazoa > Chordata > Amphibia > Anura > Ranidae > Rana > Rana temporaria. Next base: position 404,179,392 of record NC_053492.1, on the reverse strand, counting down.
GAGTCCACAACACACAACCTCCTCCCCCTCCTCCTCCCGGATCCGCCTTCCCGGCATCCACCGCGGCCGGCCGTGCGAGCTGGAAGGAGAAATCGCTGCGCAGGCGAAGGCGGAAGTGGAGGCAAAGAAGGGCGGAAGAAGAGCAGCTGTCAGGAGCGCTTGCCAGTCTCCAGGACACCTGACGTTAGCGGCTGGCGTCACTTCCGCGTATGCGGACTCCGCTCAGGGTTTACACAGAGTGTATCAAATGGGGGGAATTGTAGTCCTATGACTCGTGCTTCCTGTCACGTTATAAAAATGGGTTGTAATATAATACATTCACTGAAGTGACAGAGACTAACGGGTGAAGGTGGCGTCATATCCGGGACATCTTCCCCGTGGCAGATCAGCAGGCCGGAAGTGACGCATAGCCGGGACGGTATGATGCCTGGGTTAGCTGAGGGCTGCTGTTGGTGACAGGGGAGATCCGGGCGGACGTAGTGACAATGCGGTAAGCTCCAGAGAGGGCGCAGGCGGCATGGTAAGGGGCGGGGCTTTCTCCGACTCCTGTGCCGACTGCTGGCCGGGCCTGACCACCTGTTGAGCATCACAAGTCCCAACACAGGCAGTTCTCTTCTCCTCTACCAGAGCCGTGAGTGGGGTCGTCTGCCTGTTATCAGGCCGGTGTAGTGATGTGCGGGTCATGACTGTCACAGGGGGGAGATGGAGGAATATGAGACATGACAACCCTGATCAGAGGAGGGGTGCCCCCCCCCCCTGCCTAGTGCTGCCTGATCAGAGGAGGGATTCCCCCCCTACCTAGTGCTGCCTGATCAGAGGAGGGGTGCCCCCCGCCTGGTGCTGCCTGATCAGAGGGGTGCCCCCCCCCCCCCGCCAGTGCTGCCTGATTAGATGAGGGGTGCCCCCCTGCCTAGTTCTGCCTGATTAGATGAGGGGTGCCCCCCTGCCTAGTTCTGCCTGATTAGATGAGGGGTGCCCCCCCTGCCTAGTGCTGCCTGATTAGATGAGGGGTGCCCCCCCTGCCTAGTGCTGCCTGATTAGATGAGGGGTGCCCCCCCTGCCTAGTGCTGCCTGATTAGAGGAGGGGTGCCCCCCTGCCTAGTTCTGCCTGATTAGATGAGGGGTGCCCCCCCTGCCTAGTGCTGCCTGATTAGATGAGGGGTGCCTCCCTGCCCAGTGCTGCCTGATTAGATGAGGGGTGTCCCCTGCCTAGTGCTGCCTGATTAGATGAGGGGTGCCCCCCTGCCTAGTGCTGCCTGATTAGATGAGGGGTGCCTCCCTGCCCAGTGCTGCCTGATTAGATGAGGGGTGCCCCCCTGCCTAGTGCTGCCTGATTAGATGAGGGGTGCCCCCCTGCCTAGTGCTGCCTGATTAGATGAGGGGTGCCCCCCTGCCTAGTGCTGCCTGATTAGATGAGGGGTGCCCCCCCCTGCCCAGTGCTGCCTGATCAGAGGAGGGGTGCCCCCCTGCCCAGTGCTGCCTGATCAGAGGAGGGGTGCCCCAATTCAGGGTACATTGGTTCACACATCTGCCTTCAGTTTAGTTTACAAAGGTTTTCAGTTCAGTTGTTTACATCCGTGTTCTTTTCTTTTTGTTGAAGAAACCAATCCTAGGTGACCAAGGTATACAATTCACCCGGAAAGTATTCACAGCTCTTCACTTTTCCTCATTTTGTTATGTTACTGCCTTTTTCCAAAAGGGATTAAATTTATTATTTTCCTCCATTTTATAAACGATCCTTCATAATGACTGTGTGAAGAAGTTTGTTTGAATTTTTTTCAAGTTTATTACAATTGAAAATATCCCATGTACATAAGAATTCACAGCCTTTGTCATGACACTCACAATTGAGCTCAGGTGCATCCTGTTTCCACTGATCATCCTTGAGCTGTTTCTACAACTTGATTGGAGTCCACCTGTGGTAAATTCAGTTGATTGGACTTGATTTGGAAAGGCACACGTGTGTGTGTGTGTGTGTGTGTGTGTGTGTATGTACCGTGTATGTATGGGTGCGCGATATACACCGATACCCGCTTTCCTGCGCCGACATATACCGAGCGCAGTACACTCGGGTATAGTCGGCCAGTCTCGGCTTCTTCCGCGGTCACGTCCTGGACGTACAGGACGTGAGCGCGACAGTTGCCGAGCCTGCCCGAGTGTACTGCGCTCGGTATATGCTGGCGCAGTATTCAAAACTCGGCGCGGGAAGGACACCGGACCCGCCGAAGAGGACTCCGGACCCGCCGCAGAAGGACGCCGGACCCGCCAAAGAGGACACCCGAAGCCGCAGAAGGACGCCGGACCCGACGCACAAGACACCAAAACTGTAAGTACAAAAATAACTTTTTTCCACAGGATTGGGGGTCACTTTAGGGGTGCGCGGTATACGCAGGAGCGCGTTATACCGCGATAAATACGGTATATAAGGTCCCACAGTTGACATGTGCATGTCAATGCGCAAACCAAGTCTTGAAGTCCAAGGATTTGTCTGTAGACCTCTGAGACAGGATTGTATTGAGGCACACATCGGGGAAGTGTACAGAAACATTTCTGCAGCATTGAAGGTCCCAATGAGCACAGTGGCCTCCATCATCTGTCAATGGAAGAAGTTTGGAACCACCAGGACTCTTCCTAGAGTGGGCCACCCAGCCAAACTGAGTGATCGGGGGAGGAGGGGCTTGACCAAGAACCCGATGGTCACTTTAACAGAGCTTCTGTGTTTATCTGTGGAGAGGGGAGAACCTTCTAGAACAACCATCTCTGTAGCGCTCGACCAATCAGACTTGTATTGTAGAGTGACCAGGTGAAAGCCACTCCTCCAGTAAAAGGCACATGACAGCCCACCTGGAGTTTGCCAAAAAGCACCTGAAGGGCTCTGACCATGAGAAACAAAATTTTCTGGTCTAATGAAACAGATTGAACTCTTTGGCCTGAATGGCAAGTGTCATGGCTGGAGGAAACCAGGCACCACTTATCACCTCAATACCATCCCTACAGTGAAGCATGGTGGTGGTGGCAGCATCATGCTGTGGGGATGTTTTTCAGTGTCAGAACCTGGGAAGCTAGTCAGGATAGAGGGAAAGATGAATGCAGCAATGTACAGAGACCTAATCTGCTCCAGAGAGCTCTGGACCTCAGACTGGGGTGAAGGTTCATCTACCAACAGGACAACGACCCTAAGCACACAGTCAAGATAACGAATGAGTGGTTACGGGACATATCTGTGAATGTCCTTGAGTGGCCCAGACTTGAACATATCTGGGGAGATCTGAAATGGCTGTGCGCTGACGCTCCCCATCCAGCCTGATGGAGCTTGAGAGGTCCTGCAAAGAAAAATGGGAGAAACTGCCCAAAAATAGGTGTGCCGAGCTGGTAGCATCATACTCAAAATACTTGAGGCTGTAATTGGTGCCAAAGGAGCTTCAACAAAGTATTGAGCAAAGGCTGTGAATACTTATGTATATGGGATTTCTTTTATTTATTTTTTATTTTTTTTATACATTTGCAAAGATTTCAAACAAACTTTTTACATTGTCATTATGGGGTATTGTTTGTAGAATTTTTGAGGGAAAATTATGAATTTGGGAAAAGTGAAGCGATGTGAATACTTTCCGTATGCAACAATTTAAAAGAAAAAAAAAATTTCTTGCCTAAAAACCGATGTAAATGGATGGCACCGGCTCAGATCTGAATGCATGTAGAAGGGCACAGCTTTCATTTATAAAATGGACCTGAACAAACGTGGATGTGGGCAGATGATGATCATCCCTTTACATCCACACGCCCGTAAGAATAAATTACTTTAACCTTTTCAACCAAAGGCATAACAAATAAAAAATGGACGCCCATGTGAAAGGGCCATAAATGTTCCCTGCCTTCCCCCTGGATTCTATAACCATATACCTTCCTTTTAGTCTTATCAAGTTGGCGCTCATGTATAGCCATCTACTGTACCTATGTGTAGTGGCATAGAACACGATGAACTGCTTTTGTGGTAATGACCCAATGCAGATGCCCCCTCTCCTACCCTGAACATTGGATCTCCCTAATCCTCTACTGTGCAATTGTGGTGTTCTCTCTCTCTCTTTTTTTTTTTTTTTTTTTTTTTTTTATGCTTGGAATTTGATTCATCCCCTTCCTGCCCAGGCCAATTTATAGCTTTCAGCGCTGTCACTTTCACCTATATGAAATTATAATTTTTTGGAGGCAGAGCTTTCTTTTGGTGGTATTTAACCCCTTCCCGACCAGCCGCCACAGTTTTACTGCGACAGGTTGTCTCCCTTGAGCAAAACAACGTTATCTTGCGTTGCTTCGCCTTTTGGCCACTAGGGGGCGCGCGCCGCCGGAGGCGATGCGAGTGCCCGTCGGGCACCCGCGATTGCTCATCAGAGCGAGAACCAGAATCTGTGTGTGTGTGTGTGTGTGTGTGTGTGTGTGTGTATGTGTGTGTATATAAACACAGATCCCGGCCCTCTCATGGGTGAGGAGACTGAGAGCCGGTTCACACACAGGCGGCACGACTTTAGGGGCGACTCGGCAAGGCGATCTCAAGGCGACTTGAGAGGCAACTTGCAAAATGACTTCAGTATTGAAGTCAATGCAAGTCGCCCCCAAAGTTGTACAGGAACCTTTTTCGAAGTCGGAGCGACTTGCGTCGCTCCTATTAGAACGGTTCCATTGACTACTGTGGATCGCGACTTGTCAGGTGGCTGAGTCGCCTGACAGGTCGCCCCTGTGTGAACCGGCTCTTATTGTGTGTTCATACAAAGTGTCTGTCTCTCCTCTCTCTCCCCCTGTGCTTGTTTATAATTTAGGCTTTGAGTTTTTTATTTTTTTTTATTTTGTGTTTGTTTGTGTTTCTTATGTGTGTAGCTTTTTTGGTGTGTATTTGTATGCTTTATACACAATGACTATCTGTTTTCATAGTTTAGATTACTTGGCACATTTATGTTTTTTTTGTCTTTTTTATTTATAGGTCTGTTACATGTGTTCCAGATATGTTGGGAAGATAAGATTCAAGGCTGGTGAGTTGCTGTTTAAAACCGCAAATGTTTCTATTTCCACTTCAGGCAGTGACAGTTGTAACAGATGAAGTAACATTTTATACAATTAATACAGTGAGGGGGGAAAAAGTATTTGCTCCCCTGCTTATTTTGTAAGTTTGTCCACGGACAAAAAAAGTGATTACTGTAATTATTGGCGTATAACACTCACTGTTTTACCCTGAAATAGAGGGTAAACTGTGCCTGCTTGTTATACGTAGGGGGCGATGGAAAGTTTTCTTTTTTTCTTGAAACTTCCCTCTTAAAGTTGGGGTGCGTGTTATACACTGATAATTACGGTAGTCTATCATTTTAATGGAGGTTTATTGTAACAGTGAGTGACAAAATAACAAAAATATCAAATTTTAATCGTAACATTTGTGCCATGCCATGAATGATGATTGTCATAGTTGCTCTCAACCAGACTCTCAAGTTTCAAATGGTTGATCTCATAACGGATCACATGTGCAGCACCATGGCAACTTTGAATGAAACCGAGGCTAAGATGGCAGCTTCCATCGCTGTAAAAGAGAGGAGGATTTAGTTCCGCTTTAAATGTACAGATTACTAAAGACAGGGTTGCTGGTTGTCTTGCACGATGGCAATTCCACCTGAAGAAGCGTTTTTCACCACAAAACATGTAGAGGACCATAAATCAAGTTCTGACATCCTTTGCCCTTAAATTGTCCCTAATTGGTATTATCACTAAGAGCTAACAAGCACTAATGCACAGCTGTAACTGTTGTTTTATTCCTATATATGGATACGCATATTGTTTTTTTAATGCAATTGTATAAAGTATGTATATATGTGTGTGTATGTATATATGTATGTGTGTGTGTGTGTGTGTGTGTGTGTGTGTGTATATGTATGTATGTGTGTGTGTGTGTGTGTGTGTGTGTATATATACATACATACATACATACATACATACATACATACGTAGATTCAGGTAGCCTTGCGCATTTTTTGCGTAGGCGCAAATAGCAGGGGCAGCCTTACGCGAAAACCGCCGTACGGAAACGACGTAAACTGCGTACGCAGGGCTCGCGTAACGTTGTGAATCGGCGTTAGTATGCAATTTGCATACTATACCCCGGGGATATGCAATTAGCGGACCTCCAGCTGTTGCAGAACTACAATTCCCATGAGGCATAGCAAGACTGCCAGCCACAAGCATGACACCCAGGGTCAGAGGCATGATGGGACTTGTAGTTTTGCAACAGCTGGAGATCCGCTAATTGCATATCCCTGCTATATGCTGAGCACAACGGGAACGCCACCTAGCGGCCATCGCAAGAATGCAGCCTAAGATATGCGGGCATAAGAGCCTTATGCCGCGCATATCTTAGGCTGCAGTCGGCGTAACGAGGTTCCTGAATCAGGAGCATTCGTTACGCCGGGGCAAGTAAGCAATTGCGCTGTGTAACTATGGTTACACAGGCGCAATTGCTTCTTGAATCCAGGCCATTACATTTTCCTTGTTGTCAGGTGCATGTTAGGGGCAGCCCGGGCTTTCCCTTTCAAAGATGGACATGATGGAGGTGGAGGGGTTTAAAAAATAAATTCATAAATGCAAGCACCCTCATGCACTCTGCGGGGGTCTCCGGCACTTAATAGGGCTGACATTTCTTGTGTTCTGCCAAAATTAAGCTAAGAAGGGGTTGGGTTGTTGAGTATCTAGTTGTCTAACCTTGCTCCTTTTAGGTCGCTAGTTTTATCATGAAATGCTTCAGTTATGTTACTAGTGAGCATTGGCTGGTCCAAAGGGGGTGTGTGTATGTATTTTTATTTTTTCCCCAAGCCCAATATTCCAAATTACTGCATTTTTTCAGAATATCATATATCCCTGGTTATCCGCGTTCATTTGTGTTCCAACCATTAAAGTTAAATCGGTTGTTTGCACCAAGGTGGTCCAAATGACCTATTTCCTTCACAAACATGTGCAGTGGCCATCGGCATGTGGGTTTGATTTACTGAAACTGGTGCAGCTCTGCATAGTAACCAAACGGCTTCCATTATTGTCAAAGCTTCATTGAACAAGCAGAAGTTAGAAGCTGATTGGTTACAATGCACAGCTGCTCTAGACTCCAGTTTTAGTAAATCTCTCCCTGTGTGTAGCTGGGGAAAAAATTGATTTGAATCGAGTTGGGAGGTCAAATCGATTTTATATATTTGTTATTTTTTTTTTCCATAGGACTGGCGCTCTGCGGACTAGGCCGAAGCCGTGGCCTCGTCTAAAAACTCCTGCCCACAGCTCCTTAGGACCGGCGCGGTGTCCATCAGAAAAAAAAATTGAAACGTAAATCTTTTTTTTTTTTTTAATCACAGATTTTTTGGGGGGGCCAAAATCACCCAGCTCTAGCTACATGCCGTATACAGGGCTGATTTGTGGCAGTGAGATGGGGAATTCCTGTCCCGCTCCTGAAACAAAATTGGTCAGGGTGAGTGCTATTCACAGGAGGCTTTGTATTTTCTGGATGAATTCAAAGCTTTCTGTGATTGGCTGAGGTGGAGATGATGATTATGTCATCTGCCCACCTTTCCTGAGCCAATCAGAGAAAGGCTTGTATTCATCCAGAAATTATAAAGGCTCCTGTAAATGGCTGAGCAGCACTCAGCTTGACTTTGTTTTTTGTTTCGGGAGCAGAAAAATAACCCCCCCCCCCCCCCCTTGTGCTGGGACACATCGCTGTATACTGTATGTAGCTGAGGCTAGTTCATACAGCACTGCCAGCTGTTGCACGTTTTGGCAAAGGAAATTATTTGTTTGGACTTGCCTGGTTCCAAAAGTTCCCTAAAATAAAGTTAGGCTTTACCTTGTAATTACATACTCCAAACAGTGTGAATGGGTCATACAAAGCTGTATGTATTTATTTTAATCCTTCATTGAATCCATGCTTTAGTTTGCTGGGAAATCACTTGAGAAAAAATTTACTTCCTGGAATCATCTGCCCTTAGCTCAGACAGGAGGGTGTGCTTAGCACAGCAAACCCCTCCTGAAGAATTCTGGGATGTATGATATAATTTGCCTAGGCATGAAAACCAGGAAGTAACTGTAGAGGGAAAAAAAAAAGTTTAAAACAAGTATTTTTATTTATTTATTTATTTATATATATATATATATATATATATATATATATATATATATATATATATACTTTCCTATCTATCTACTAATTCTAGGATTACAAACAATGTTCTGCTTTCATTTATTTTACTTAATGCATTCTCAGATTTTTTTTTTCAAACTTTTATTATGTCCATTTCTCCTCTCGTCCTCAGCAGTACTTGTCCCTAGATGCTCGTCTGTGTGTGACCGCTAAAAGAACGTCATCATGATTATGGCTGGACAGTTCCGCAGCTACGTCTGGGATCCCATCTTGATCTCCTCCCAGATAGTGCTGATGCAGTTCATCTACTACACCTCGCTGGGCCTTTGGATCGCCTCCGTGGACTTGCTGATTCGCTATAGTCCGTCACTTGATCAGATCTTTAGTTATGAGAGCTTGGGATTTTCTTCAGTACATGGGAGAGTCTCTATGATGGCTTTCATTCTGAACTCCTTAACATGTGCCCTGGGCCTACTGTACTTTATCCGCAGAGGAAAGCAGTGCTTAGACTTTACTGTGACTGTTCACCTCTTTCACTTCTTTGGATGTTGGATTTATAACGCTCAGCTGCCCAGCACTATCACGTGGTGGCTACTGAACATTGTGTGCATTGGCTTAATGGCAGTAATCGGGGAGTACCTCTGCCTGCGGACTGAACTCAATGAGATTCCTCTAAACTCGGCTCCTAAATCGAATGTGTAGACTTTCTGGATCCTGCATATGTCTTTATTGTTGACACAATTCAGTATTCCTTCTCCACACTGTTAGATTTCCTAACGGTTCCTGGAGTCTGTTCAAAATCAGTCTATAAGGTACAGAACAACCAAGTATACAAGCTTTGAGCAAGTATACAATGCTATTATTTTAAATCTTCAAAATTTGCACACATACACTTTTTTTTTTTTTTTTTTTTTTTTTTTTTTTATTGTTTCGGCTACTGCCATCATGGGTTCATCCTTGGTGCGTTCATAAATAAAATACCACGGGTTAGGAAAGCGGACATTTTTGACAATTAATGTTCATTATAGCAAATATCCATATATGAGAACTTAAAAATGTTGTTCTTTTCACATTTTTAGTTCGCAGAATGTTTGATCGGAGAGCAGGTTTATTGTATGCAGGATTTTCACTGATTGCGGAATTCCCAAACCTTGTGAGAAATTTTTCTGACCATTGACATTCAGTTATTTGAAACAAAGGAAATGATATACACTGTGATTGGCACTGTACAAACTAAGATAGCTTGATATTGTAAAGCTTTTTTTTTTTCTTTCTTTTTATTTACAGCTCAAAAACTCTGAAAGATGGCAGGCTAATGCCCCGTACACACGGTCGGAATTTCCGACAAGAAAAGTCCGATGTGAGCTTTTGGTCGGAAATTCTGACCATGTGTGTAGGCTCCATCTGACTTTTCAAAAACTTGAGAGCTGGTTCTCAAATTTTCCGACTGAAAAAATTCCAATCGGAAATTCGGATCGTCTGTAGCAATTCTGACGCATGCTCGGAAACCATTGGAAGCATTGAACTTTGTTTTCTCGGCTCGTCGTGGTGTTGTATGTCACCGCGGTCGACAGTTCAGAGTTTGTGTGACTGTGTGTATGCAAGCCAGGCTTGAGCGGAATTCCGTCGTGAAAAAACACCCAGGGTTTTTTCGATGAAAAATCCAATCGTGTGTACGCGGCATAAGGCGATTGTAGCAAAACATTGAGCAGTGTTAGACTTGATCATCTCAGGTGTTAACTTTCATTCAATCATAGGGGCTGTCATTAATGAATGTGCCACCGCTTTCATCTGAACTTTCTTTAAGCTTCATGTACGCTTGGCTGTGATGTGTCATGGGAAAATGATGCAAAATGTGCGATTTATGCGGTTACCTGTGGCCATCGGTCAAAACGATCCTGGGGGGGGGGGGGGGGGGGGGATTGAGCTCCTAAAAGCCAATTTTTTTTTTTTTTTTTACGAAAGGCAAATCCACTTTGCACTACAAGTGAACGTGTAAGCGCAGTTGCTGTTGATATGAGTGGAAAGCGCTGCTGATTTTATCATCCAATCATGTGCAAGCTAAAATGCTGTTTTTTATTTTCCTTTTCCCTAGGCTTTTATGGAGTTGCGTTTAGAAGCTTTGGCAAAAAAGAGCCTAAACTCGAGTTTAGGATTCGTAGTGTACATAAAGCCTTATACAGACGGGGACAAGTATTTTATGGCTCTTCTTTAAGGCCTGTGTCAGTGGTATCAGTTTGCAACGTTTCTGAGACCAGAGAATTATTTGTCAGATGCATTTGACCTGCTTCTGTAAGCGTTCAATTCCCATAGACTTGTATGGGAATATAAAACCTGTTTTGAGGCCTGGTTGACGCCTATGCAGGTTGCAGTTGATGAGTTTTCCGGGTGCATTTTATTTATTTTCTCGGGGAGGTGTGTGCTGGCCTGCAGGAGAACCCATCAGAAATGTAAGCACTGCATTTTTTTCTGATTTTTCTATTGAAGTCTATGGAATCAGAAACACAACCTGCGACACAGGGAAAAAAACGCCGGACTCTTTCCAAAAAATGCACTGGTGAAAAATGCACAGATGTGAACATGACTCATAGGAAGCCATGTTAAATGGACTGTATTGCGTTTCTGTATTGCATAGGTGTGAACCAGGCCTAAAGCTAACAATAACCCCTTGTCCTTTTCTTTCAGGGATGGAAGTAGTGACTCTCCTTGGTTGGTGATGTCATGTGACCACACTGACCAATGCCCACTAGTCATTGCTGGGATTATGCTGCTTCGCAGCCTCCTAGGTTGTGTATGGAAGTTAAAAGCATACAGATCAGAACACTGGCACGCGATTATCGGCACAGCAGATAAGTGTAGCAAAGAGTCCGGAGGGTGATGGGAATTTGTAAATTTTCTCTCAAGCAGGTGACACTTTATGCATTTATTGCACAAGCCACTCTCTCCTTTTCCTGTAAACTGGTGGGAATACAGTTCCTAAATGTCCTTTAGGCTGAAGATATATACAGTTGATTTTTGAACAACGTAAGGCCTTGTTTAACCTTCGGGGGCAAAGGCAGCAAGGGAGGAAGAACATGTGCCATGGCAGTCCCGCCCACTGAACGTGACCTATTCAACTGAATACGGGTGCCCCACAACCCCATTCACTGACTCTGGACCTATACTTCCAGTAGTTGTAGTGTGCTAGTTCCAGGGTTAAAAGAATAAATTAGGAGGTGCAAGCGACAATATGATGCCTCTCAATCGCCTTTTCGTTGCTTCCCGAGTGATCAGAACGCAGATCGCTCTTCAAAGTAATGATGGTGTAATCTAGCCCTAAGACTAGCTTAACGTTGATGCAGTGTGAATGTGATGCAATTTCACAGGTCAATTTCTGTTGTGACCGGTGAAATTCTAATGTGAATCAATACAATTTCTGAGGGGATTTGGCATAAATTTGCACAGGCCCCCCCTTTTTTTATTTTTTTGGAAATTTGATCAGAAAAGTCCCACTTAGATGTGAATGGCTTTAATGGCAAACAATGGGGGTTATTTACAAAAGGAAAATCCACTTTGCACTACAAGTACACTGAAAGTGCGCTTGGAAGTGCAGTCGCTGAAGATCTGAGGGGGACATGCAAGGAAAATAAAAAACACATTTTAGCTTTCACATGATTGAATGATAAAATCAGCAGAGCTTCCTCTGATTTCAGATCTTCCCCTCCAGATCTACAGCGACTGCACTTCCAAGTGCACTTTCAGTGTAAAGAGTATTTGCCTTTTGTAAATAACCCCCATATGTGTTTTTTTTTTTTTTTTTTTTTTTTTTTTTTTTTTTAGATGACATGCAATTCTTTGCCTTTCGGATCAGATCTAATCCTCAGAACTTACATCGATGTGAAGCTGGACTATAGGTGCTACTGAAACAGCTAGAGATTCGTTGCTGATAATGGCAATCGGTGGATAAACGGCTGTTTTTATTTAAATATTGCTATCATGTGACCTTCATAAGCTGCCTGTAGTAGCCAGCAATAGCACACAATTGGATCATGTGAGATTAATGGCTACTACTGGCCACTTATGTAGCTTAGACCATAAGGAGGGGCAATGTGTTCCATCTAATTACTATTCACCAGCAATTTTAGCAGCATAATTAAAGTGGTATTAAAGCTCAGTTTTTGTTCTTTAAATAACAAACGTTATACTTGCCTGCTCTCTGCAGTGATTTTTGCACAGAGCAGCTCCGATCCTCCTCCTTTTCAGGCCCCCTGCTGGCGCTTTAGGCTCCTCCCCCTCAAGCATTGCCCCCAGAGAAAGACGCTTGCTTTGGGGGCACCCCTGCATGCTCACTACCGAGCCGCTTCTCTATGCTTCCTTAAAGGGGTTGTAAAGGAAAAAAAATGTTTTTCATAATAAGCATCCTTTACCTGCAGACATTCCTCTTTTCACTTCCTCATTGTTCGTTTTTGCTCAGAAGTTGCTCTATTTCTTCTCTGTTCTGTTCACTTCCTGCTTTTACTGACCACCGTGATGGGAGGCTTTACTGCGGTGGTCAGTGACGTGCTCGCCCCCTCCTGGGAACTACATCTGTGTGGCAGGACGCTCTCTACGTGTTAGAGACTTCAAGGAGGTGTGAATTACTGGGCGTGCCGCAATGCATACTGGGAAATGTAGTTCTTACATGAACGAGCGCCGCAAACCAGGAGGTGAATGAGAGAACAGAAACTAGAATGCCGGAGGTGATATAGATGAAGGAATTTAATAGGTATTTACTTGTTTTTTAACAGAATCATTACATTATTCTGTCTGTCTACCTTGCAGACATTAATTTTAGGCAAAACATTTTTTTCCTTTACAACTCCTTTAAGACATAGAGCTGTGACTTGACCCTGCCCCTGCTCTCTCCTCTTTGGCTCAATCCCTGTGAGTGACAGCAGTCACACAGGTCCACACAGGTTTTTTTTTTTTGTTTTTTTTTTCATGCATGAAGGTGAAAACCTTAAGCCTTTAGAACCCTTAAAAAGGATGGGCTCACCTTTTTAAAATAATAAATGCACAGCCTTTTGCAGGTTAAACAATGGGCATTTATTAATATTTTATTTTACAAAGAGCCTGGAAAGCATTGCACCAGCAATCAGCAGATCACTGGTACCACGCAGGACTCCAGAAGACTTGTCAGTGTATCTGTCTGCTCGTATGGACAGACGGACAGACACACACTCGCTAACAGGAAGAATGAATGAACTACCAGAGCGCTAAGCATGATGCGGCCGGCCAGGCACAGCCCCGTTATTTCCAAACCGTGACAGCGGCCGCCCAGAGAAGGTGGCCGCTCGCTGTCACTGGGGAGATACTGCAACTGCTGGAACATGTTCTACCCTAAGAATGAGTGGAATGAATGTGTAACTTGCTAACATCACTCCTAGCTCCAGCCTAGTTATATTTCTTGTATTAGTGCAGATATAAGGCTAGGCTGCCACAAATATCTGATTGATGTTTTAGAACAAAGTAGAGAGAGGCAGAGGATAGTACAGAAGACCTTTTTTTTTTTTTTTTTTTTCATTAGACTACCTTCTCGCACACAAAGCTTATCATAAATGGAAGTCAGAATATCCCCGGGGGACATTTTGTCATGCTGTTACATTTTCTAATGTCTGTCTGTGACCAGCTATGTGTATACTGCGATCAGGTTTTTGCAACAGTGAAGCCTGAGGATGGTTATAAAAGTCAGACAACTAGTATGTTTAGGAAGTTAAATCTTATGACCAATTGCATTTAAAGCTTGGCACCAGGTTAAAAAAAAAAAAGTGGTTTAAAGGGCTGCAAAGGATATAAATCTGCTTTGTGTGTACTTGAAGACTTAATTCATTCTCTGCATGAAGGTAAAAAACTCCCACTACTTGTTCTATTGCACCCTCTGTTGCTAAACACTTACCTGATGTATAGATCTAGCGCTGTCCCTGGCACCAGCGCCGCTTTTTTTTTTTTTTCTTCCTTGTTTCACAGGCGACTGAGAAAAATGGGATCCATAAGCTCCTGCTGTTAGTAAGTGGGGGCAGGGCTCACTGGCGCTGTGTGTGCCTATTGCTGCACACAGCCTGGCTCCAGAGTGTGCCTACATGAATGACCCCTCAGTACTATGCCTGGTGGGGGGTTCCTGAAGGAGCACAGTAGCTGTCAGGGGTGCTTGAAGGAGAGCAGTAGCTGTCAGGGAACTCTATAAGAGGAGGGAATATTGTTGTGCGGAACAGGCAAGTATATCCTCCTTTTTTTTTTTTTATTTAAGCTAAAGACAAACCCATATATTGCCTTGTAAAAATAGTAGTGACAGCATCCCTGCTGCATTTACCCTTTGCATAAAGCAGAGCTGTGGTCAGGCCTAGAAGGTTTACCCCCCCCCCCCCCCCCTACAGTGCAGGCTGTTTGCAGATAACTGCAGGAGGTGGACACAAGACCAGTCCCCCTGTACAGAGTATGAGTACAGCAGTGACTGGTCTTTATTGCAGGAAGATCCTACAATTTTCATTCTGCATTGCTGCACAGATCTAGAAGAAATACACACAGGACACCAATATACAGTTAACAATATACATCCCTCTTTTCTATAGACAGTATTTTAGAAACCCCTGCAGTGAGAGAAGTGGGAAGGTTGCTATTGCAGACCTCTTTCCAAAAAAATACAAATATTTGCCTGGCCATAAAGCTGATCCCCGGCATCAATATCTGACTCCCAGAACAAGAGGCAGATGAGGAGTTCTCACTTGATGTATGCCTGTTTCAGGTCAGTGATTTGGCATTAAAGCCATGCCAGGTAACTAGCATGTTCGGAAAGAGCGCTATAATGGCCACTCGCATATTGAAAACTGTTATTTGGTTTCACGGTGCAGCAAGTACCACTTTAAAGGGAAATGATTGTATCAAGTTCTAAATAAACTTCTGCAGTCTACATTTTCAGAATATTCTTTTTTTTTTTTTATTAATAAATTTCACACAAAGCAAAGCACAACACAGTTGCTTATTAGCCACGTTTTGGATGCAAGGCATAAAGGAAATAATTAAAATGCACACACTCGGGCAAGAAATAAAGTCAAAGCTGAATATGAGTTTGAACTACTGAATTCTGAATTTACATTATCTAAGCACAGTCATTGAAATACAAGATTTATTTTTATCATGCTACTATCCGTGAACTGTGCAGAACATTGCATAGCACTCGTATCAATGCAAGACTCATCCATTTTACGTTCTGACACAGGAAGCCCTTATTAGACATCTGTCCTTGGTTGTCAGTAACAAACCTTTATAAACAGTTGTTCCAGATTCCATCGTTTTCATATGTCCTTACCAATACCGTATTTATATATCTCACATCTAACGTTTTTAATTTGTACATATTTCTGACATTTTTAGTTGACTTCAAATAAATTTTGATTGTGTCCTGTCTACTCTTCAATTGTATTTTCTTTATTTTAAGTATGAGTCCTGTTAATTTGAATATATTTTAAATGCTGGCTACCGGGCCATGCTATGCATATTTTGCCACTGATCCGCAATCTCATACTTGAATAAAGCAGAGCCCTGAGTTGGAGAGCTTTTGGATGGGCCAATTCTGGTAAGCAACTAAATACAAAGGCCCAGATTCTCAAAAAAGCGCCTATCTTTAGGCGGGCGTAGCATATCTCCGATACACTACGCCGCCGTAACTTAGAGCGGCAGGTCCCGTATTCAGAAACCTCTTCCGCTCTCAGTTACGGCGGCGTAGTGTATATGATACGGCGTAAGCCCGCCTAATTCAAACTAGGCTGGTAGGGGGCGTGTTGTATGTAAATGTTGTGTGACCCCACGTAAATGACGCTTTTATCGAACGGCACATGCTCAGTATCACGTCAAATTTTCAAATTAAATTACGCCCGCTCAATGCCTAGTCAACGTGAACGTAAATTACGTCCAGCCCCATTCACAGACGACTTACGCAAACAACGTAAAACACAACGTTTCGGACGTCCATACCTAACATGACTTACCCCTGCTTTATGAGGGGTAACTTTACGCCGGCGTATGTCTTACATAAACGACGTATCTTGATACGCCGGGCGCACGTACGTTCGTGAATCGGCGTATCTAGCTCATTAGCATATTCAACGCGGAAATCTACGGAAGCGCCACCTAGTGGCCAGCGTAAATATGCACCCTAAGATACGACGGTGTAAGAGACTTACGCCGCTCGTATCTAAGCCGAATTTGTGCGTAACTGATTCTAAGAATCGGCCGCATAGATACAACGGCTCTCATTCGGACTTTCGACGGCTTACATGGCGATACGCCGTCGTAAGTCCTTTGAGAATCTGGGCCAAAAACTCAATAAGTGGTAAGTGATGGGATGGGCGAGTCCGGGAAAGGTGGGAGTGGGGGAACCTCCTTCCACTGTCTAAAAGTGATCCGGCGTCTGTAAAGCCACTGTATCGCTTTTTACTAAAAAGAGCATATCGGTAGAAATAAACTACCAGAATAGCCTCAACCAACCCTCAAAGGGAGGCTCTATATACAGTGGGTATAGAAAAGAATCATCCCCTTTTAAAATAATCACATTTTGTTGCTTTGCAGCCTGAAGTGAAAACTGACAACGTTTTTATTTTATTCAGCTGTATTTACTAGTGCAACTTATAACATTCAAATGAAAGCTATAACATCAACATGTCAGGAAAAAAAAAAAAGTCAAGAACAGAATCACAGAGTTGGAAAAAGAATCACCCCCTTTGTGCCAGTATTTTCTGGGACCACATTTTGCTTTAATTACAGCCTTTAGTCTGTTGGAATATGTCTCTACTAACTGCACATCTAAACTTTTCAATATTTGCCCACTCTTCTTTGCAGAACTGCTCACGTTCAGTTAAATTTGGTGGTGGCCGTTTGTGGACTGCAGTCTTCAAGTCATTCCACAGATTTTCAATGGGATTTATGTCTGGGCTCTGACTAGGCCATGTAAGGACATTCACCTTTTTCTCCTTCAACCACCGTGTGGTCGTTGTTGCTATGTGCTTTGGGTCATTGTCGTGTTGGAAGGTAATCCTTCTTCTCATTGACCACATTCTGGCAGAGGGCAGCAGATTCTCCTAAAAAATGTGATGGTATTTTGTCCCATCCATTCTTCCTTCTATCCTGACAAGTGCTCCAGTTCCTGCTGCAGAGAAACACCCCCATAACAAGATCTTACCACCTCCATGCTTCACTGTAGGAATGGTGTTATTTGGATGGTAAGCTGTATTGGCTTTCTGATAGACATTTGGTTTGGTGTTGAGGCCAAATAATAAAATTTTTGTCTTATCTCATCAAAGTTGGTCTGTACCTTTTAGCAGAGAAACACCCCCAATGCATAATGTTTCCACCTCTTTGCTTGACTGTAGGGATGGTGTTCTTAAATTCATGGTCTGCATTTTTCTTCCTCCAAACACAGCGAGTCCCCCTCATCAAGTAGGCACATGTACAGTCATGAACATCTAAATGATTCAGAGGATTAGGAGAAAGTGCTATAGTCGGATGAGCCCAAAATTTTGCTCTTTGGCATTAACTTGCCGTGTTTGGAGGAAGAAAAATTCTAAGAACACCAAACCCTAAGAACACCGGGCCAGATTCACAGCAGAGATACGACGGAGTATCTCAGATACTCCGTCGTATCTCTCAGAGTATCTATGCGACTGATTCATAGAACTAGTTACGCATAGATAGCCCTTAGATCCGACAGGTGTAATTGTTTTACACTGTCGGATCTTAGGATGCAGTACCGCGGCCGCCGCTGGGGGGAGTTCGCGTCGTAAACCAGCGTCGGGTATGCAAATTAGTAGTTACGGCGATCCACAACGGTTTTTCGCGTTCGCTACGTCGCTGCTGGTCTAGTTTCCCGTCGCAAAGTTAGTCGTCGTTTTTGGTGCCCTAACTTTACACAGCACACGTATGTGCTGTATAAAGTATGGCCGTCGTTCCCGCGTCGAAATTTAAAACATTTTCCTTCTTGCGTAAGACATCCGGGAATACGGAAGTACGCTACGCACGTCGCCGTTCGAAAAAATGACGTCACTTTGCGCAAAGCACGGCGGGAAATTCAAAAGGGAGCATGCGCAGTAGGTCCGGCGTGGGAGCGCGCCTAATTTAAATGGCACACGCCCCCTTTGAATTACGCGGGCTTACGCCGGAGGCCGGCAGCGTAAGTTTTCTCGCAAGTGCTTTGTGAATCAGGCACTTGCGATGAAAACTTGCGGCGGTGTAACGTATCCATGATACGTTACGCCGCCGCGATTCTACGTGAATCTGGGCCACCATCCTTACAGTCATGCACGGAGGTGGAAACATGATGCTTTGGGGCTGTTTCTCTGCTAAAGGTACAAGGCCGACTTTGCTGCATTACGGGGCCATGAATCGTGGGTGAGAACCTTCTTCCCTCGGCCAGAACACTGATCATGCGTCATGGATGAGTCTTCCAACATGACAATGACCCAAAACATACTGCCAAGGCAACAAAGGAATGGCTCAAGAAGAAACACATTAAGGTCATGGAGTGGTCTAACCCCTCTCCAGACTTTAATCCTATAGATTATAGAAAATGTAAGGAAGGAGCTGAAACTTTGAGTTGCCAAGAGACAACCAAGAAACCGTAAGGACTTAGAGAAGATCTGTAAATAAGAGTGGACCAAAATCCCTCCTGAGATGTGTGCAAACCTGGTCACCAACTACAAGAAACGCCTTACCTCTGTGCTTGCCAACAAGGGTTTCTCCACCGTGTACCAAGTCATGTTTTGCTTGGGGATTAAATACTTCTTTTACTAATTGAACTGCAACTCGCATTTCATTCGTGTTTTTTCTGGATTTTTGGTTGATATTCTGTCTCTATCATTTGAAATACACCTATGATAAAGACCCTTCATTTCTTTGCAAGTGGGCAAACTTACAAAATCTGCAGGGGATAAAATAATCATTGTCCCCACTGTAAAGGTTTACAACCACTTTCACACTGGGGAGTTTTTCAGATGCTTTTGAGCTAAAAATAGCACCTGAAAAACGCCTCCCCTGCAGCCCCAGTGTGAGAGACCGAGTGCTTTCACACTGAGGCGGTGCGCTTAAAGCAGGCCTGAGGGCTTTTTTTTGTGAAGTCCCCAGCTCTTCCTTGTGTGACCTGGCGCCATCTAGTGGTGGCCGTTTGTATTACAAGTTAAGCATTACAAGTTAAACAGCAATTCTAATGTCATTTTTCACTATTTTCACTGCCATCTTCTTCCCTCTAATTAGAACCCCCAAACATTATATATATTTTTTATCCTAACACCTAGAGCAGGGATATGCAATTAGCGGACCTCCAGCTGTTGCAGAACTACAATTCCCATGAGGCATAGCAAGACTCTGACAGCCACAAGCATGAACCCAGAGGCAGAGGCATGATGGGACTTGTAGTTTTGCAACAGCTGGAGGTCCACTAATTGCTTATCCCTGACCTAGAGAATAAAATGGCGATCATTGCAATACTTTCTGTCACGCCGTATTTGCGCAGCGGTCTTACAAGCGCACTTTTTTGGGGAAAAAATACACTTTTTTAAATTAAAAAATAAGACAACAGTAAAGTTATCCCCATTTTTTTTAATATTATGAAAGATAATGTTACGCCGAGTAAATTCATACCCAACATGTCACGCTTCAAAATTGCGTCCGCTCGTGGAATTCCGACAAACTTTTACCCTTTTAAATCTTCATAGGCGACGTTTTAAAAAATCTACAGGTTGTATGTTTTGAGTTACAGAGGAGGTCTAGGGCTAGAGTTATTGCTCTCACTCTACCAATCGCGGCGATACCTCAGATGTGTGGTTTGAACTCCGTTTACATATGAGGGCGCTGCTCATGTATGTGTTCGCTTCTGCGCGCAAGCTCGTCGGGACGGGGTGCGTTTTCTGGCTCCTAACTTTTTTAGCTGGCTTCTAGATTCCAAGCAAATTTGTCACACCCTGGCTTAAAGGATGTAAGAAAAAGTCCTGCAAGTAGCGTCTTTGGGGCAGTAGAGGAACGGTGTATACACCGCCCTTGCCCATTGAAATTAATAGGCAGCGCTACCGAAGCAGCACTATTACCTACCCTTTCTTCGACCGCTAGCGGGAGTTAAAAGCATCCTGCTAGTGGCCGAAAAGTACCGCTAAAACTAGTGGTGCTTTACCGCTAACGAGTCTCGTCAGTTTGAAAGGGGTCTTAAGACCTGATTCACACCTATGCAGGTTGCAGTTTTCAGGTACATTTTGTGTTTTTCAATACATGCTTTTCATTCATTGAAGTCTATGGAACCAAAAACCAGAAAAAAGTCCCTAACACTTTCCATAAAATGCACAGATGTGAACTACATCCATAAGAAACCATGTTAAATGGACTGTAGTGTGTTTCTTCAAAACTGAAAACGGTCTAAAAAGTGCATAGGTGCGAAGTAGGCCTAATGGCCCGTACACACGATCCGAATCTCGGATGAAAATCGTATGATTTTTGGATCGTGTGTACACTACTTTTGAGAGCCGATCACGACAGTTCATCCGATATTATTCGATCGGACAAGCACGAAAGTTTTCCTTGTACGATGCCAGGTTGTAGGATTTTTGTTTAGTCAGTATAGTTATCATCCGAAAATACAATACAAATACATTACAACCCATGATATCACTTCCGATTTTATTTTTCTGTCGTAGGAGAATTTTCGTGACTTTAGTAACCTATTCAATTTCTACTTGCGACTATTAAGCGAAAAAAAGTCATACGATCTGTGTGTACGGGCCTTTAGGCCTCGTTTGAACTGTGGTAGAAAAACATGTGGTTGAGATTTTTTTTTTACCACCCCCTCTTAACCACTTCCTGCCCGCAGTACGTCATATGACATCCTGGACTTTCAGCGGGGATATCTGAATGATGCCTACAGCTCCCCCCCCCCCCATCCGGTGCTTCTCCGGGCTCTCTCGTGCCATCAGAGACCTGGAGAAAGAATCGGCCGGTGCCTGATGACGACCATAGATATCTCAATGACCGTCGGAGAACCGGGCGCGACGTTATGACGTCACGTCCGGGCCGTGGATGTAAACAAAGCCACAGTCGTGGCTGTCAGCATGAGATCGGTGAATTTTTTCTCTCGATCTAATGCTTTCCAGCCTGGAGGAGAGATGTGGAATTTTATTGACTCCACATCTTTCCATAAAGAGGACCTGTTACGATAGATTCCTATTACAAGGGATGTTTACATTCCTTGTAATAGGAATAAAAGTGATCAAATAAATATATATATATATATATATATAAAAAAAATCTGTAAAAATAAAATTTAAACGCCCCTGTCCCCGGTAGCTCGCACTCAGAAGCGAACACACACGCAAGTCCCGCTCAGATATGTAAACACCGTTCAAACCACACATGTGAGGTATGGCCGCGTGCGTTAGAGTGCCAGCAACAATTCTAGCTCTAGACCTCCTCTGTAACTCAAAACTGGTAACCTGTAAAAAAAATTAAAGCGTTGCCTATGGAGATTTTTAAGTACCGAAGTTTGGCGCCATTCCATGAGTGTGCGCAATTTTAAAGCGTGACATGTTAGGTATCTATTTACTTAGCGTAACATCATCTTTCACATTATACCAAAAAACTGGGCTAACTTTACTGTTTTGTTATTTTTTAATTCATGAAACCGTGTTTTTAAAAAAAAGGCGGTTGAAAAATGATTGCGCAAATACTGCGCAAGATAAAAAGTTGCAATGGCCGCCATTTTATTCCCTAGGGTGTCTGTTAAAAAGTTCTGAGTAATTTTCTAGCAAAACGAATTATGATTTACATGTAGGATAGGAGTACCAGAATAGGCCCGGTACAGTATGGAAGTGGTTAAGCTGCAAAGGATGGGGTGTATACAGTGCTTACTGCCATCTGAAGCAACCCCTTCAAAGAAAATGGGGCCCTGTGGCAACCATTATTAAAACATGAGAAGGTGACATATTGCCCGGTAAACACCTCTGAAAGGCAATTTCATCGTGGACCACTTTTTTAGAGGTGTGGCAGCGAGAGTCACTAATATAAACAAGGCCTAATAATCACATTAGAACTGAGATTCACATTTCTTTACATTCACCTGGCAGAAGAAGATAACTTTCTAGTTAAAGAAAGATAATATCCACAGACATCTCCCCCACTGTGTTATCCACAGACATCTCCCCCACTGTAATATCCACAGACATCTCCCCATTGTAATATCCACAGACATCTCTCCCCACTGTGTTATCCACAGACATCACCCCCCACTGTAATATCCACAGACATCTCCCCCACTGTGTTATCCACAGACATCTCCCCCACTGTGTTATCCACAGACATCTCCCCCACTGTAATATCCACAGACATCTCTCCCCACTGTAATATCCACAGACATCTCCCCCACTGTAAAATCCACAGACATCTCTCCCCACTGTAATATCCACAGACATCTCCCCCACTGTAATATCCACAGACATCTCTCCCCACTGTAATATCCACAGACATCTCCCCCACTGTAATATCCACAGACATCTCTCCCCACTGTAATATCCACAGACATCTCCCCCACTGTAATATCCACATACATCTCCCCCCACTGTAATATCCACAGACATCTCCCCCACTGTAATATCCACAGACATCTCCCCCACTGCAATATCCACAGACATCTCCCCCACTGTAATATCCACAGACATCTCTCCCCACTGTAATATCCACAGACATCTCTCCCCACTGTAATATCCACAGACATCTCCCCCACTGTAATATCCACAGACATCTCTCCCCACTGTAATATCCACAGACATCTCCCCCACTGTAATATCCACAGACATCTCCCCCACTGTAATATCCACAGACATCTCCCCCACTGTAATATCCACAGACATCTCCCCCACTGTAATATCCACAGACATCTCCCCCCACTGTAATATCCACAGACATCTCCCCCACTGTAATATCCACAGACATCTCCCCCACTGTAATATCCACAGACATCTCCCCCACTGTAATATCCACAGACATCTCCCCCACTGTAATATCCACAGACATCTCCCCCACTGTGTTATCCACAGACATCTCCCCCACTGTAATATCCACAGGCATCACCCCCCACTGTAATATCCACATACATCTCTCCCCACTGTGTTATCCACAGACATCTCACCCACTGTAATATCCACAGACATCTCCCCACTGTAATATCCACAGACATCTCCCCACTGTAATATCCACAGACATCTCCCCACTGTAATATCCACAGACATCTCCCCCACTGTAATATCCACAGACATCTTCCCCACTGTAATATCCACAGACATCTCCCCACTGTAATATCCACAGACATCTCCCCACTGTAATATCCACAGACATCGCCCACTGTAATATCCACAATCTCCCCCACTGTAATATCCACATACATCTCCTCACTGTAATATCCACAGACATCTCCCCACTGTAATATCCACAGACATCTCCCCACTGTAATATCCACAGACATCTCCCACTGTAATATCCACAATCTCCCCCACTGTAATATCCACAGACATCTCCTCACTGTAATATACACAGACATCTCCCCACTGTAATATGGTCCACATCTCCCCCACTGTATAGGAAGATTAGTGCTTGCTTAGTCTTATCAGAGAAGGGTGATGACATCAGTGTGCCGCTCAAGGCTCACCTAGGCCCCCGCCGGGTGGACCAAGATGGCCGCCGCCCCGGGAACTAGGCCGAAGCCACGGCCTTTCCTATGGCCAAGGCAGCAGCGGAGCTTCGCGGATCACGTGGTGTGCCGATCTGCATATGGTGATCCGTGATCTGAACGGGTCATTTACGATCCGTTGCACCACTAGTACCGATCAAAAAAATTAATGATTAATGGAGGAATTAATCTTTAATTTCCACAGCTTTACAGAAGATTATTTTCTTCTAGCTATAAGTAATATTTTATTGCTCTCTCCCTTCATAGACTTTGCCTGTGAGTGATTAGCAATTGACGACACGTGAACACACGCTTGTAAACGATCTGCACCAGTCACCAGCTTCTTTATTCCAATCTTTCTAGAAATAAAGGTGCAGCAATGATTCACTGACAGCTTCCTGACCTAAACTGAGCAGTTCCCATGGTAGCGCTGTGTAATTTACAAGTACATGTGTTTAGCGGACGATAAGAAATAGCTAAATTACACGTTTTCTCATGTTGATAATAAAGCCACATTCTCTCTGTAGATTAGGAAGGATAATTAACCCTGGTTTACATCAGCTGCATAATTGAGTCTAATGGTAAAAAGAAATGACCCTAGAAATACTTTAATTCTTGGTCATTTGTTATTAAAGTAGAGTTCCACCCAAAAATGGATCTTCCGCTTTTCAGAATCCCTCCCCCCCTCTGGTGTCACATTTGGCACCTTTCAGGGGGAGGAGGGAGCAGATACCTGTGTAATCCAGGTATGTTCTCCCACTTCCGGGCATAGGTCGCCACGGCGACTTAAGCCACATCCGGCGCCTCCTCCTTCTCCCCGCTATCTTCTAGTAGACACACTCACAAAGAGTTAGGCCGGCTTATCAGTAGATAAGCCAGCCTAACTCAGAATCTACGCCAGCGTTTGTTTAAGCGTATGCTAAAACAGAGATACGCTTAAACATATCTAAGATACGACGGCTTGCGCCGTCATATCTTAGATTGCAATTTTTCGGATGGCCGCTAGGTGGCGCTTCCATTGTGGCCGGCGTAGAATATGTAAATGAGCTCCTACGTCGATTCACGAACGTACGCCCGGCCGCCGCAGTCGCTTTACGCCGTTTACGTAAGGCCTTAGGCGGCCTAAAGTTATTCCACCTATGAGGTGGAATAACAATGTTAAAGTATGGCCGCCGTTCCCGCCGCGAGGTTCGAATATTTTCCGTCGTTTGCGTAAGTCGTCCGCGAATCGGGAGTTACGTCGTTTACGTCCACGTCGAAATCAATAGGCCCGTACGGCGTACTTAGCCGCAATGCGCCCTGGGAAATGTAGGCGCCCGGCGCATGCGCAGTGTCAAAAAAACATCAAAAACGTGAGGTCAAGCCTCATTTCCATACAACACGCCCCCCTCCAACCAATTTGAATTAGGCGCCCTTACGCCCGCTCGTTTTAAGCTACGCCGCCATAGATTAGCAGGTAAGTTGATTTAGAATCATTACTAGCCTAGCTAATTTACGGCAGCGTAGCCTAAAACGGCTAAGCTACGCCGCCGCAAGTTTAATCCTAACAGGTCCCAGAAAACAGCAAGGACCAGTGGGATCGCGCATGCGCAGTAGGGAACCAGGAAGTGAAGCCTTGCGGCTTCACTTCCTGATTCCCTTACCGAACATGGCAACGCCTCCACCCGAGAGCAAAGGGACAGATCGGCTTTGGGTGCCGACATTGCGGGCGCCCAGGACAGGTACGTGTCCATATATTAAAAGTCAGCAGCTGCAGTATTTGTAGCTGCTGACTTTTAATTATTTTTTTTAGGCGGAACTCCACTTTAATGTCACGTGACCTTGTAGACAGCGTCTATGTGCTAGGGCCCTTAAAGGTACTCTCCAGTCAAATTGGATAGTAAACCTTGGAACACATACAGTATGAGGGTAACGTCCTAACTATTCCGAGCTTCTCCATTCCATTGTGGATTTTTTTGATAGTGCACCATATCATTTCTAGGAACTCCATCTTCTAGAAACTTTGGCTAGAGCTACACAGGTCATTTTTGAAAATTATTTGCTAAGCTATTTCTAGATCTGCCTGGCTTGACAAGTCCGCATTGCAGGATTCTAGATCAACTTTCTTTGCAAACATTCTGTAAGTGGGCTGCAAGTTCTGGTTCAGTTATGTTGTGCAATAGTCATCCCACCACAGGGGTCACTGTGACTGAATTCTCATGCTGTAGACTTGCAGAGCGCTTGCTGTAGATTCACCACTGCAACTTTGCTCTTGCTGGAGAGACTTGCCATGCAAATCCTTGGGAATTACCAGATATCCCCAATATTGGGGGGCTGGGCCTGGGAAAAAAAGTGTCCCCAGTTAGGCCCCTTGTAAAGGTATGTGATTTCAGCCCTGTGTAGTGTGGGGGGAGGAGCGGTATACAGTGCTGGGATAGGAAAGAAGCTTTGCCAAGTGACCTGCTATACCGCCTAAAAAATAGTGCCCTGCAGTCTTCAGTGTGAAAGACCGAAGGCTTTCAAACTGAAGCGGTGTGCTAGCAGGACCGCTCCAAAAGTCCTGCTAGCCGCATCTTTGGAGCGGTATAGGAGCAGGGTGTTTACCGCTCCTACACCGCCCCTTCCCATTGAAATCAATGGGAAACTGCGGTAATACCGCCGGCAATGCGCCTCTGCAGAAGCGCATTGCCGGCGGTATTAACCCTTTTTCACCCGCTAGCAAAAAGTTAAAAATATTGCTTTTTTTTTCGAAATTGTCGCTCTTTTTTTGTTTATAGCGCAAAAAACAAAACAAAAACCACAGAGATGATCAAATACCACCAAAAGAAAGCTCTATTTGTGGATAAAAAAGGACGTCAATTTTGTTTGGGAGCCACGTTGCACGACCGCGCAATTGTCAGTTAAAGCGACGCAGTGCCGAATCGCAAAAAAATGCTCCGGCCAGGAAGGGGGGTAAATTCTTCCGGGTTAAAAAAGTGGTTAAAAAAAAAAAACACTAACCTTCAGCGGTAAGGGCACTTTTGCTTTAAAGAAGTTGTAAAGGAATTTTTTTTTTTTTTTTGCTGAAATGACTGTTTACAGGGTATAGAGACATAATAGTTAACTGATTCCTTTTAAAAATGATTACAATAGATAAAAATCCTGCAGTTTTGTTTTTGCATGTTGTTTCCTGCTTCTGTGATGTACAGAGCCACAGAGCCAATGCAGGGCAGTGATGGTTTGGAAAATGAAACTGGTGCTGAGGGGTTTTAGACACACAGTAATCACACCTCCTTGATTAGTGACCACAGAGAGAAAGCTCCCAGTACTGTGGTGATCAGGAAACAGACAACCAGGAAGTGTGGAGATCAGAGAAGAATTACAGCAACTTGAGAGCAAAAACAAACAATGAGGACATGAAAAGAGCACTGCATTAAGGTAAAGGAAGCTATTAAGATAAAAAAAAAATCCTTTACAGACCCTTTAATTCCAAAAAAATTACTTTAGTTATGGGCATACAGATCCAGAATTCCTCTGTTGTTATCAATGTTATTTGTAGAATATGTTCTATGTTTTTATTAATATGAAAATCCATCAATCACCTGTAATACGTAATTATGTACTCGGAATTTCAATCTTTATTTTGCAGAAAAAGAGAGGAGAGCATTTTGCTGTCAAAGCGAGGAAAGGCCATCAAATAGAAGGCAGAGCCGTGCTAATTGAATCTGTTGTTTGAAAAATAATGACTCTCCAGACGGCCCCTTTATTATATAAGGACAGGGCAGATTCTTGTACAATTAGGTAATGTCTGGCTGTGATGGAAGGATGTTTGACATTCATGTCAGAAACAAATGATGCATCTCGCACCTTCCCACTACTTGTCATTCCTGTTTCTGGCTGTTGCACCTACCAGAATATTACAGCCGCCTATCCCATGCTGAATAATGAGGCTTTATGGAAATCTGACATATTTTAGCGTTCTGCGATTCGGCACTGCGTCGCTTTAATTGACAATTGCGCGGTCGTGCGACGTGGCTCCCAAACAAAATTGGCGTCCTTTTTTCCCCACAAATAGAGCTTTCTTTTGGTGGTATTTGATCACCTCTGCGGTTTTTAGTTTTTGCGCTATAAACAAAAATAGAGCGACAATTTCGAAAAAAAAATCAATATTTTTTACTTTTTGCTATAATAAATATCCCCCAAAAATATATATATATATAAAAAAAAAAAATTCTCAGTTTAGGCCGATACGTATTCTTCTACATATTTTTGGTAAAAAAAAAAATAGCAATAAGCATTTATTTATTGATTTTGCACAAAATGTATAGCGTCTACCAAATAGGGGATATTTTTATTTATTTTTAAGACCGAAAATTTTGAAATAAAATGATATTTTCTACTTTTCCTTTTAAGAAAAATCTAATAAACTCAATTTTAGTCAAACATTTAGGCCAAAATGTACTCAGCCACATGTCTTAAGTAAAGAAAATGTCAATAAGCGTATATTTATTGGTTTGTGCAAAAATTATAGCGTCTACAAACTCGGGTAAATTTTCTGGAATTTACACAGCTTTTAGTTTATGACTGCCTATCTCATTTCTTGAGGTGCTAAAATGGCAGGGCAGTACAAAACCCCCCCAAATGACCCCATTTTGAAAAGTAAACACCCCAAGGAAATTGCTGTGAGGCATGTTAAGCCCATTGAATATTACATTTTTTGTCCCAAGTGATTGAAAAATAACAAAAAATAAATAAAAATATTACACAAAGCTGTCACTTATTATATTGCTCAAACATGCCATGGACATATGTGGAATTACACCCTAAAATACATATTCTGCTGCTTCTCCTGAGTACGGGGATACCACATATGTGGGACTTTTTGGGATTCTAGCTGCGTACGGGGCCCCGAAAACCAATCCCCGTCTTCAGGATTTCTAATGCCGCGTACACACGGTCGGAATTTCCAACAACAAATGTTTGATGTGAGCTTGTTGTCAGAAAATCCGACCCTGTGTAGGCTCCATCGGACAGAAATACAGCCTCGGGTCAGCATGGCCCCGAGGCTAAATAATCACACGACACATACCTCGCGCTTGGAGAGCCACGAGGCGAAGGGTCCCGCAAAACGGCGTCTGCCCCCTAATTATCCTCTCCCAGCATGCACAGCGGGGTCACCACTCCCACTGCACCACTGCTGAGAAGGGACACCCAATACACCATGGTACACCTGCGTTCCAACATGGGCCTGAAGTGGTAACGCCACCTACAGGCAACAAGGGAAAATACTACCAGGCAGTACCACAGCCAGAACAGAGGCAAATTTGTATATAATTCAACAGCTGGGGCCCAACTATTGGCCCAGACACCCCTTAAATTTGAAATAGCGCCACCATCTTTGGGAGCAGGGCGCTACACTTACACGATTGTTTAGTCCAATCATTTTACAAATTCCATCTTTATTATTATTTCCACCCATTGCTGCAACATAAAGGGCCTAGGGGTACTTTTTCCTTCTTTCAAGTTCAATCAGGGGTGTGCAGCACCTTTATCCACACCTGGTATCACTTTCCCTTGCGAAGTGTGTAAACATAGGACATGCCCCCTTAAAGGAGAATTATACAAAAAAAATGTATAGTTATATAGCTAGTTTCAGAAAGAGTTAGGCCAGCGTATCAGTAGATACGCCAACCTAACTCGGAATCTGCGCCGTCCTAAGTTTAAGTGTATTCTCAAACTGAGATACACTTAAACCTATCTCAGATACGACGGCTTGTGCCGTCCTATCTTAGGGTGCAATATTTAGGCTGGCCGCTAGGTGGCGCTTCCGTTGAGTTCAGCGTAGAATATGTAAATGCATATATACGCCTATTCACGAACGTACGTGCGCCCGTCGCAGTAAAGATACGCCGGTTACGTAAGGCATTTTCAGGCGTAAAGTTATTCCATCAAATAGCTGGACTAGTTAAGTATGGCCGTCGTTCCCGCGTCGAAATTTGAAAATGTTACGTTGTTTGCGTAAGTCGTCCGTGAATAGGGCTGGACGTAATTTACGTCCACGTCAAAATCAATACATCCTTGCGGCGTACTTTGGAGCAATGCACACTGGGATATGTACACGGACGGCGAATGCGCCGTTCGTAAAAAACGTCAATCACGTCGGGTCACAGTTAATATACATAAAACACTCCCCCCACATCCTCATTTGAATTAGGTGCGCTTACGCCGGCCTATTCACGCTACGCCGCCGTAACTTAGGAGGCAAGTACTTTGTGAATACAGTACTTGCCTCTCTGACTTACGGCGGCGTAGTGTAAATACGATACGCTACGCCGCTGCAAAGATGCGCGCCCCTACCTGAATCCAGCTAATAGTTTTTATTTACCTTCATACCTTTTACGTTCATATTGGCTTTTGATATTTACCAATGCAGCAATTTAGATATTGGATGAAAGATTTAGCACTGGGACAGATAAACAGTGTATTTTATATACTACTATATGCCTCAGACCAAAATGAGGGACAAATGAGGAGAAACGAGGGACAGAGGGACTTTGCTTCGAATCAGGGACAGTCCCTCCAAATCAGGGACTTTGGAGAGATTCTGATGATTTCCTGTCCCAATCAAAAACAACAACAAAACAACAATTTGACTGGATTTTCTTCAGATTTAAATAACTTTACAAATCACAATTTTTTCCAAAATAAATTCTTTAGACGTGAGCCTTGTTGGCCTATATGATTTCATATGACCAGAGCATAAAGAAAACTTTTATCTGTGTTTAAAAAATTCCCCAGTTGCCAAAAATAATGAAGGCCAATCCCACTGTCACATTCCCTTTAATAAATTAAAATGTAATTTAATAAAAAAATACAAATAAAAAAAGTATAAGCAATCGAGGCATGTCATTTTAAATCTGTAATTCTTTCTGAATACAGTAGAGGGCGATATTTTCCCACAGACTCAATGAACATAGTATTAGTAGAGCTACAGTTTTTTACATATCTACTGAAAATTGCAATTTCTGGTCTACAACAATCCTGCAGATCCCTCTACATCCAGATTATTTGATACAATAGTAGTGTAATATTGTGGCTTATTGAATAGACCAGTGGTTCCCAACCTCAGTCCTCACGTACCCCGAACAGGTCATGTTTTCAGGATTCCCTTTACCTTGCACAGGTTCTGTAAATCAATGTCATGTAAATGTGGGTTGTCAGGGTGCTGGGGACCCTTCCTCTTCTGTCACATTGACCTGAACACTGCTCAAGTGTAAAGCAATTTGATTGTACAATCTCCTTTAGCTCTACCATCTACATCAAAGGTGTCAAACACAAGGCCCGCGGGCCGAATCCGGCCCTCCAGGCCATTTTATGTGACCCTCGCACCTCCCCTGCAGCTGCTCCAGCTCCAGGCCTCCTCTGTTGCGTTGCGGCTTCACTGCCTGGTTCCCTACTGCGCATGCGCGAGTAGCGCGCCGTGCCGTCACTGGTCCCCGCTCTCCCCTACTCCAGACCCTTACTTTCTGCTTTCAAGCAATGCATCCAGCTTTTTCCCAGCAGCTGTATAAGGAAAGGGGGTGCATTGTGATGTAAGCGAGAGTGGGGGACTCAACTTCTGATGGTGGGGTGGCTCTTGACATCTAATGTAAAGGGGAGGGGATGCGCTAGACATCTAATCTTACAGATACAACCGGCCCTTTTCAGGGCAATCATAAGGTTGATGCGGCCCACTATGAAATTGAGTTTGACACCCCTGATCTACAAGTGTACATAGTATAGTACAAGATTGGATACAATTTAAATTGATTTTTTTCGTGTGTCCTTATATTGCATAATTTTGGTAAATCTAAAGGAGATTGTACAATCTGATTGTATGGTGTATGGCCAGCTTTAGACAGGCGAGAAGGGTTAGAGTTTCTTGATGATGTCATGACCATGCATATGGTGTCCAGAAGATGTCACCTCCTTTGACTTTATTCTTGACAGGCACTGACACATGCATAATACTTTTTCTGTGTTCCCTGACACTATTCCTAATGTCTGACGTAATTTGTATGGTATAAACCTTGAGAAGCTTCCAGGTCTACACATGCCTTCTGCAAACTTAGGCAACTAACTGAAGACGCACACACTGCAGGCTGAGAACATTACTGCTAATTTTTTAGATTGTAAGCTCCAGTGCCCCGATCCTGACCTCCCTTTGGCCCTAAGAAAAAAATGACATGTCACATTAAAGCTGAGAAGCGCGGGGGGGGGGGGGCATGACACATTAAAGATCAAAGTTGAGAAGAGGGGGAGGGGGTGTTCTGCTGTCGGAAATGACATCTAAGGCCCCGTACACACGACCAAACATGTATGCTGAAACTGGTCCGCGGGCCAGTTTCAGCATACATGTTCGGTCGTGTGTGGGCGCGAGCGGGCCGAATTCCAGCAAACATTTGCCCGCCGGGCCTTTTCCCAGCAGGCAAATATTCCTGGACGTGTTTTAAAACCGTCCGCTGGAATCCTGCCCGCTCGGACATGTACGGTCGTCAGTACAGACCTACCGTACATGTCCAGGCGCCCGCCGTCCCTCGCATGCGTCGAATGACTTCGACGCATGCGTGGAAGCCTTTAAATTACAGGCCCGCCCACGTCTCCGCGTCATCGCCGCGGCGACGACGCGGACACGCCCCGCGTATTGTTTACGCGCGGACTTCTGTACGATGGTGTGTACAACCATCGTACAGAAGCCCTCTGGCAGACATGTACGGTGAAAACGGTCCGACGGACCGCTTTCACCGTACATGTTTGTTCGTGTGTACCCGGCCTTACATTAAAGTGAGAAGTGGGGGGTGCTGACTTCTTATTACCTCTTCTCCCATGCAGCCAGCGAGTTGAGAAGCGGGGTGAGGGGCCAAAAATTACTTCTCACCAGGCGGGGCCTCTAGTAATTTGGGGGGCCCTCCACAGCTTTGCGGGCCCTAAGCGGCTTGCATAGTGAGCCTATAGGGCGGATCGGCCCTGGTAAGCTCTAACGAACGGGTCCCTCTGATTCCTCCTGTATTGCATTGTATTGTAACTGTACTGTTTGCTGTAACGTTTTTGTTAGCTACGCAAACTGTTGGCGCTAAATAAATCCTGTATAATAATTATAATTTAAAGACAGCTGCTTAGCGTTGCCAGCCTGGAACAGGAAGTGCTGTTACTGGCAGGATCTCCAGGTAAGGCTTCATTTGCACAGGCCAGTGTAGTCTAAAAGACTTTTCAACTGATTCATAAGAAATTATTTTCTTAAGACAACTGTATAAAGTGAGCCATGATGCCAAACATACGAAAAAGTAGATTTAGGGTTTATATTCACCTTAACCACTTCAGTACCATTTTTCCATTCTCACTGCTGTGATAGCTCGATTGACAATTACAGTAAAACCTTGGTTTGAGAGTGTAACGGAATGGCCCGTGATACCCAGAGACTTTTGAAGGATGTGGGGTACTCCTGTGCCAGCTTCACCAATGACTCTTGGGTCTAGGGTCATCCTATGTCTCTTAGGGGCATAGGATGACTGAGAACTGATATCTCGGATTACATGAGATGGGACGTTAATGATAATTCATGTATTGCAGGATATCTTGGAATATTACAGGTATTTAATTCTGACCACAACAGGTCAATAGCAGAGTGACTCATTCAATGTGTAACATAGACTGTTGAGATGCTAATTAAGTGCACCTGGCTGTAGTTGTGCTAATTAGGTCTGCTCCTAAGATATCTCATTGTGAATGCTACTGATACTGTTTTGTGTGAAAATACTATTGATAATAGATGTGGAATGTGACTTGTCAGCTGTAGTAATTAACTCCTGTAGATTCGGTGCCAGAGAGTCTGTCTGGGATGTGGATTGAGGGGGACTCATTAAGCACCCATTGTGTGATGTTTTGGGTGGAGTGTTTCATTGTCCCTGTGATTACTGCAGCATGCTTTCAAACTGCATTTAACAAGGCTGAGTTACCATTAAAGCATTCGTTCGTTTGACTCAGAGAACAGAGCTGTGCGTCTCGTTTATTCTGGGGAATGGAATGGGTCCTGTCTGCTGGATTGTCGGAGAAGCTGTCTTGGGTTGGTGGAATGGAATATCGTAAACGGCGTTAACCCCTGACCGTTACAGAGAGTAATTTGGTTTGAGAGCGTTTTGCAAGACGAGCAATATTTTTTTATAAACTGTGACTTGATAAACAAGCGATGTCTTAATATACAAGTAGCGTCATGTCACAACTGAGTATAAAAGAGAAGAGAGGCGCCTCTAAGTGTAGCAATATGGTTACATTTAATGAAGATTAGCAACTCACATGGTTTATGATTAAAACAGGCACATCTAAGTATGCAGGTACCCAGGGTAAAGCTGTCCACAGAGACGGTCCTCCTCACCGCCATCTACGTCATCCCTTCCCCAGCGGTCCAAGCCTCACTTTCAGATCGTTCTACTGCAGGGTAGTCTTCCCGGTCACCATTGCAGACTGACAGCAGTGAGAGCCGGTGTTGCAGAGGACGGTGTATGTGGACAGCTTTACCTCAGATCCCTGCATACTTAGATGTGTCTGTTTTAATCATCAACCATGTGAGTTGCTAAATATTCTCCCTTCATTAAATGTAACCATATTGCTACACTTAGAGGCGCCTCTCTTCTCTTTTATACTCTGTAGCTCCTGCTGGATTTTGCTTCTAATCCTCCAGTATAGGCTTCCATTTGTGGATGGACATTTTATGGTTACACAACTTATCACATTGCTATAATTTTTTTATATGGACTATAAACTCAAGGACCTATGAATAAATGGTTGTGGAACGAATCATTTGAGTTTCCATATTAGTCTACAAACTATGGGGCAATGGCGGTGATCACGACGCTGTTATGGCTGTGACCAGAATCAGTGGTGGTACGTCCATAGTGGGCGCAGGAGCGCCGCCCCCTCTCTCCTGCACCCGTCACATAACAATAGATAGATTCATGCACTACGTGAATCTATTGTCGCCGCTGCCGCCCACTATTCAGGTGTCCGGCCCCCTGTTGAGCATCGGCCATCTGAATAACAGCGGTGGGTGTGTTTTGGAAGTGCCTGATTAGAGCGAGATACATACACTGGTATGGTATATGGCAATGATCAGGAAGCTGGTATAGGGTATAGCAGTGATTGGGACGCTGATCAGTGGCGTATCATCTATGGGTGCAAGGTGTTCACTGCACACAGACCCTAAGGGAGGGGGGCCCACTGTGCCCTGACCCACCCTGCACCTATGGGTGAACTGTCCCTGGCTGACAGTCGGGGCAATTGGTGCGGGCAATTACAGGCACCGTTCTCCCTGTATACTGCAGCTAACAGGTTGGCACTGCAGTCTGTGGGTGTACATGCACTGTGACAGGCTGCTGTACACTCCCCCAAGCTGCAGCAACGGTTTTGTGAGAGCAGAGAGAACCATTGTTTCTGTTAATGTTTCATTGAGTACTATGTGATTGCTGTGATTGGACACAGAAATCACAGTGATCACCCGGACACAGCAGTAATGTGATCCGCTCTGTCTAAGGGAGACACCGCTCTCGGGGCTCCCAGGTTGCGCACTCTCTGAGCACTCGATGTGGGCTGATGTACGTTATACCAAATCAGCACAGCTTCCCGTCTGCCTTTTATGGGCTGTAAATATTGTACGTGTAGCACTACCCCCAGAGGAGCTGCTGGTTTGTTTTGGGTGGCACATTTACACGTAACACTTTCCGTACCACTCCTGACTGAGTGGGCTTAGCGTACCTGGACAGGCCTCTCTCAGGCCCCGTACAGACGACCAAACATGTCTGCTGAAACTGGTCTGCGGGCCAGTTTCAGCAGACATGATCGGTCGTGTGTAGGCCCGAGCGTGCAGGATTCCAGCAAACATTTGCCCGCCGGGCCTTTTCCCAGCGGACAAATATTCCTGGACTTGTTTTAAAACAGTCTGCTGGAATCCTGCCCGCTCGGACATGTTCGGTCGTCTGTACAGACCTACCGTACATGTCCGAGCGCCCGCCATCCCTCGAATGCGTCGAATGAATTCGACGCATGCGTGGAAGCATTTAACTGGCAGGCCCGCCCACGTCGCCGCGTCATTGTCGCGGCGACACCGCGGACACGCCCCGCGTATTGTTTTCACGCGGCATTCTGTACGATGGTTAGTACAGCCATCGTACAGAAAGCCCCGGGCAGACATGTACGGTGAAAACGGTCCGGCGGACCGGTTTCATCGTACATGTTTGCTGGTGTGTACACGGCCTCACTGACCTGGCAGCCGGAGTATCACTTAAACCTTTTGAGGAAAAGTCTCTGTCACAGACCCTCCTGGAATGGACTTCAGGGAGACACCTCTGCCACAGGCCCTCTCTGATTGTAAATGCGGAGCCAATCCTCCTTAGGTGAATTACTCCTGGATCTCCTTCCTTATGTCGCCCAGGTACCGACTGACAGTTGATCAATCCTTCCGTGTCCGGCTACCTTGATCCCCGGTGGTTTGTCGAAATCCTTTTGGATCGACAGCCTCTCAATGGTGCTCCTCAGATGGACTCCCCACCAAACAGCTCTATCGCTTGGGATCTTCAAAAGTGGTTGGTCCGTTGCTCAAACGTTCTGGATCAACATGGTCACGAAACCAGGAACACCGCGTGGCACGCGCGCCCCGGCCAGGTAGGCCATAACGCCGGGGCGCCGTGATGAGGTCACCCTAAAGGTGGGTGTCACACTGGAAGAAGAACCCAGACTCAATGGCGTCTGTCCCATAAGTACCCTCTCCCAGCATGCCCAGCGAGGACACTTCCTCCTGATTGGCTGCTGGAAAAGAACATCCAAGTCTCGACTCTGCTGCTGCCACCTGTCGCCCTGGGGTGGGATAGCACCCCAGCAACAACAGAATGAGCCCACAGCACAGCCAAGCTGAAACAGAGACCCTATTTGAACATTGTAATTCGATTCAGAGTCATTAGTGCTCTGATCAGCCTTTAAATTTCAATAGCACCGGTACCAGGAAGTAACCAGGCGCTACACACATATTGATAGCTGTCTGTTTCTCCACTGGGAAGATTCAGCCTCTTTATTTGATTGTTGTCACCTGGATAGAAAGTGATGAGGACATTTTACAGTTGTCGCTGAAACAGGATGTGATAGGAAGTCTTATAATGGGGACACCTGGATGACAACTGTGTAAGTGGAAGTTTTTCTCGACGTGATTCGTCGTGATTCCTCTCAAGCCTGCCTTGCATACAAACGTTCATAAAAAAACGGTCGAGCAAAGCGCGGTTTGCGTACAACACGTACGACGTGGCAGTTTTCTCACCATGTAAAACGGTCGTGTATACGCGGCATCACTTCCTGTAGTGTCTTTAGATAAGGAAGTAAAGGCAAAGCTCTAAACACAGATGGCAAATAATAAATAACTCAAATCTGAGGCAGATTTTAAAGCTGAGCTATGAAGAAAAAAAAAAAAACATTCTCCACTCTATCCAAGATTTAAAAAATGTCTTCATATACACTTTAATTACACTGTAATGCCGCTTACACCCGACCGTTTTTCGGGTTCTAAAAAATTAAGTTTTTTTGAAAATGTCATTTAAAACGATAGTGTGTGGGCTTCAGAGCATTTTTCGGGTTCTAAAAAATGGGCAAAAATGTTTTCAAACATGCTCTATTTTTTCACAACGTTTTTAACGTTGTAGTTTTTTAAGGTTGTAAAAACTGGTCGTGTGTGGGCTTTAACGGCGTGAAAAATCCGCGCATTCATCACGCTGTAACAGACAGAAAAGCGCGAATCGTCTTTTACTAACACGAAATCAGCTAAAGCAGCCCAAAGGGTGGCGTCATGAGAATGGAACTTCCCCTTTATAGTGCCGTCGTACGTGTTGTATGTCACCGCGCTTTGCTAGAGCATTTTTTTTTTTCACGATCGTGTGTAGGCAAGGCTGTTTTAAAGCAGGGGTTCACCCTAAAAACAAATTTCTAACATTACATCCAGCTCACTACCGACATTGTCAGTATGCCGATTTCTTTTCTTTTTTTGCTGTACATACCCTGTAAAGCTATTTTCTTAGCCGGCTTCCGGGTAGTGCCTCCCGCGGGAGTGGGCGTTCCTATGCAGCAGTTAGTGATTGACATGATGACAAATACTACCCACCCCCCGTCGCATAAGGAGCGTCACGAGTTCCCGAAAGAAGCCGAACGTCGGTGCGCAGGCGCCGTATAGTGCCGACTCTACGTTTGGCTACTTTGGGCAACTCGTGACGCTCCTTATGCGACGGGGGGGGGGGGGGTAGTATTTGTCATCATGTCAATCACTAACTGCGGCATAGGAACGACCACTCCCGCGGGAGGCACTACCCGGAAGCTGGCTAAAAAAATGGCTTTACGAGGTATGTACAGCAAAAAAATAAAAAAGATCTGCATACTGTCAATGTCGGTAGTGAGCTGGATGTAATGTTAGAATTTTTTTTTAGGGTGAACCCCTGCTTTAATGATCGGGTTGAAAAAAACATTGTTTTTTCTAGACCCTTAAAAACATAATTTTTTAGAACCCGAAAAACGGTCATGTGTACGCGGAATAAGGCATTATGTTTATTACAAGCTCTTCCGCCAATTCTGGTATTTTCTCTACCAGCACCCATATATTGCTGCTGAAATTATTAGAAAAACTTTACAAATACAGAAAAGAACCTATCCCAAGGATGAGCTATGAAGCATGCGGAATGTCCTTCACACCCAGTGATTTATGATATTTTCATTGTATGTGTTGCTGGGGAGTTGTATAGAAATAAAGGTGTGTGATAGTACAAACCTAAAGCTCTCTACTAATTCTTTAATTGAGCATTAAGGATGCTGTCTGAGATCCGCCTTTAATAATTGTCCGCTAAGTGTTATTATATAAAGTGTTATTATATATTTCACTGCTAATGGCAAATTAATGAATAAGTTACTGCCTTTAGTTTCAAGACAAGTATCAATCCTTCCCTGACGGTGCCAGACACAAATTGGAATACTTCATAGGCGGCTTCTCGCCTCTTTCAATTGATGGCAAAATACTAGATGTTTGTGACTTGGTATAATGTATGCCGATTGGGCAGCGTGTGGATTAGGGCTTGTTTGCAACTAAGGGGCAATAAAAGCAGGCGCTTGAGCCCCCTCAGCCACACATCTGCAGCCGCTGATCAGCGTATTCTGAAAGCGAAGAGACCCTCTATCAGAATTCAGAGGGGGAGACTCCTTCATCCACCTCACTTGTGTGGAAGGAGGATTCTGTTCATTTTGTTTGTTCAGTCATGGGCGTAGCATAAGGGGCTGCAGGGGTCACAATCGCAACCCCGCCCCTAGCTTCAGGGGAACCCCTGCAGCCCCCCTGTGATATTATTATCATGTCTGCCACAAAGTTCAGCTCCGAACTGCCCTAGGGTCCCACAGCCATGCTCCAGTACTGGGCTAGGGGCGGGGTTGCAATTGTGACCCCTGCAGCCCCTTATGCTACGCCCATGACTGAACAAACAAAATTAACAGAATCCTCCTTCCACAGTCCACACCTCTTCGTTCTCATTTTCTGGGGAGAATCTGTGAACCATTTCCTGAATGGAGAGGTGCACAGGGTAAGAACCAGCATTGGAAAGTGTCTGTGCTGTGTGTTAGCAACATGGAATGGCAACTGAGTTCAGCGAGTTAAGAGGAGGAGAGTGCCGTCCTGTAGCCATGATGGGGCCGCTGTCACTGGTAAGGTAAGTGTCTCCTAGTCACCAGCTGGGATTCTCTGTACCCCCCCCCCCCCCCACCTGGGGATGTCTGCTTACCCCACTTTTCTGACAACTGGGGAAAAGACACACACCTCCAGGAGGTGTCCTTCCCCCCAAACGTGCCAACGCTGACAGAAAAACCTCCAGAAATTGCTAAAACAAATCCCTTAACACCTCCTGAGGGGCCCCTGAGGGGCTGCAGGGTCCAGATTTTGTGTCACATGGCTTTGCCCCCCAGATCTAAGTTGCCCCCCCTCCAAAGCCCCCTGACCACCCCTTCCACCCTGGATGCTATGCCCTGCTGCTGATTTTCTATTACATCACTCCAGGGCCGTCTTTAATATGGTTTGGGCCCTGGGCAAACATTTTTTTTGGGCCCCCCTCCAGCTCATTTTGGGCCTGGCTGGTTCACATGTATGTTTTGGCGGTCCTCATTTGTGCAGGTACAGCAGTCCATTGATTTGAATGGGCTGCCATGCCTTTGTTTCCTGCAGAAAAAAGGTGCATTCAGCATTTTAAAAATACAGTTGCCTTGAAATCCATTCTGCTTTTGCACCATGCTACTTACCTGCAGTTCTTGCACACACAAACGCACTGTGTTTTTAAAAGCGTGACCTAAACGTCTAAAAATGCAGCAAGTTTGACAGTGCGGGAACTGCAGATAAGTGACAGCAGAATGGACAGACAGTGCTGTATCTCAGTGCTTGATGGGCATAGACATGCCGTGTGCGCAGCCTATTACATGAGGCATGCGCTTTTCTTTGCAGGAAACGCAGGCATGGCGGCCCATTCAAATGAATGTGGGCCACCAAAACACATACATGTGAACCAGCCAGGCCCAAAATAAGCCCATCAAGCAGTTAAATACAGACAGTAATGCCATGTGCTCTGAGGCCTTACTCAGCCTGGACTGCAGGTCTGGTCTGTGATTTAAAGAGTTCCTCTATTTTACACATGGCATGGCATGGGGTCCCATGGTGCTAAAGCAGAATGGACAGACGGTGCTGTGACCCCCATGCCATGCCATGTGTAAAATAGAGGAACTTTTTAAAAAACTGACCAGACCTGCAGTGAATCATCAAATATTATAAAGACTTTGGGCACACTCTACAGAAAACTTCTATTTACAATATAGATTAGCAAACAGTGACATACCTTGAGGAGCAGGACATGAAGAAGTCAGCCTCGGGAAGAGCAAACTGGGGATGTTATAAAATCACATTCTAATTCACTTTTATATACAAGCAGCACCCAGTGGCAGGAAGGGAGAAGTGCACGTCTAAAGGGAAGCCAGGGGTGCTGTACATTTTAAAACACTGGGAAGGGAAGCAGTACTGTCACTGGCTGCGTGCCGCTGATGATTTTCAGCCTGATTTGTGGGCAGCACAGGGGCTTAACGAGCGGCAGGGATCAGGAATTATGGGGCCACTTACACAGCTTCAGGCATGGGCCCCCTGGAGCAGAGAACCGGGGGGGGGGTGCTGCCGCCTGAAATTGAGAAGCGGGGGGGGGGGCTGCCGCGAATTTAGAAGCGGGGGGCCCTTTACAAAAAATAAATAAAAAATAAAATATATATATATAAAAAAGGGGGTGTAGCCATCCGGGGCCCTGGGGACCTCTGAGCCCTTTAATAAAAAGAAAAAAAGAAATATATATATTTTTTTAAAAAGGGGGTTGCCATCTGGGGCCCTGGGGACCTCTGGGCCCTTTAATAAAACATTTTTTATAAAAATAAATTACAAAAAAAGGGGGTTGCCATCCGGGACCTCTGGGCCCTTTAATAAAAAAATATATATAAAAAAGAAACATTTATAAAAAAAAGGGGGGGTTGCCATCCAGGGCCCTGGGGACCTCTGGGCCCTTTAATAAAAAAAAAATATAACAAAAATAAAAAAATAAACATTTATAAAAAAAATAAAAAAGGGTGTTTGCCACATGGGGCCCTCTGAGCCCTTTAATAAAAAATATATATTTTTTTTTAAAAAGGGGGTTGCCATCTGGGGCCCTGGGGACCTCTGGGCCCTTTAATAATTTTTTTTATAAAAAAATATATATATAAAAAAGGAAAAAAAAGAAATAAAATATGAAAAAAAATTATAAAAAAAGGGGGGTTGCCATCCGGGGCCCTGGGGACCTCTGGGTCCTTTAATAAT
The DNA here is from genome assembly GCF_905171775.1 of Rana temporaria. Classification (NCBI taxonomy): domain Eukaryota; kingdom Metazoa; phylum Chordata; class Amphibia; order Anura; family Ranidae; genus Rana; species Rana temporaria. The sequence goes on along the minus strand of NC_053492.1, from coordinate 404,137,647 downwards.
AATAATAATGATATATTGTATATATATATATATATATATATATATATATATATATATATATATATATATATATAAAAAATAAAAGAAATAAAGAAATATATAAAAAAATATTTTTTTTATAAAAAAAGGGGGGTTGTCATCAGGGGCCCTGGGGAACTACGGGCCCCTGGGGACCCCCAGACCTCTAAAAAAATTGGCCCTTTAATAAAAAATAAAATAAAAATATATTAAAAAAATATTTTTTTTTTTATTTAAAAATAAATAAAAAAAGGGGGGTTGCCATCTGGGGCCCTGGGGGCCTCTGGGCCCCTGGGGACCCCTAAAAAAATTGTCCCTTTAATAAAAAACCTCTAAAAAAAAAATTGGCCCTTTAATAAAAAATAAAATAAAAATATATTAAAAAAATATATATTTTTTTATTTAAAAATAAAAATAAAAAAGGGGGTTGCCATCTGGACCCCTAAAAAAAAAAAAAAAAAATGTTTTTTTTTTTGTTTTGTTTTTTGTTTTTTTTAAAGGGGGTTGCTTTGGGCCCCCAACAGTGACAGGGCCCTGGGCAGCTGCCCCATTTGCCCTGTGGTAAAGACGGCCCTGCATCACTCTATACTGCACCTCCTCCGCAGGGCTGAAATCACATTCCTTTACAACACAGCCAGTCAACTACGATCTCCACAGAGTGTATCTGCCTACTGCAACTACACTGCCATTCCGACCAGAGAATTTCACGGGTCAGAATGGCAACATAAAAGCCAGATACACCCTGTGAAGATTGTGGCTGACAGACTTGTGTAAAGGAATGTGATTTCAGCCCTGTGTAGTGTGGGGGGAGGAGCGGTATACAGTGCTGGGTTGGGAAAGAAGCTTTGCCAAGTGACCTGCCAGGGGTGATCCCTGTCCTCTGATTCTCCAGCGGTGATCCCTGTCCTCTGATCCTCCAGGGGTGATCCCTGTCCTCTGATCTTCCAGCGGTGATTCCTGTCCTCTGATCCTCCAGCGGTGATCCCTGTCCTCTGATGTAAGGAGGAACTCAAAACTCTTAAAAAACTTTTAGTACAGTATCTTTCTGTGTGGTGGGTGTATCTGAACGCATGGTGGAAGTGGAGGGGGGGGGGCAGTTCAACTTTTGCATCAGGGCCCACAAACTTCAAGCTACGCCTCTGTGTTCAGTCCTCTAACTGAACGGAAAAAAACAACAACCCATCTATGGTCAGCTTAAAAAGGGAATTCCCCCCCATTTTGAGAGATATGCAACTATCTGTTGTGTCTCTGGGAATAGAAGTGAAGGGAAATCCCCCCCCCAGTGGTACATGGAAAAAAGTAACCTTTCCCTACTCTATCCGAAAACCACATGACTTTATGTTGATACACCTACTAGATGGGTTTTACATGGCATAGTAAGTGGTCCGGGATGGATACACAGGTCGATGGGTTAGATATTTAAGACAGCAGTTTAAGATTAGAGTGGCGTTGGGCGTATTTTTCTAGGGCAAATCTCCTATGCCAAGGTCTGGAACTGATGGACCGTTTTCATCGGATGAACCGATCGTGTGTGGGCCCCATCAGTTTTTTTCCCATCGGTAAAAAAAATAGAACCTGTTTTAAAATTTTCGTATGGTTAAAAAACCGATAGAAAAAAAACGATCATCTGTGGGGAAATCCATCGGTCAAAAATCCACGCATGCTCAGAATCAAGTCGACGCATGCTTGGAAGCATTGAACTTAATTTTTCTCTGCACGTCGTTGTGTTTTACGTCACCGCGTTGGACACGATCAGGTTTTGAACTAATGGTGTGTAGGCAAGACTGATGAAAGTCAGCTTCATCGGATATCTGATGAAAAAATCCATCGGTCGTTTTCATCAGACGAACTGATCGTGTGTACAGGGCATTAGTCTCTTAGGGCCATATTCTGAGTAAAGTTACGATGGAGTATCTCAGGATACTCCATCGTATCTCTCTTTTTTGGCCAGTGTATCTATGCGAGTGATTCTTAGAATCATTTTCGCATAGATACGCTGAAGATCCGACATGTGTAAGTCACTTACACTGTCGGATCTTAAATGTAATTACTCCGCCGGCCGCTAGGTGGCGTTTACGTTCAGGTCTCATTTGTTTATGCAAATGAGCCTGATACGCCGATTCCCGAACTAATTTGCGTCGCGTAACCGTCACTTACGTCGTTTGCGTAGGCGTAAGGTTACCCCTGCTATATGAGGGGTAACCTTACGCCAGTCCCACGCAGGCCATGTTAAGTATGGCATCGGGTACGTCGTTTTACTAAGTCGTTCTTGAATACGACTTTACGTCAATGACGCACACGTCGGCGTCATTGACGTTTTACGCCGAGAACTGGAGCATGCGCACTGGGCTATTTTAAGCCCGGCGCATGCGCAGTTCGTTAGAATCGGGGGCGCGCTTAATTTAAATAGAAGCCGCCCCCTTGCATATACGCAGGGATACGCCGGGCCAATTACACTCCGCCGCCCCAAACTATGGAGCAAGTGTTTGGGGAATACAGCACTTGCTCCTGTAGGTTGGGGCGGCGGAGTGTAAATGGCTTACGCGCCGCCCGCCTACTTTCTTTAAGAATATGGCCCTTAGATTGTAAGCTCTTATGAGCAGAGCCCTCTTAACCCTCTTGTATTTTATTGTTTTGTAACTGTTCTGTCTCTCTTTATATTGTAAAGCACTGAACAAACTGTTGGCGCTATATGAATCTTCTATAATAATAATAATAATAATAATGTCTTTACCTTACTTTTCAGAAGAACATTGCACTTAGGAGTAACTGATGGGCACAGTAGCGGCAATTGATGGCCACACTGGCAGCAATTGATGGTCACAGTGTCAGGAATTGATAGGCACAGTGTCAGCAATTGATGGGCACAGTGTCAGCAATTGATGGGTACAGTAGTTGCGTTTAATGGAAGAGTGGCAGCAATTTATGGGTACAGTGGCTGCGTTTGATGGGCACAGTGGCTGCATTTGATGGCACAGTGGAGGCAATTGATGGCACAGTGGCTGCGTTTGATGGGCACAGTGGCTGCATTTGATGGGCACAGTGGCTGAGTTTGATGGCACAGTGGCAGCAATTGATGGGCACAGTGGCTGCAATAGATATTTTTTTCTTCAGTTTGTTTGCGCCCCCCAAAAAATGTTGAGCACCAGCCGCCACTGCTCCTTATAAGCTGCAATGGATAACCTCTCCATTTCATCAAGACTATTCTCTCGGTCTGCTTGATACCTGAAAATTCTATTAACCCTTGTTAGTTTACTTTTTGGAATAGATTTAAATATTTGTCATGTTATAACCAAAAACTTGTATTTTTTTGGGGGGGGGGTTATGTGATAGACCAACACAAAGTGGCACATAATTGTGAAGTGGAAGGAAAATGATAAATGGTTTTCAAAATATTTTACAAATAAATATGTGAAAAGTACATTTGTATTCAAGCCCCCCTCCCCCCACCCCCCAAGTCAATACTTTGTAGAAAGCTACAAGTCTTTTTGGGGATGTCTCTACCAGCTTTGCACATCTAGAGAGTGACATTTTTTACCATTCTTCTTCGCAAAATATTTCAAACTCTGTCAGATTGGATGGAGATTGTATGTGAACAGAAATTTTCAAGTCTTGCTACAGATTCTCAATTGGATTTAGGTGTGGATTTTGACTGGGCCATTCTAACACATGAATATGCTTTGATCTAAACCATTCCATTGTAGCTCTGGTTGTATGTTTATGGATGTTTTCCTCTTGGGAGGTGAACCTCCTCCCAGTCTAAAGTCTTTTGCAGACTCTAATGCCTTGTACACACGACCAGTTTTCCCATCGGAATAAACTCCGACGTTTTTTCCGGCGAAGTTCCGACGGAATTCCGCTCAAGCAGTCTTGCATACACACGGTCACACCAAATTCCAACCATCAAGAATGCAGTGACGTACAACACTATGAGGAGCCGAGAAAAATTAAGTTCAATGCTTCTGAGCATGCGTCGACTTAATTCTGAGCATGCATGGTTTTTAGTTCGTATGGAATTGCATCCAGACAAACGGAAATTCTGATAGAAATTTCTTTCATCTGAAAAATTGAGAACATGTTCTCTATCTAATTCTGTCGGAATTTCCGATGGAAAAAGTCCGATCGGGCATACACACGGATGGAATATCCGATGAAAAGCTTCCGTCTGACTTTTTCCATCAGAAATTCAGCTCGTGTGCACAAGGCATGACAGGTTTTCTTCTAAGATTGCCCTGTATTTGGCTCCATCCATCTTCCCATCAACTCTAACCAGCTTCCCTGTCCCTTATGAAGAAAAGCATCCCCACAACATAATGCTGCCACCATCATGTTTCACAGTGGGGATGGTGTGTTCAGGGTGATGTGCAGTGTTAGTTTTCTGCCACACATAGTGTTTTGCTATTAGGTCACAAAGTTACATTTTGGTCTCATCTGATCAGAACACCTTCTTCCACTTGTTTGCTGTGTCCCCTACATGGCTTCTCGCAAACTGCAAACAGGACTTCTTATGGCTTTCTCTCAACAATGACTTTCTTCTTGCCACTCTTCCATAAAGGCCAGATTTGTGGAGTGCACGACTAATAGATGTCCTGTTGACAGATTATCCCACCTGAGCTGTAGATCTCTGCAGCTCCTCCAGAGTTACCATGGGCCTCTTGACTGCTTCTCTGATTAATGCTCTCTTTGCCCGGCCTGTCAGTTTAGGTGGATGGCCATGTCTTGGAAGGTTTGCAGTTGTACCATACTCTTTCCATTTTCAGGTGATGGATTGAACAGTACTCCGTGAGATGTTCAAAGCTTGGGATATTGTTTTATAACCTAACCCTGCTTTAAACTTCCCTGTCTGGTGTGTTCCATAATGCTGTTTGTTCACTAAGGTTCTCTACCAAACCTCGAAGGGCTTCACAGAACAGCTGTATTTATACTGAGATTAAATTACACACAGGTGGACTCTATTTACTAATTAGGTGACTTCTGAAGGCAACTGGTACCACTAGATTTTAGTTAGGGGTATCAGAGTAAAGGGGGCTGAATACAAATGCACGCCACACTTTTCAAATATTTATGTGGAAAACATTTTGAAAACCATTTATCATTTTCCTTACACTTCATAATTATGTGCCACTTTGTGTTGGTCTATCCCATAAAATTCCAATAAAATACATTTACGTTCTTGGTTGTAACATGAAAAAATGTGGAAAATTTCGAAGGGGCATGAATACTTTTTCAAGGTACTATATTTATATATATATATACAGTGAGGAAAATAAGTATTTGAACACCCTGCTATTTTGCAAGTTCTCCCACTTGGAAATCATGGAGGGGTCTGAAATTGTCATCGTAGGTGCCTGTCCACTGTGAGAGACATAATCAAAAAAAAAAATTCCAGAAATCACAATTTATTATTTTTTAACTATTTATTTGTATGATACAGCTGCAAATAAGTATTTGAACACCTGTCTATCAGCTAGAATTCTGACCCTCAAAGACCTGTTAGTCTGCCTTTAAAATGTCCACTTCCACTCCATTTATTATCCTAAATTAGATGCACCTGTTTGAGGTCATTAGCTGCATAAAGACACCTGTCCACCCCATACAATCAGTAAGAATCCAACTACTAACATGGCCAAGACCAAAGAGCTGTCCAAAGACACTAGAGACAAAATTGTACACCTCCACAAGGCTGGAAAGGGCTACGGGGAAATTGCCAAGCAGCTTGGTGAAAAAAGGTCCACTGTTGGAGCAATCATTAGAAAATGGAAGAAGCTAAACATGACTGTCAATCTCCCTCGGACTGGGGCTCCATGCAAAATCTCACCTCGTGGGGTCTCAATGATCCTAAGAAAGGTGAGAAATCAGCCCAGGACTACATGGGAGGAGCTGGTCAATGACCTGAAAAGAGCTGGGACCACCGTTTCCAAGGTTACTGTTGGTAATACACTAAGACGTCATGGTTTGAAATCATGCATGGCACGGAAGGTTCCCCTGCTTAAACCAGCACATGTCAAGGCCCGTCTTAAGTTTGCCAATGACCATTTGGATGATCCAGAGGAGTCATGGAAGAAAGTCATGTGGTCAGATGAGACCAGAATAGAACTTTTTGGTCATAATTCCACTAACCGTGTTTGGAGGAAGAAGAATGATGAGTACCATCCCAAGAACACCATCCCTACTGTGAAGCATGGGGGTGGTAGCATCATGCTTTGGGGGTGTTTTTCTGCACATGGGACAGGGCGACTGCACTGTATTAAGGAGAGGATGACCGGGGCCATGTATTGCGAGATTTTGGGCAACAACCTCCTTCCCTCAGTTAGAGCTTTGAAGATGGGTCGAGGCTGGGTCTTCCAACATGACAATGACCCGAAGCACACAGCCAGGATAACCAAGGAGTGGCTCTGTAAGAAGCATATCAAGGTTCTGGCGTGGCCTAGCCAGTCTCCAGACCTAAACCCAATAGAGAATCTTTGGAGGGAGCTCAAACTCTGTTTCTCAGCGACAGCCCAGAAACCTGACTGATCTAGAGAAGATCTGTGTGGAGGAGTGGGCCAAAATCCCTCCTCCAGTGTGTGCAAACCTGGTGAAAAACTACAAGAAACGTTTGACCTCTGTAATTGCAAACAAAGGCTACTGTACCAAATATTAACATTGATTTTCTCAGGTGTTCAAATACTTATTTGCAGCTGTATCACACAAATAAATAGTTAAAAAAATCATACATTGTGATTTCTGGATTTTTTTTTTGATTATGTCTCTCACAGTGGACATGCACCTACGATAACAATTTCAGACCCCTCCATGATTTCCAAGTGGGAGAACTTGCAAAATAGCAGGGTGTTCAAATACCGTATTTTCCGGCGTATAAGACGACTTTTTGGATGCAAAAAAATGCATCCAAAGTCGGGGGTCGTCTTATACGCCGGGTACAGTCTCCGTGCAGCTGCGATCGTCATAATTTCAAAGCTGCGCGCCGTCTTCTCAGCGTGTCCCCGCTGTCCTGTGATAGGCGGAACAGAAATCTTCCCAGCAGCGCCTCTGTTCTGTTTTCCGCCTATCACGGATGCCTTCTCATCCTCGGACGAGATGAGAAGGCATCCGTGATTGGCGGAACATAGAACAGAGGCGCTACTGGGAAAATTTGTGTTCTGCCAATCACAGGACACGCTGAGAAGACGGCGCGCGGCTTTGAAATCATGGACGCTCGCAGCAGACGGAGACTGTCACCGGCCTGCAAAACGTGAGTGATGGCACAGTGGGGGGGGGGAAAGTGGGGGCATGTAATGTGATGGCACTGTGGGGGCATGCAATGTGATGGCACTGTGGGGGCATGCAATGTGATGGCACTGTGGGGGGAAAGTAATGTGATGGCACTGTGGGGGAAAGTAATGTGATGGCACTGTGGTGGCATTTAATGTGATGGCACTGTGGGGGCATGTAATGTGATGGCACTGTGGGGGCAAGTAATGGCACAGTGGGGGCATGTAATGGCAAAGTGGGGGCATGTAATGGCACAGTGGGGGCATGTAATGGCACAGTGGGGCTTGGAAAAAAAGGGGGTAGTCTTATACAGTGAGTATATCCCAAAACCAAAATTTTTCCTGGAAAATTAGGGGGTCGTCTTATACGCCGGAAAATACGGTACTTATTTTCATCACTGTATATATATATATAAAATTATATATATATATATATATATATATACACACACACACACACACACACACACACACACACACACACACACACACACAGTATATACAGTGAGGGAGCACTCCATATACAGCCAGGGAGCACAGTTTTGGAACTCCCTGCCTCTAAAATTAAGGCTTGAGAATGATCTTTTTAAGTTCAGGAAGCTTTTAAAAACTGAGCTTTTCAGTCTAGCCTATGGAATTACATAGGTTTTTATAGTTCTTTGATCTGCTACTATTTTAAATTTGATCTGTTCCGCTGCCTGTGTGTGTTTTTTTTTGGTTGTTGCTGTATTGTTGTTCTCGGCGCATCGAGGCCTACGGGTAACTGACTGCGTTTTGTACTTTTTTTGTACTTTTAAGAATTTTAATAAATAAATAAATAAATATAATATATATATACACACAGTATATACAGTGAGGGAAAAAAGTATTTGATACCCTGCTGATTTCGTACGTTTGCCCACTGACAAAGAAATGATCAGCCTATAATTTTAATGGTAGGTTTATTTTAACAGTGAGAGACAGAATAACAACAAAAAAAAACAGAAAAACGCAAATAAGTATTTGATCCCCTAGCAAGATTTCTGGCTCCCAGGTGTCTTCTATACAGGTAACAAGCTGAGATTAGGAGCACTCTCTAGAAGGGAGTGCTCCTAATCTCAGATTGTTACCTGTATAAAAGACACCTGTCCACAGAAGCAATCAATCAGATTTCAATCTCTCCACCATGGCCAAGACCAAAGAGCTGTCCAAGGATGTCAGGGACAAGATTGTAGATGTACAATAGGCTACAAGACCATCACCAAGCAGCTTGGTGAGAGGGTGACATCAGTTGGTGTGATTATTCACAAATGGAAGAAACACAAAATAACTGTCACTCTCCCTCGGTCTGGGGCTCCATGCAAGATCTCACCTTGTGGGGTTTCAATGATCATGAGAACGATGAGGAATCAGCCCAGAACTACACAGAAGAATCTTGTCAATGATCTCAAGGAAGTTGGGACTATAGTCACCAAGAAAACAATTGGTAACACACTACACTGTGAAGGACTGAAATCCTGCAGCACCCACAAGGTCCCTCTGCTCAAGTAAGCACATGTACAGGCGCGTCTGAAGTTTGCTAATGAACATCTGAATGATTCAGAGAAGAACTGAGTGAAAGTGTTGTGGTCAGATGAGACCAAAATCAAGCTCTTTGGCATCAGCTCAACTCGCCATGTTTGGAGGAGGAGGAATGCTGACCCCAAGAACACATCCCCACTGTCAAACATGGAGGTGGAAACATTATGCTTTGGGGGTGTTTTTCTGCTGAGGGGACAGGACAACTTCACTGAATCAAAGGGACGGTAAACGGGGGCCATGTACTGTCAAATCTCTAAGCCAGGGCATTAAAAATGGGTCGTAGATGGGTATTTTAGCATGACAATGACCCAAAAGACACGGCCAAGGCAACAAAGGAGTGGCTCAAGAATAAGCACATTAAGGTCCTGGAGTGGCCTAGCCAGTCTCCAGACCTTAATCCCATAGAAAATATGTGGAGGGATCTAAAGTTTCGAGTTACCAAATATCAGCCTTGAAACCCTTAATGACTTGGAGAGGATCTGCAAAAAGGAGTGGGACAAAATCCCTCCCGAGATGTGTGCAAACCTGGTGGCCAACTACAAGAAATGTTTAACCTCTGTGTTTGCCAACAAGAGTTTTGCCACCAAGTACTAAGTCATGTTTTGCAAAGGGGTCAAATAATTATTTCACTCATTAAAATGCAAATAAATTTAAACCTTTTTTGAAATGCGTTTTTCTAGATATTTTTGTTTTTCTGTCTCTCACTGTTAAAATAAACCTACCATTAGAATTATAGACTGATCATGTTTTTGTCAGTGGGCAAACGTAGAAAATTAGCAGGACATCAGATACTTTTTTCCCTCACTGTATATGTATGTGTGTATATGTATATATATATATATATTAGGGCTGTTACTGATTACAATTTTCGTGTTCGATTAATCATAGTTACATAGTTAGTCAGGTTGAAAAAAGACACAAGTCCATCCAGTTCAACCACAAAAAATAAAAAAACAAAATAAAAAACACAGTACAATCCCATACACCCAACTCCATACCCACAGTTGATCCAGAGGAAGGCAAAAAACCCCAGCAGAGCATGATCCAATTTGCTACAGCAGGGGAAAAAATTCCTACCTGATCCCCCGAGAGGCAATCGGATTTACCCTGGATCAACTTTACCTACAAATCTTAGTACTCAGTTATATTCTGTACATTTAGGAAAGAATCCAGGCCTTTCTTAAAGCAATCTACTGAGCTGGCCAGAACCACCTCTGGAGGGAGTCTGTTCCACATTTTCACAGCTCTTACTGTGAAAAAACCTTTCCGTATTTGGAGGTGAAATCTCTTTTCCTCTAGACGTAAAGAGTGCCCCCTTGTCCTCAGTGTTGACCGTAAAGTGAATAACTCAACACCAAGTTCACTGTATGGACCTCTTATATATTTGTACATGTTGATCATATCCCCCCTTATTCTCCTCTTCTCAAAGGTGAATAGATTTAGTTCTTCTAATCTTTCCTCATAGCTGAGCTCCTCCATTCCTCTTATCAGTTTGGTTGCCCTTCTCTGCACTTTCTCCAGTTCTCCGATATCTTTTTTGAGAACTGGTGCCCAAAACTGAACTGCATATTCCAGATGAGGTCTTACTAATGATTTGTACAGGGGCAAAATGATATCTCTGTCTCTGGAGTCCATACCTCTCTTATACAAGAAAGGACTTTGCTCGCTTTGGAAACCGCAGCTTGGCATTGCATGTTATTATTGAGCTTATGATCTACCAAGACCCCAAGATCCTTCTCCACTACGGATCCCCCCAGTTGTACTCCCCCTAGTATGTATGATGCATGCATATTCTTAGCCCCCAAGTGCATAACTTTACATTTATCTACATTAAACCTCATCTGCCACATAGTCGCCCAATTAGACAGAGCATTGAGGTCGGCTTGTAAATTGGAGACATCCTGTAAGGACGTTATTCCACTGCATAGCTTGGTGTCATCTGCAAAGACAGAAATTTTACTTTTGATCTCAGACCCAATATCATTTATAAATATATTGAAAAGTAAGGGTCCCAGCACTGAACCTTGGGGTACACACTGATAACATTGGACCATTCAGAGTAAGAATCATTAACCACGACTCTCTGAATTCTGTCTTTCAGCCAGTTTTCTATCCATTTACAAACTGATATATCCAATCCTGTAGACCTTACCTTACACATGAGCCGTGTGTGCGGAACTGTATCGAACGCTTTTGCAAAATCCAAATATATCACGTCCACAGCCACGCCTCTGTCCAGGGTTTTACTTACCTCTTCATAAAAGGAAATCAGGTTTGTCTGACAACTTCTGTCTTTCATGAATCCATGTTGTCTGCTGCTTAAATAGTTTTTTTTCGAGCAAGAACTCATCCATGTGGTCTTTTATTAAACGTTCCAGTATCTTCCCAACTATAGAAGTTAGACTAACAGGTCTATAGTTACTTGGTAAAGACTTTGTTCCCTTTTTAAATATGGGCACCACATTGGCCCTGCGCCAATCCAATGGTACTATTCCTGTCTTTAATGAGTCCCTAAATATTAGATACAGTGGCTTTGAAATGACAGAGCTCAACTCACCTAGGATCCGTGGATGGATGCCATCAGGTCCAGGTGCTTTATCCACCTTTATTCTGTCTAAATATTTCTGGACCATATCACTTTTGAGCCATTGTGGATTTGGGGCTGTGTCACTCCCACCCCCATTTTGGACATGAGCTCCCCCATGCTCCATTGTATACACAGAGCTGAAGAAAGCATTTAATAAATTTGCCTTCTCTTTGTCCCCAGTCACCCACTCTAGATTATTTTGTAAGGGGCCTACAATCGACTAATTAAAAAACCAACAGGGGCTCTAATCCTTCCCCACTCTATTAAAAATAAGCTTTAGCTAAGCCAAAGTATATCTAAACCTAAGAAAAAAAATGTATTTTTTTTTGTTTTTTGGTTTAGATATACAGGGCCAGATTCACAGAGGAAATCCTCAAACCAAGATACGACGGCTTTTGGCTTCGATCCGACAGGCGTACGGCTTCGTACGCCTTCGGATCGTAGGTGTAATTCTTCTGCGCCCGCTGGGTGGAGTCCTCGTCGTTTTCCGCGTCGGGTATGCAAATTAGCTGTTTACGGCGATCCACGAAGGTACGCGCGTTCGTCGCATTTGCTTACGTCGTCGCTAGTCGGCTTTTCCCGTCATAAAGTTACGAGTCCTATTTAGGTGGTGTAAAATAAGACCATCCGTGTTAAAGTATGGCTGTCGTTCCCGCGTCGAATTTCTATTTTTTTTTGCGTAAGTCGTCCGGGAATACGAAAGGACGTAACGCACGTCGCCGTTCAAAAAACACGTCGGGGCGACGTAATTTTGCGCAAAGCATGGCGGGAAATTTCCTAACGGAGCATGCGCAGAACGTTCGGCACGGGAACGCGCCTAATTTAAATGATACACGCCCCATTTGAATTAGGCGGGCTTGCACCGAACAGATTTACGCTACGCCTCCGCAAGTTTACAGGCAAGTGCTTTGTGAATCAAGCACTTGCGCTGAAAAGTTGCGGCGGTGTAACTTAAATCAGTTACGTTACGCCAGAGCGCAGGTATCTGAATCTGGCCCACAGTACTTTAAAAAGCTTGCATGATGCTTGTATGATGGACACTTTCCTTCCCCTAGTTTTGGTAAGGGGGCTTTATATATTTATATTTATATACAGTATATATCTAATCTCTATATATAGATAAATAGGTATTTATTTATTTCATATTCTATAATTTATAACCAAATATTAATTGTTCTGAGTACCAGAGTAATTTTTGGTCGTTTTATTTTTCAGAATAGATTTTTTTTTCTTCTTTGAAATCAATATTAACAAATTACAAAATGGCAACATTGTCGTAATACTTGTGCATTAATACAAAAATTTAAAAAGCATGAAAATGACATTCTATACCCTTAATTAACCTCTAGCTAAGTATATTCAAAATATCTAAAAATATTTGAAGTACATGAGATGCTCGGTCAGTGATAGTATACTTAAAAGGTACATTTGTACATTCAAAGTGTTTAACATTAAATAAAAAAAAAAAAAAGAATAAAAAAAAAAAATATATATATATATTGCTTGCTGTTCTAATGCTACGTACAACAAATAGATAAGCAACAATGAGAATTTCAAAAAAGTGTAGCCAACAAACTGTGCAAACATATTCTACATTCTATGCAAATACCCTGACTATATATTTATATAAATAGATTATTGTGCTATGCTAATTCACGTCAGTGCAGAAACAATGTTTTAACACAAATCGGTTTAGTTTATTTGTATGGATGGTGATTTTAGCACTTACTTTAAAACATTTTATTATGTTATGTAGTGACTTGAACATATTGAGAAATACATTACTTATGATAGAAAAAAATAATGCATGGCTGCCATGCTGGCACGGGATAAATAAGACAATATTTCATAACACTGGCTCACAAAATGATGGTAAAAATAATACAATTTGAATTAAAAAATTATAAAAAAAAAAAGTGACAGCAACTCTACCAGCCAATCAATACAGGGGATATGGCTTGCATTAAAGGGATACTATAAAACTTAAGCCGACCAGATTTCACTTATGTGTGGACTCTGGAGGGTTGAATAGCCCCCTGGCGTGTAAACGCTTCTCCTCGGGGATCCTTGCTGCACGTCCTAAAAATCATAATGTATAACTACTGTATAATAACTGAACAGAGATTGTGAAACCCTTAGCATAGGTCATGGAAGGGGGGTGGAGATCTCTCTGCCAGAATCTTCATGAGATATAAGACAATATATATATATTTTTTATAGCTGCTATTGTACAAATAGGGCAATGAGATTTGGATGGACTCCCTGCATTTACAGAGACGGGTTATAGTAAACAGGACATTCTCAATGAAAGGGAAAAAGTAACAGGTTATATTAAGTATGAATTAATTGCCTGGCTATATTTAGGTAGAAGTAAAAAATGTACTTATCCTTTAACATCAGTAAAAAGTCTCTAAAAAAAGTATCATTATTTTTATTTTTTTACTGTTCTGTCTCTCATGGGGTAAAGTACATGTAGTACTCTGTCCCATGTTGTTAAGTGCATTCTAAGTCTAGTTATGAGTCTGGACCTGCCCTCCTCTCCTCCTGCCATGGCTGATCCAACAACTGCTAGGAAGGAGACGGCTGCTCCTTGCCATTGATTGTCTGTGCAAAGTAAGAGCTGAGAAAAGCTTCCGCTATGAAGCAGCCGTCTCCTTCCTAGTTGTTGTCAGATTGGCCCTGGCTGGGGGGGGGGGGGGTCAGGACCTTATTACTAGACATAAAAGGCACTTACCGAACAGTAAAAAAATGTTTTACGTGGTTGCATATTGAAATTTATTAGATGGTGTTGGCATTTCAATAATTATTTTCATATGAAAAATAATTTGACAGGGCATATAGTGCTCAGGTTAAAAGGGAAACAGGGAAGAAATATAGCAGCCAGGTTCAGGTACTGCCATCTTGATCCTTGCCTCACTATTTAGGTGAGCCACTCCCCTGCAATAAATAATAGTGTCCTCACTAGTGTACAAGAGTTAGTAATACCAGCTCCTATATTTCTATCCAGGCATATCCTCTCTGCTGTTAGAGCCCATTCACACCTAGGCGTTTTGTCGCCTATAGTGTGACGCCCGCTGCTGCCCCGACACGCCAGAGGGATGACGTAACATTGCCCTCTATGGAGATGGTTCACATCTCCACGCCGAACGCCTGCCGCCTGTCGCCTGAAAAAAAGTCCCGGACCTTTTTTTCAGGCGTCTTTCGGCGTTCGGCATAGGAGATGTGAACCATCTCCATAGAGGGGATGAAGGCTGCATTCACAATCGCGGCGTTTTGCCGCCGCGAATCGCGGTACAAAACGCGGCGAATCGCGGTACAAAACGCCGATATTTGTCGCCGCAATTCGCGGGACAAAACGCCGCGATTTAGTACGCCGAGGTGTGAATGCAGCCTTAGGGTTGCTAAGATTTTGAAGTATTAGGATGTAATTTTCTGTCATTCCTGCCTCACTATTCTATTCCATGTGTTCTGAGAAAACAGTTTGTTATTTCAGTTGCTGAGGCCAAATTAAAACAACTAGAGAAGAGAAAAAATATTTCTATTCCTCCAGATTTTGCTAATAAATTACTACTTTTAGTGTCTTGGATGGTAGGCATAGGTTAGAGTTATTCACTGGCTCATACAAGTCAAAACTAACGGAACAGACAAAGAAAGGCGCACCGACCTAGTGCCTTACCACAATTACATTTATTGAAATGATAAAAGTGCAATAATACAAACAAACGTGATTGATAAAAACGCATGTGACAATGCGTGTTCTCCACTACGTGAAAGTCTATTAACGTCCATCGGTTCTGCCAGAAGACCAGAAGGTGTCCAAACGGCTGACGCATTTCCATTCGTCGTCACATGTGTTTTTATCAAGTGAGTGTGAGTACTGTATTCCTGCTCTTTTATCTTTTCAATAAATCATATTGTGGTAATGCACAGGTGGGCGTGACTTTCTCTTTCTGTTTTGTTATTTTCCAGTTTAAGGATGCCTAATATCCTGAGAAGGCAGCAAGACCACCAGCTTTAGGAAGTCTTTATACTGTTCATACCTCTGGGTCACCAATGTGAGGAGAATATTTGCATGTTTCGTACACATCAAAGCCAGACATTTGGTAAGTCCAGCAGGAGGTGACTCAATCTTCCCTCTATTGCAAAGATACAGCCGCTGCTGGTATCTGACACTTCTGAACGTGCATTATAATTCCACCCTCAAGACTCTATGGTACCAATGTGTCCTGCATTGATGTAGCAGAAGGCGGATGCACAGCAGGGAATGCAGAACAACACATCCTAAGGTATGGGATAGCAAGGCCAACCATAATTTTACAAGAGAACACCTCCTGTACAGGTAAATATTATTTCTTATATATAGGATGCCTCTAATTTTTTTAAATAGCTACAGGGTCACTTTAAATGCATACCCAAGATAGCTAAGATTCACTGGCATGTCAGTAAAAGTCTCAAAATGACTATGTAGTCCTAAAAAATGCCTTTCTTTAGCATGGGGCAGATGTACTAAATCTGGAAATAAATGTATAGGGCGCAGAAACCATATGATTCCTTTGCATCTGATTGGTTGCCATAACAAAACATACAGAGCCGGTTCACACTGGGGCAGCACGACTTGCCGAGCAACTCGGCAAGGCGATCTGCCCACGACTTCAGAGGCGAATTGCAAAATGACTTCTGTATTGAAGTCAATGCAAGTCTCCCTGAAGTTGTCCCAAAGTAGTACAGGAACCTTTTTCTAAGTCGGTGCGACTTGAGTCGCTCCTATTTGACCGGTTCTATTGTACAGAGCGGATCACGACTTGTCAGGTGACTAAGTCGCCTGACGAGTCACCCCTCTGTGAACCGGCTCAAAGGGGGAGATTTACTAACATTGGTGCACACAGAATCTGGTGCAGCTGTGTATGGTAGCCAATCAGCTTCTAACTTCAGCTTGTTCAATCAAGCTTTGACAATAAAACCTGGAAACTGATTGGCTTCTATGCAGATCTGCATTAGATTCTGTACATTCCAGTTTTAGTAAATCCCCCCCATAATTTCCATTTTTCAGTCTTGTAAATTACCCTCTGCATATGGGTGACAAAGGCAATAAACCACAACTAAATTCTATACCTACCCCTTCAATATTCTTCTAACCATCCTGAACATTGTACTGTACATACAAGTAATGTAAGAAACATTTGTTTAATATTAAGAGAAGCAAAAATCTTCCTGATAGTTTAGATTCAAATGTCCAATGAAAAATGTTCCCTTTATTGATTGGCTTTTTCAGGGATAGGCAGTTAAGATGATGATAATGTAGAAAGGAAAAATGAACTCCAAAAATACATCTTTGTGCAACTTAAATAAAAAAAAAAGACCAATATAATGATAAAATGATCCGATGTGTTATGACAAAATGTAATCCAAGTCATTAGAATCTGATTTACAAACAGCCACCTCTGATATACCAAAAGCAAAATGGCTGACGTTGACTCTATTGTCCTGCAGTCCTACAGAGATGACACAAGATCACTGCAGAGGATGTGGGATCTGTTTCCTTGTAGGTCCTGGAGTGCCTGCTGATAGTTCAATGGTGATATAAAACTCTTCCTAGGCGTCAACCAAGTTTAGTAAGCTGGAGGTCTCCGTTGATCTTTACAGTATCAATAGCAGACAGAAGTTCAACACGATGATAAAAGTCAAAAAGCTGGTGTCCATCGACAAATACCCTGAAACGTGGATGTTCGCAGAGTATCTCCACCTACAAGAGAAGATAATGTGTTATTGATGACGACCAACATTACAAGCTGGATGTGGCTGTGAAATCTGACCTCAGTATTAGGTGCCCTTGGCACAGGCTCCCTATGATAAGCTCCAAGGGGTCAAGCAAAATGCGTTGGGGGCGTGGCCTGACTGGAGTCTGGACTGAGGCTGCCATTCATCTCACTTCAAAGTCTATGGAGCTTTTCCTTTGATTTTGCAACATTATAAACGGTTTGGTTGTGAAACCTGGCCTAAATATTAGGTGCCTTTGGCAAAGGCTTTACTAAGCGGTTATAGAAATCATTTTTTTTCCTTTTGGTATAAAGGTTTTACATAAATTAAAGCTTATCAATGTAAGAACACCTGTCAGTGTTAAATGGTTTTCCCCAACCATTCAACTGACACTTTTGCAGGACAGCTTGGTCTGTTAAAGGAAGTTGAAAAATAACAGACTTACTTGGTATCAACAGCTGAAAATAAAGCCTAAAAATGCAGGGCCAGATTCAGGTACTTTTCCGGCGGCGTAACGTATCCCGTTTACGTTACACCGCCGTAAGTGCTTGATTCACAAAGCACTTGTGTGTAAACTTGCGGCGGCGTAGCTTAAAGCCGTCCGGCGCAAGCCCGCCTAATTCAAATGGGGCGTGTACCATTTAAATTAGACGCGCTCCCGCGCCGAACATTCTGCGCATGCTCCGTTAGGAAATTTCCCGCCGTGCTTTGAGCGAAATTACGGCGCCCCAACGTATTTTTTGAACGACGACGTGCGTTACGTCGTTTCGTATTTCCGGACGTCTTACGCAAAAAAAAAATTTAAATTGAAATTCGACGCGGGAACGACGGCCATACTTTAACATGGATGGTGTAATTTTACACCACCTAATGAGGACTCGTAACATTGCGATGGGAAAAGCCGACTAGCGACGACGTAAGCAAATGCGACGAATGCGCGTACCTTCATGGATCGCCGTAAACATCTAATTTGCATACCCGACGCAGGAAAACGATGCGAACTCCACCCAGCGGCCGCCGGAGAATTACACCTACGATCCGAAGGCGTACGAAGCCGTACGCCTGTCGGATCGAAGCCTAAAGCCGTCGTAACTTGTTTTGAGGATTCAAAACAATGCTACGACGTGGCAAATTTGAAAATACGCGTATTTCCTCTGTGAATCTGGCCCGCAACCTCCACATCCAAAAATTGATACTCTGAAATGTAATTAATGTTCATTTTTGGGTTTAATACCAATTTAAAGTCTGTATAGACATCATGATCATCATCCAGACTGAAGATATTTTTTTTTACCTTAACCACTTCCCGCCTGGCCTATGGCCGATTTACGTCCGGGAAGTGGTTATGAAATCCTGACAGGACGTTCTAGAACGTCCTGCAGGATTTCATGCCGCGCGCGCCCGTGGGGGCGCGCATCGCGGCGATCGGTGATGCGGGGTGTCAGTCTGACACCCTGCATCTCCGATCTCGGTAAAGAGCCTCCGGCGGAGACTCTTTACCACGTGATCAGCCGTGTCCAACCACGGCTGATCACGATGTAAACAGGAAGAGCCGCCGATGGCTCTTCCTCACTCGCGTCTGACAGACGCGAGTAGAGGATAGCCGATCGGCGGCTCTCCTGTCAGGGGGGGTTCGCGCTGATTGTTTATCAGCGCAGCCCCCCCTCGGATCGCCACACTGGACCACCAGGGATGCCCACCCTGGAGCACCAGGGTGGGCAAAAAAAAAAAAAAAGCCAAAAAAAAAAAAGTCTAAAAAAATAAATAAAAAAAAAAACATAAAGAAAAAAGATGCCAGTCAGTGCCCACAAATGGGCACTGACTGGCAACAATCAGTGCTGCCACCCCAGTGTCCATCAGCGCCACCCCAGTGTCCATCAGCGCCACCCCAGTGTCCATCAGTGCCACCCCACAGTGCCCATCCATGCCCAGTGCCCACCTAGCAGTGCCCATCTGTGCCACCCATAAGTATCCATCAGTGCCGCCCATGAGTGCCCATCTGTGCCGCCTATGAGTGCCCAGTGCCGCCCATGAGTGCCCATCAGTGCCGCCTATGTGTGCCCATCAGTGCCGCCTATGTGTGCCCATCAGTGCCGCCTATGTGTGCCCATCAGTGCCGCCTATGTGTGCCCATCAGTGCCGCCTATGTGTGCCCATCAGTGTCGCATACCAGCGCCGCCAATCAGTGCCACCTCATCTGTGCCCGTCAGTACTACCTCATCGATGTCCATCAGTGCCATCTCATCGGTGCCCATTAGTGCCGCCATATCAGTGCCCGTAATTGAAAGAGAAAACTTATTTACAAAAAAATTAACAGAAAAAAATAAAAACGTAATTTTTTTTCCAAATTTTCAGCCTTTTTTTAGTTGTTGCGCAAAAAAAAAAAAAAAAAATCGCAGAGGTGATCAAATACCACCAAAAGAAAGCTCTATTTGTGGGGAAAAAAGGACGCCAATTTTGTTTGGGTACAGTGTAGCATGACCGCGCAATTGCCATTCAAAGTGCGACAGTGCTGAAAGCTAAAAATTGGCTTGGGCGGGAAGCTGCGTAAGTACCTGGTATGGAAGTGGTTAAAGTGTTACTAAACCCAGAACCTGCATTCACTATATCTGGTCTCTCACACTACATGGAAATGTAATTATTTTAGTAACTATAAACTGCTAAATACCTTTTCTCATCAGCAATATATAGCAGCCTTGTGACTTCTATCTGTTCCTGGTGAAGCTTGTAGGAGAGTTTCCATACTGCACTGAGCTGTCCTATGAGGCTGCAAGGCTCCAGACCATCTGTCTGGACATGTCTTGACAGTGCTGATTGGCCCTATGCTGATCACATGCACTCTTTCAGGTAAAAAAAAAAAAAAAAACCTCTCTAGCAATACACACCAAACTGAGCATGTGCAGCCTGACTTCATAGGCTCAGTCTTATCTGGACATGTTTTGGAGTCAGTGGAAGAAGAGGAGGATCTTTGCATACAGGATCAAACAGCCTTTTTACACAATACAGAGGATTAAACCCTTAGGTTCCACAGTGAGTATAATAAGCATGCTTTTACAGTCTGATTTTACTGTTGTGGGTTTAGTAACACTTTAAAGTAGAAGTTCAGCCTAATACTAAAATCTCTAAATCTACTTGCAGCCACAATCTAAGGCCTATCTATTATTTCTCGGAGGCTGCAGACAATGGCTGGGAAATGCATGGGAAGGGATGTTACCCATAGAATTACTATGGGACTTCTGTTGTTGCCTGCCTCTTCTGCACCCACCTACACAGAGATCGCTGACAGCTGATGCTGGGACCGGACCAGAGCAGCTTCAGAAAAGGTATGTATAGAGATTTTTGCTTTACAGGGCTAGATAGGTTAGTCTTAGATTGTGGCTGCCAGTAGAGTTAGATGTTTTAGGCTGAACTTCTACCTTTACAATCACTATAAAGTGGAAAGAAATACTTAATTTCAAATAACACCATGCTAGGGTTGTCCCGATACCAATACTAGTACATGTACTCGGGGAAATGCTCTGATGCTTCACCAGATACCTGGATAGTCAGGGTGATCAGTGTGGTGGGGGAGTTACAAGCACTGATCACCCTGTATAGATTTCAATAAAGTCTGTTTCTCTGATCCACCCCCCCCCCCCCCCGTCTTTCAGCTGCTTTAGTGAAATCTATACAGCGGTGATCGGTGCTTGTAACTTCCCCACACACGATCACCGCTGACTGTCCCTGTATCCTCCCCCAGTCACCCCCTCCATGCTGCTGTCCCCCTCCGTTCTCCTCTGTGTCCCCCTCCAAGCTGCTGTCCCCCTCTGTTCTCCTCCGTGTCCCCCTCCGTACTCCTCTGTGTCCCCCTCAATGCTGCTGTCCCCATCTCTTCTGCTCCGTGTCTCCCTCCGTGCTGCTGTCTCCCTCCGTGTCCCCCTCCATGCTGCTGTTCTCTTCCATGTCCCCCTCCATTCTCCTCCTTCACCCCCTTGATCTGTCAGGATGGAGAGCATAGGTAGGAGCCGGATTTACCTATGCTCTCCATCCTGACAGGTGGAGGGGGTGGAGGAGGAGAACGGAGGGGGACACCAGTACGGAGAGGGACACGGAACAGGGACACTTTTCCGAATGTACAGAGTCAGTGAACACTGACTGTCCATTCACATAACTGAAACATCGTAAACTGTGTTTACAATGTTTCAATATATGAAGGGAGAGGAGCTGCTGTCTCCTCTCCATTCATTTTCAGTGCAGCTGAGACTGCTGAGAAAGGGACTGAGGAATCTGTGTCCCTAGTCCATTTCCATGTCTCAAAGGGCAGATGTCAGGGGTCTGTTAAGACCCCTGATATCTCACCAAAACCCCCAACAGGGCTGATAAAATAATAATAATAAAAAATTGCAATAAATAAAAAAAATTATTGTAAAAAATAATAAAAAATTCAATAATAAAAAAAACACACTGACACTGTCCACCCCCCCCCCCCTTAAAAAAGGAAAGCATTGTAAAAAAAAAAATGTAAAAATAAAAATACTGACACATGTGCCACTGTCACATGAGATTTAAAAAAAAGTATCTGTAATCTGTATTGGTGAGTACTTGAAAAAAAGTATTGGTGCTTGTACCGGACAGTATGGGACAATTACACTAACTAATAACATTTATGTAAAAATATGTTCTCCCTGGCTCCTGCTAGAAGTATAGGAGGAACTGAAGCACATGCCTGTCGGAGCTTCCGAGAATGAAGATGCTTGTGTGTCCTCATTCATGAGAAAACATACGGTATCATGGGGACACTAGTTCTGGTGACCTAGGGGTCCCCAAAGAATTACCCTAATTGGCAGGGATTTCCTCTCACTTCCTGTTTGACTATGGGACAGGAAGTGAATGTAAATCTCTGCAAGGGGGCACAGATGGCAAAGAAAAAAAATCTGACAAGGGTTCTAACTCTTCCTTGCTCCATCCAAAATGCAAGAAAAAAACATTTGCCTATAGTTTTAATGTACTTTTGCCGTTTAAATTAATTAATGTCCCTAACATTAACATGCATTTAGAAGCATTTACATGCACAAAAGTTTTTTTTTTCTGCCAAAACGCAGCTGCCCCTGGAAGCTCTGGCTGTGTTTTTTTTTCTGTCTCTAACCTCCTCTAAACACCTGTGTGTGCATGGACACATAGGATACATGGAGGGGTGATTATAAAAATAAAAAAAAACACCAGACCTCCCTAACAGCCATGTTAAATACGTCCATTGTGCATGAGGCCTAGCACTGCCTCAAACATTGCCAATGAAGCTCCCAGCAGATATAGGCCAATGAAAACTACCTACCTATAACTGATACTAATATTTAGGGTGGAGTGGATTACTATGACAGCTAATAATCTAAAGTACAGCCTACAGTCCAGTGCAGTCTTACCAGCACTGAATAGTACATTAATTTATACATGATTATCCTGTTCGGCCAGCTAGCCCGGTTCCTCCTTGTGTACACAGCAGAGAAGTACAGAAATCTTCCGATCACTGCTTGCTCCGGTCAGGGTTTTGTGTTTTTTTTAGGGTGGAGAGAAAAAGAAATGAAGAAAATGTGGAAAGTTTAGCAATCTCTTCAGTGCTCTGCAGTTTTCTGAGCCTTTTAATGGGTCACATCTGGATCCCAGATACTGTATATAGACATTCTTCTGAATTCACACCTTTTATGGCATGGGCTACGCCTTAAAGTGTACAGAAAACATGAAAAGGTGAAATAACACTGTATATTCTCTCCCTATTCTCCCAGGTCCCTGTTGTACTTACCTTTAGGGCTGCTGAGCTGTAAGCATCCATGCAGCTGGTCCAGCGGTCCGGGGGCTTGAAACACCCGCTCTTCTCCGTGTAGCACTTCCGGCACAGATCAGAGAGAGTCACTGTGCAGGCGCTGACCAATCAGAACTGTCCTGGTCTGTCCCAAAAGCACTTCACAGAGAAGAGGGAGAAAAGCGGGGGGTTCCAAACCCCCGGACCTCTGGATCGGCTGTGTTGGAGAACACAGTACAGCAAGGACCCGAGAGGTGTGGAGGATGTACAGTGGTATTTCACTTTTTCCTTTACAAAGGTATTTAATTGTTGTTCAGTCAAACAAACAGAACCAACAATTGGACAGCTACAATGCAAAGTGATCATATCCAGGCTGGAAAGACATACATAACAACGGCACAAAGATTCACGGTGTATATATACGTATTTTACGTTTTCATTTTTTTACACACGATTGGATTTTCCGATGGAAAAAGTCAGATGGGAGCTTTTCATCGGATATTCCGACAGAGTGTATGCCCCATCTGACTTTTTCCGTTGGAATTTCCGACAGACTTACGGTAGATAGATAATAGGTTCCCAATTTTTCCGATGGAAAAAATTCCTATCGGAAAATCCATTCGTCTGTATGGAATTCCGACGGGAAAAAAAACACACTTGCTTGGAAACAATTTAAAGCATGCTCGGAAGCATTGAACTTATTTTTCTTGCCTCGTCGTGGTGTTGTACGTCACCGCGTTGTAACACTCGAAAGTTCAGAGAACTTTTGTGTGACAGTGTGTATGCAAGCCAAGCTTAAAGTGGAGGTTCACCCGATTTTGTCACTTTGGCTGAAATAATAGTCCCCCTGATGTACATAATGAGTTTGCAGTTAAAAAAAATTAAAAAAAATTCCATACCTTATTTATGCCTCCTCGACCAGGCACTTCCTGGTTCTAGCGTTGCGGGACTGGGCATGTCGCTTTCGCCGCAATGGATTAGGGGATTGTTGACGTGTGTCTCTTCACGATGACGAGACAACATTCCTTTCAATAGCCAGAGAAGAAATCTCGAGAGATTTGAATCGTCACATGACTCTGCACCCGGTCATGTGACGGTCATGTGACTGGGGGCAGATACAATTAGCCCATTTTAACTAACAGCATTCACCGCATCCCAGAAGATTATACAGGAGGGCTTCAGAGTGCCCGCAGTTAAGATGGCAATGTCCATCATGAATTTTTATAAAATATACTTTTGGGGGAAATCGTCCTGCTAGCGGCTGCGATTATGAGACTGGTGAGTACAATTTTCTTTGTACCATCAGCGTTACAAAAACGTATTTAAAAAAAAAAACGCTTTCCCGCGGAACTCCCGCTTTAAGTGGAATTCCGTCGGAAAAACCATGCAACTTTTTTCCGACGGAAATACTGCTTGTGTGTACAGGGCATTGGGCTGGGTTCATGTCCGGCTGCGGTTTTATTCACCGGTTCTGGTGCAAATTTTTACTTGAAAACAAACCTAAACTGGATCCGAAAACTGCACAAGACCCTTTCAAAAGTGGACCGTGCCTGCCCCGGCTATGTGTGAACCGGCTCTATTGAAAACCAGACCAGTTTACATGTTATGCACATCGGGTGCAGTTAAAAAAATGCATCCGATTCCATTATATGTGAACCAAGCCTAAAGTTTTAAGCTGGGTTCCCACTAAAAATGGATGCGGATGACAGCAGGGGTCCGGTGCATCCCCGTCTTCCGTTTCTGGAGAGAAATGAGGCCCGAATTTTTGCCTGAATTTGGAACTGAAATGGAGCCAAAGACGCACATGACCTCTGTGTGAACCGGCTCCGTTGAGACCTGGTCACACACTCCTGTCATGTGAATTGCATGTGGGGAAACCCACATCCAATTCACACTAGTGTGAACCCAGCCTTAAAGTGTATGCACATGCTAAAAATTATTCCCAGCTGCTAACTTTCTGCTAATTACTGTTTACATTGTTCCCAGCTATCTCTGAGGACCACAGAACCCCTACCTACCTGGGGGACCCATTTTAATTAAAGTGTATCTAAACCAAAATTGTAATCAATTGCAGCTTACTACACCCTAGTGTGGGGGCTTCATTCATTTTCTTTTGTTTAAGCTTCTTTTACTTTATTTTCACCTGGTAATCCTGCAAATAACACATTTATTTTTATCGGTAATGCAATGCTGATTTTATAAAATGAAAGTATATGCTGTGACTATAGAACTCCATTAAAAGTAGAACTAAGAGCAAAGGGTAAGATTCAGATACAATGGCGTATCTTTAGTTGGGCGCAGCGTATCCTATTAACGATACGCTGCCGCAACTTAGACAGGTAAGTGCAGTATTCACAAAGCACTTGCTCCGTAAGTTGCGGCGGCGTAGCGTAAATGGGCCGGCGTAAGCCCGCGTAATTCAAAGTAGGCTGGTAGGGGGCGTGTTGTATGGAAATGAATCGTGACCCCACATAAATGACTCGCCTAACGAAGGGCACATGCGCACGCATGCTCAGTATCACATCAAATTTTCTCCGTAAATTACGCCGGCTCAATGCTTAGTCGACGTGAACGTAACCTACGCCCATCCCCATTAACGTACGACTTACACAAACGACGTAAAATACGATGCTGTTCCGACGTCCATACCTTAACATGACTTACCCCTGCTTTATGAGGGGTAAAGTTACGCCGGTCGTACGCCTTACGTAAACAGCGTATTTTAAAATGCCGGGCGCAAGTACGTTCGTGAATCGGCGTATCTAGCTCATTTGCATATTCAACGCGGAAATATACGAAAGCGCCCCTAGCGGCCAGAGTAAATATGCACCCCAAGATACGACGGCGTAGGAGACTTACGCCGCTCGTATCTTGGCAACAGTGAGGCATATCTGATTCTATGAATCAGTCGCAAAGATACGACGGCGCACATTCGGAGATACGCCGTCGTAAGTCCTTTGTGAATCTGGGCCTGTTTTTTTTTTCTATTTTGGATAGAGTAAGGGAGGGTTTTTATTCAAACCACATGACAAATAATGACAACTACCTCTTTCACAATGTCTTTTAGTTATATTTAGCCTGCTCGGTTACTGTTGCGGATGACAGCGGGTCAGAGCCAAGTGCATGATAAATGTGATAAAAAGTCAGAGAGGTACAGGGGTTCCAAAAATACCAAAAAAGTAGGAAATTCCTTATGGCACCATTTAAATAAAACAGCACTGTGTGCTGAATACATGCTTGTGTACATTTCCCTGGATTTCCCCTTTGTAAGGGTTAATTATTATTATTATTTTAAATAACAAACAAGTCATACTTCACTCCACTGTGCAGTTCGCTTTGCACAGAGTGGCCCCGATCCTCGTCTTCTGGGGTCCCTCGGGCGGCTGTCTCAGCTCCTCCCCGCAAGAGCTAACCCCCTTTCTGGGAAGCGCTCTCCCAAGGGGGTTAGCTTGGGGGCATGCTCCCGTGTGATACAGTGGCGGCCCCTTTAAACTTGAACACAAGGCTAATTTAATGCAGCTAAGGCACCAAGTGAGTTTAATTAGCACTATAATCAGCCACAGAACCTGTGGAATTTATATGTGTTCAGTTTCAAGGGATGAGGGGGCAACCCCAAGCCCGACAGTAGCTTATTTCTCTCCTTGGCCTGGATCGTTTCTTGCCGCCTCCAGCAACATTGTGCGTGCAGCGCTCCTATGGAAACGGGTTGTCTTTAGGTGCAACTTTATTGAGGTCACTGACGCATTGACTTAGGCTGCAGCTCAAGGCAACGGTGCACCATTGGAGTTGTATCCCGAGGTGATGCTTCATGTGTGTATTTATGGCATGTCTACGGCGCGGGCACGCTGCTTCATGTCCATCGATGCCATGTGAGTGATAGTGTGTGGGGAGGGGGAAAGACATGGCAGAGTGTCTGTTAATCCATCCTTAGGACATGTGGCCCGACGGCCCCAGCCCACCAGGCAAATACCCGCTTTTCGCTCTATGGCCAGTCCAGGCCTGCTTATGTATGAAAGATCCATACTTAAAGAGGAAGTAAATCCTCGTGGGTTTTACTTCCTCTTTTGTTCCCTGCAAAGTAAAAGCATAATGGGTTAGTATGCAAAGCATACTAGCCCATTATGTGGCACTTACCTGCAAACCTGCTGTCCCCGCTGGTGGCCGCATCCATCTTCGTACCTCTTCCTTCCGGGGGCCGCTATGTGACTGCCCGGGGTCGCGTGATGTCACTCCAGCACATGCGTGCCGGAGCCGCCAGTTACGGCACTCGCTCGGGAATAAACGGCACGGAGGGCCGTTTCTTCTCAGTGCATGCACCGATGACATTATCAGCGCACTAAAAGGTAAATACTGTATCTCCTACTCGGCGCACGTTTAGGAGATATATACAGCACCTATAGGTAAGCCTTATTCTAGCCTTACCTATAGGTACAAGTTCTAAAAAGGGGTTAGCTTACTTACTTTAAAGAGGTCTGTGTCCCTTTGAGTTTTCTACAAGTCTGAAAGCTGCTGCCCAATGCCGCTTCTGCCTGCTGTCTCCCAGAACCTTAGTGTGCATAACAGTATCAAATAACAAAACTAAATAAGAAGAATTTAAACTAATGCTGATCTCCAATATTTACTTTAGTGCACACTCTCATTAGCAGCATAAGAAATTCATTGACTGGGCAGCAACTGTCAGACCTCAGGGAGTCTCTAATGGCCCATGCACACAATCCGAAAATCTTAGGAAAAATACCACCATCGAAGCGATCGTACGATAATTGGATCTTTAGTCATGACAGCTCATCTGATATCATCCAATCGGACAAGCACGAAAAAATTTCTCTTGTAATACCAAATCGTATGATTTTCCTTTAACTGCTTGCCGACCAGCCGCCGCAGTTATACATGGCAGGTCAGCTCTGCTGGGCGAGATCACATAGATATACGTCATCTAGCCGTTCAGCCAATAGGGGCGGGCGCCCCTGATGCCGACACGCATGCCCGGCAGGCGTGATCACTGCCGGGCACCCGCGATCGCTCGTTACAGAGCGAGAATCGGGAGCTGTGTGTGTAAACACACAGCTCCTGGTCTTATCAAGGGGTAGAAATGACTTATTGTCTGTATATACAATGTATGAACAGCGATCTGTCATTTCCCCATGTCAGTCCCACCCCCCCCCCCCTTCAGTTAGAACACACCCAGTGAACATAATTAACCCCTTCCTCGCCCCCTAGTGTTAACCTCTTCCCTGCCAGTGGCATTTTTATAGTAATCAATGCATTTTTATAGCACTGATCGCTATAAAAATGCCAATGGTCTCAAAGATGTGTCAAAAGTGTCCGCCATAATGTCGCAGTATCGATAAAAATCGCTGATCGCCGCCATTACTAGTAAAAAAAATATATTAATAAAAATGCTATAAAACTATGCCCTATTTTGTAAACGCTATAACTTTTGCCAAATCAATAAACGCTTATTGCGATTTTTTCTTACGAAAAATATGTAGAAGAATACGTATTGGCCTAAACTGAGGAAAAAAAATGTTTTTTTATATATTTTTGGGGGATATTTATTATAGCAACAAGTAAAAAATATTCATTTTTTTCAAAATTGTCGCTCTATTTTTGTTTATAGCGCAAAAACTAAAAACCGCAGAGGTGATCAAATACCACCAAAAGAAAGCTCTATGTGTGGGAAAAAAAGGACGCCAATTTTGTTTGGGAGCCACGTCGCACGACCGCGCAATTGTCAGTTAAAGCGACGCTGTGCCGAATCGCAAAAAGTGGCCCGGTCATTGACCAGCAATATGGTCCGGGGCTTAAGTGGTTAATCAGTACAGTTGTCGTCCAAAAATACAATACAAATACATTACAACAAATGACATCACTTCCGATTTTTTACTCTGTTGTATGAGAATTTTCATAACTTTAGTAATCTCTCCATTTTTGATATGTGACTAGCATGCAACAAAAAAATGGACGATTTGTCGTCCGATTTTCGGATCGTATATACAGGCCATTAGGCAGACCGTACGTTACAATTTTTTTTCGTTCAACCAGCATGTTCCAATTGATGTAGATGGGGAATCACTCTTGCTGTGCTATTGTGTTCTGACAGCAGGGGGAAACTTCTCCATTGTCAGAACTCAGTGATTGGAATTGCAGGCTATAGCCGGCGGCACTGATCGTAACGGCAAAAACCTGAACGCCTGCTTGTACAATCAATAGATCGACTTGTAAACAACCAGCCTGCCCATACATGGATCAAAACTCAGCTGGTCCCTGCTGAAGCAGACACATTTTGATCCATGTATAGCTGCTTCCTTTAGCCCTGAAACTCAGACACCTTTAGCATATGTTGATAAAAAAAAAAAACCTGACAGAACATGCAGTATCTTGTCTCTTTATAAGCCCATGAGAAGTTGTTTAGTATATGTTTGTTATCCTGTTTTACAGGATACAGCGGCGACAACAAAGTATTAGACTCAGGCACTAATCTTATAATGCTTCCAAATCCATATTAAGAGAGCTTACTTCCTATATAAGCACTCCTACCATGCAAAAGAACTGTAAAGCGAAACATCTGCTTGTTTGGGTGTTCTAAGTAATTTTCTAGCAAAAAAAAGCTGTTTTTTATATGTATATGGTTTATGCTGTCATGACTATGTGAAACCTTCTTTATATGTATATGGTTTATGCTGTCATGACTATGTGAAACCTTCTTTATATGTATATGGTTTATGCTGTCATGACTATGTGAAACCTTCTTTAAAACCAGTTCCCGACCCCCGCATGTACATATACGTCCACAATATGGCACGTACAGGCACATGGGCGTACACGTACGTCCTTGCATATTAGCGGGTGGGGGGTCCGATCGGGACCCCCCCCGCTACATGCGGAGGTCGGGTCCGCTCGGGGAGCGATCCGGGACCACGGCGCGGCTATTTGTTTATAGCCGCTCCGTCGCGATCCCTCCCCGGAGCTGAAGAACGGGGAGAGCCGTATGTAAACACGGCTTCCCCGTGCTTCACTATGGCGGCGCATGGATCGTGTCATCCCCTTTATAGGGAGACACAATCGATGACGTCATTCCTACAGCCACACCCCCCTACAGTTGTAAACACACACTAGGTGCACCCTAACTCCTACAGCGCCACATGTGGTTAACTCCCAAACTGCAACTGTCATTTTCACAATAAACAATGCAATTTAAATGCATTTTTTGCTGTGAAAATGACAATGGTCCCAAAAATGTGTCAAAATTGTCCGAAGTGTCCGCCATAATGTCGCAGTCACGAAAAAAATTGCTGATCGCCGCCATTAGTAGTAAAAAAAAAAAAATTAATAAAAATGCAATAAAACTATCCCCTATTTTGTAAACGCTATAAATTTTGCGCAAACCAATCGATAAACGCTTATTGCGATTTTTTTTACTAAAAAAAGGAAATAGGAAAAAAAATGTTTTTATATATGTTTTTGGGGGATATTTATTACAGCAAAAAGTAAAAAATATTGCATTTTTTTCAAAATTGTCGCTCTATTTTTGTTTATAGCGCAAAAACTAAAAACCGCAGATGTGATCAAATACCACCAAAAGAAAGCTCTATTTGTGGGGAAAAAAGGACGCCAATTTTGTTTGGGAGCCACGTCGCACGACCGCGCAATTGTCTGTTAAAGCGACGCAGTCCCGAACTGTAAAAACACCTTGGGACTTTAGGCTGCATATTGGTCCGGGGCTTAACTGGTTAAGCTTGTTTAGTATTCACTACTGTCATTTTTTCTTGATAGTTTCACTGTCTTACTTTACAAGATACTGTATATGGTCGCATATACTGTATGTTTTTTTTCCTCTTTTCTGTACATATAAAAACCTAAATAAAGAATAAAAATAAAAAATAAAAATGAATCAATTCAGAAATTCAGAAAAGACTCAGTCAGTAAGAGTCAGCCGAAGGAAGGGAACTTGAGTTTCCACTGACAACACCACAAAATGCTCCGGGGGCCACTTGTCATTTTTGGGCATGTTGTCCAGTATTCGTCTGAATCCGATCTGGGTGGATGAAAATATTCAAAATCACAAAGTCACTGGTAAATTCCTGACTGGCTATGTATGGTCATATTCAGCTTAGTGTCAGGCAGAGGAACAGGGCAGATAATTTTAGAACTGAAATTTCCCATGGCATGAAAGACTAAGACTTTGCAATGCAATTCAAGTTTTAATCAGACTGTGGCATTTAAGTCCATTTTGAAAAAATAAAACTTTTAGGGCCTGATCCTCAAAAGGGATACGCCGGCGTATCTACTGATACGCCGTCGTATCCCTGTTTCTATCTTTGGAACTGATCCACAGAATCAGTTTCTCATAGATAGGCAGAAGATCCGACATGTGTAAGGGACTTACACTGTCGGATCTTAGGATGCAGTACCGCAGCCGCCGCTGGGGGCATTTCTCGTCGAAATGCCGCTTCGGGTATGCAAATTAGCACTTACGGAGATCCACAAAGCTTTTACGCTTCGTTTTTTCTCCGTAAGTATTAGTTTGCTGTTGCAAAATTAGGGCTGCTTTTACAAAGCCTAAACCGTTTACACCTTGTAAAAGTAGACCCTTCTACCCCGCGTCGCTGTCATTTTTTTTAAAAAAAAAATTTTTTCCCGCCGCAACTCGTTTTTTTTTTTTACGCCCGTCGCGATTCTCAAAACCCGGCGCAACGTAAAACCGCGCAAAGCACATCGGGAAAATGACGTCGGGAGCATGCGCAGTACGTCCGGCGAGGGAGCGCTCCTAATTTAAATGGGACTCGCTCCATTAAATTAGGAACGCCTTGCGCCGGACAGATTTAAGTTACACCGCTCAAAATTTCTAGGTAAGTGCTTTGTGGATCGGGCACTTAGGTAGAGATTTTGCGGCGGTGTAACTTAAATAGGAAAAATTACGCTCCGCCGGGTTTTTGTGGATCAGGCCCATAATTACTATCCAGTCATTTATTTCCCAAATTGTGAATCCTTAAAGTCCAACTCCAACAACTACAAAAAAGTTATCATTACAATACCCCCCCACTGCAAGGGATAAAGGCTTATTATCTTAGGATATGAATACCTACCATAAGCCAGCCATTCATGGATCGAAATTGGGCTGGTTCAGCAGGGACTGCTCCAATTTTGATCCCTGTATGGCCTAGTCAGGGATATGCAATTAGCGGACCTCCAGATGTTGCAAAACTACAAATCCCATCATGCCTCTGCCTCTGGGTGTCATGCTCGTGGCTGTCAGAGTCTTGCTATGCCTCATGGGATTTGTAGTTCTGCAACAGCTGGAGGTCCGCTAATTGCATATCCTATAGTACACAAGTCGATCGATAGCCTGGCGGATTTTTCCCAAATGATCAGTGCAGCTGGCTATAGCCGGAAACACTGATCTTTGTATTTTGCCGGTGGGGAAACACAATAGCGCTGCATGAGTGAATGTGGGAAATCAGCACATTTTCTTTTTTCGCTCAACCAGCACAAAAAAATATATATATAATGTATGGCCTGCCTTACTCCTTGCTGTGCAGATCCCCTCTACCTGTGTGAACAGCGCCCTAAATCTGGTTCTATAAGACACTCTGGTCACCAGTCGCACAATGATGTCATATACATGGCAGGCCCAATATCCCTATATTGTAAAAGAGACCAGCAAGGGGCCACCCAGAGTCCAGAGCAGGAAAGAATGTTGGAGTAGGTAAGTATTACATCTATTTCTCATCCCCATGGCTAAAAAAGCCTTTAACCCCTGCAGTGTGTGAATAAAAAAGGATGGTAAATTCAGATGTTATAATTATCACCAGAACAGGAGGTTTTGGGGAATATTCCAATGGGGACACCTATCCCAGTGGCATCTAAGGAGATTTCTCCTAAAACCTGCCTTTCTCTGCAGCCTCAGCTGCACAGGGCAGTGAATGAATGGGAAGTGTTCTGTGCTGAGTTGCTTCCTGTTCATTCACAAACGGAAGCATAGTAAACACAATTTACTATACTTCAGTTATGAATGGACACAGTGAGCGAGTGTGTTCAGTGTGTTTATTTAAAAAAGGAACTATTTATCAGCCCCTTCCCCTGCTCTCCATCCTGAAACATCCCCAGTAAACATCTGGGGGGCAGCACTGCAGGGTGGAGGGGCCAACAAGGAGGGGGGAAGATCAGAAAGTAGGGGGGGGGGGGGGTCAGCAATGCAACCACGGGTTGCAGGAAAGAAATTAGCTTGATTCCCCCACAGACAGTGTTGATGCGGGAAACCCTGCTGATGGGCCATTGTCTTGTCTGAGAAGACAGTGATTATTACTAGCGGCTATAGCAGCCACTAGCGATAATTGCAAATAAAACCCAGTATGCTGGTTGTACCCAAGTTGATCGATTGATAAACTTGGTACATTAAGGCCGCGTACACAGGGTCGTTCCAAACCGATGAGAATGGTCCGACATTCCATTTCCATCGGTTCACCGCTGAAGTGGCCTGATGGTCTGATGTGCGTACACACCATCGTTCCAAAAACCGATCGGGTCAGAACGCGGTGACGTAAAACACACGACGTGCTGAATAAAACAAAGTTCAATGCTTCTAAGCATGCGTCGACTTTATTCTGAGTATGCGCGGGTTTTGAACCGATGCTTTTCTGTACTAACCATCGGTTTGGACCGATCGGTCAGCAGTCCATCGGTTCGATTTTGAAGCATGTTTTAAAATTTTGGACCGAAGGAAAACAGACCGATGGGCTATACACACCGTCGGTTTGGACCGATGAAACTGAACCTCGGTCCATTCTCATCGGTTTTGTCCGAACGTGTGTACGGGGCCTTAGTCTGCCCATACATGGTTCGATTCTCAATTGTTTCCTGCTGAACTGGCCAAGATTCGAACAGTGTATGGCCTCAGTTTAAATATATAGGGCCAGATTCAGAAAGACTGGTGTATTTTTAGGCGGGCGTAGCGCATCTCATATACGCTTCGCCGCCGTAACTTAGAGAGGCGAGTACCGTATTCAGAAAGAACTTGCGCCCTAAGTTACAGCGACGTAGTGTAAATGGGCCGGCGTAAGCCCGCCCAATTCAAATTATCAAGGCAGTGGGCGTGTTGTATTACAATGAGCCGTGACCCCATGCAAATTAGGGGCCGAACGAACGGCGTATGCGCGCGCATGCTCAGAATCACGTCGCAAATACTCCCCAAGATACGTCGGCTCAATGCTTTGTCGACGTGAACGTAACCTTACGCCCATCCCCATTCACGCACGACTTACGCAAACGACGTAAAACACGACGCTGTTCCGACGTCCATATACGTTAACATGATTTACCCCTGCTTTATGAGGGGTAAAGTTACGCCGGTCGTACGCCTTACGTAAACAGTGTATAGTAATGCGCCGGGCGCAAGTACGTTTGTGAATCAGCGTATCTTGCTCATTTGCATATTCGACGCGTAAATCTACGGACTGAAGTTCAGTTTCATCGGTGCAAACCGACCGTGTGTGGGCCCCATCGGTCCGTTATCCTTCGGTCGAAAAATTTAGAACTTGCTTTAAAATTGGACGAATGGACGCCAAACCGATCGGTCAAAACCGATGGTTAGTATGCAAAAGCATCGGTTTCAAACCCACGCATGCTCAGAATCAAGTCGACGCATGCTTGGAAGCATTGAACTTAATTTTTCTCTGCACGTCGTCTTCGGACCGTTCTCATCGGATGGACCGACCGTGTGTACGCGGCCTTACTCTCATTATATGCACTTAAAGTGGACTTTTATAAAATTTTATTACCGTATGTACTCGAGTATAAGCCGACCCGAATATAAGCCGAGGCACCTAATTTTACCACAAAAAAAATGGGAAAATGTATTGACTCGAGTATAAGCCCAGGGTGCCCATCTGCATGCCTCACTGTGTCCATGTGCATGCCTCACTGTGCCCATGCCTCACTGTGCCCATGCTAGACTGACGTTTCACATGAGAGTCTATGGAAGGGGTGCCCGGCTTTGAAAAATCGCTGCTCCCCAGCCATAGGTCCCCCAGACAACAAACGTTGCACACTTGTAGAGGATAAATGGGACTACATGTGTGCCAAGATTCGGGTCCAGGGGACCTATGGCCGACTGGTACTGGATCCCCAAAGTTACCAGAGAAATTACCTTTTAACATGGGAGTCTATGGAAGGGGTGCCCGGTTTTGAAAAATTGGTGCTCCCCGGCCGTAGGTCCTGCAGACAACAAACTTTGCACACTTGTAGAGGAAGAGTGGGGCTACATGTGTTCCAAGGTTGGGGTCCAGGGGACCTACGGCCGGCCGGTCCCAGGTCTCCAAAATCCGGGAGATCAGGCGCAAAAAGGTGACTCTAGTATAAGCCGAAGGGGGGGGGTTTGGGGCGTATTTTCAGCATAAAAAAAGTGCTGAAAAACTCGGCTTATACTCGAGTACATACGGCATATAAATTTTCTTTATTATTGCCGTGGCACAAGGCTGCACATTTGTAGCTCAGGGTGCAGAGTTTGACAAGCATCATCACCTGTCACTTTCCTATTAAATTTAATGGGGCCACACTGAAACTGCATGCAATTGCGGCGCGGTAGTGCTACATTATAGGGTTAAACCATCTGCACAAAGATCGCTCTTCAGATGGCACTGCACTTCACAGTGAGCCCTGAAAGAGCCATGTAATAAAGCTTATGTTTAGGCAGATATAAAAGATGCACACCATTTCAAATTGGGTGTGTGTTTCCCAGCATTCAATTTGCATGTCAGGAGATTGTGAACGGCTCTCCACGGAGCTCGGGTGCGAATTGCACAAGGGTCCAGTATGTCTTCTGAGCCATTTCAGGTTCAAATTCAGCAAAAAATTCGGACTGAAATCAGACCTGAACCGGTGAACAGGGGCACACCGGACCCCTGCTGTGAGCCGCTCCGTGCTTAAAGCGGGAGTTCACCCGAAAAACAATTTTTAACATTAGATTGAGGCTCATTTTGTCAAGGGGAATCTTTTTTTTTCTCGAAGCAGTACTTACCGTTTTAGAGATAGATCTTCTCCGCCGCTTCCGGGTATGGTCTTCGGGACTGGGCGTTCCTATTTGATTGACAGGCTTCCGACGGTCGCATACATCGCGTCACGAGTAGCCGAAAGAAGTCGAACGTCGGTGCGGCTCTATATGGCGCCTGCGCACCGACGTTTGGCTACTTTCGGAAAATTGTGACGCGATGTATGCGACCGTCGGAAGCCTGTCAATCAAATAGGAACGCCCAGTCCTGCAGCCCATACCCGGAAGCGGCGGAGAAGATCTCTCTCTAAAACGGAAAGTACTGCTTCGATTTAAAAAAAAAACACCCGATTCCCCTTGACAAAATGAGCCTCAATCTAATGTTAAAAATTAAGATTTTGGGTGAACCTCCACTTTAAGTGTGAACCCAGCCTCAATGCAGTTCTGTAATCATTAATGCATAGATAAATGTATTTTTTACATGCAAGTAGTGTAAGTACCTGAACTTGAGTAATTGGAAGAAGCACCACAAAGGGGGTTATTTACTACAACTGGAGCATGCACAATTTGGTGCAATTCTCAACACAAACCAATCAGCTTCCAGGTTATATTGCCAAAGCTTATGTGAACAAGCTCAAGATAGAAGCTGATTGGCTACCATGCACAGCTGTACCAGATTCTGAGTGCTCCAGTTCTAGTAAACCCCTTCCAAAGAGCCAATCAGTTTGTATGCTGACAAAGAGCATGCTGATAGAAAGGGAATGCAGGATGACAGAGATCGTTGTGCTGCCTCTCCATTCACTGTATTGTCACAGGCTGGGGCGAGTCCAGGACAACCTGGGCTCAGAAGAAGCAAGTTCAAAGAAATCTCTGGATTGAAGGTAAACATGCAGCAAAATCTTGTTTTATTTATTTTTTAGCTTTTCATTTCAGGCTGGAGTTCTGCTCTAAAGGGGTTGTAAAGGTTAATTTTTTTTGAGGATTTCTCAGAAGAAATTAGATCATTTAAAAGCAAAATGGAAGGATGAGGTAAGTGAAGGAGGACTGCACTGAGGTAAAGGAAGCTATTTAGGGAAAACAAATTGTACCTTTACAACCCCTTTAAGTAAACATATTCAAAGAGTGTGTAATAATATAAACGATATAAAAATAGCAAAAATGTTATTCAGCTAGTGTTTTTTCTTTGAGATGAAAGAAGAAGCTAATTATAAATAGCCTATACAGGTACTGTTCCTATGTAACCATGCTTCTCTGAAAGTGAAATTTGGCCCTGGGCGAAGCAATGTTCTGAAGAAATTATTTGCATCAGCAATTATCATTTTTTTCTAAAAATTCTTTCAAGTAACGCACTGAAATTACTAATTCCTCTTGCTCTATATCCTCATACTAACACCCACGTAGAGATGAGTGCCATACTGGGGTTTATTTACTAAATCCACTTTACACTACAAGTGCACTTGGAAGTGCAGTCGCTGTAGATCTGAGGGGGACATACAAGGAAAATGAAAAACAGCATTTTAGCTTGCACATGATTGGATGATGAAATCAGCAGAGCCTCCCCTCATTTCAGATCTTCCCCTCAGATTTACAACGACTGCTAAAAAAAACCATTATACTTTAATGATCAAGGTATTAACCACTTAAGGACCGCCTAATGCCGATATACGACGGCAGAATGGCACGGCTGGGCACAGGCACGTACAGGTACGTTGCCCTTTAAGTGCCCAGCCGTGGGCCGGCGGCGTGCTCGCGACCCAGTCCGAAGCTCCGTGACCGCGCCTGTGGGACCCGATTGCCCCCGGTGTCCCGCGTTCGGTCACAGGAGCTGAAGAACGGGGAGAGGTGAGTGTAAACACACCTTCCCCATTCTTCTCTGTGGCAGTGTCACTGATCGTCTGTTTCCTATTATAGGGAATGACGATCAGTGACGTCACACGTCCAGCCACGCCCCCCTACAGTAAGAATCACTCCCTTAGGGCACACTTAACCCCTTAGCGCCCCCTAGTGGTTAACCCCTTCATTGCCATTGTCATTTTCACAGTAAGCAGTGCATTTTTATAGCACTTTTCGCTGTGAAAATGACAATGGTCCCAAAAATGTCCGATGTGTCCGCCATAATGTCGCAGTCACAAAAAAAAAAACGCTGATCGCCGCCATTACTAGTAAAAAAAAAAAATATTACTAAAAATGCCATAAAACTATCCCCTATTTTGTAAACGCTATACATTTTGTACAAACCAATCAATAAACGCTTATTCCGATTTTTTTTCCCCAAAAATAAGTAGAAAAATACGTATTGGCCTAAACTGAGGAATTTTTTTTTTTTATATATATATTTTTTTTGGGGATATTTATTATAGCAACAAGTTAAAAATATTGTTTTTTTTTTTTCAAAATTGTCACTCTATTTGTGTTTATAGCGCAAAAAATAAAAACCGCAGAGGTGGTCAAATACCACCAAAAGAAAGCTCTATTTGTGGGAAAAAAAGGACACCAATTTTGTTTGGGAGCCACATCGCACGACCGCGCAATTGTCAGTTAAAGCGACGCAGTGCCGAATCGCAAAAAGGGGCCAGGTCCTTTGCCTGCAGGGCTTTTTTTCAGGGGGAACTTGGGGGAACTCAGTTCCACCACGTCTGGCTCAGACCCTTTGGTGCCTGTTCACCACAATAACTGGTTTCTGTGTTTACAAGTGACAGCTCTGCACTCTGTGTGTAACCCCCTAAACTCTGCACTCTGTATATGATGCAATCCTGGTATTTAATGCCCCTTTAAGACCCTTCTACTGTTTGTGAAATCTGAACGGGTCGTATTTGAGTTCCTGCACCTATTTTCTGAGAAAAAAAGCTGTGTTTACCTGCATAATGGTCCGGGTCTTAAGTGGTTAAACTAACAATGGTTGCACTCACATTTTTCATAAACTAAAAGTGCCTTGAATGCAGCCCCATCTTGCTGAAGTTCTAAAACATCTCACATCGTAGCCAGTAATGTCTGATGGTTACTCAGCATGAAGTTTGAATCTCTCACTGCAGGCGGACAGGCAGCTTTACACTGGGCTCAGCTGCACATCAGAGCCTGCTGTTAGTGGGCTCATGTAGATCGCTCCTACTGTCGAGTGGACATGTCTACATGTTTCGGGTGCATATCCCCCTTTCTCTGACGAGCTAGAAAAAGGGGGACATGTCCCTGAAAAAAACCTGACAAAAAACATGCATTCGGGAAACGGCAGGATTGCTTTCTGAACGCCTAGAAGACAGTGCTCTACCTTCCTCTGAAAAGCAATCTACTGCAGATCCAGAGGGCGGTAGAGATGCTACCCATATATAAGACGCCTAAAATAGAAGCAGAATTGAAATTGCTACTACACACCTAACTCAAATAATGGCCAGGCTGCTATATTTTGGTATCTAAAAAACTGGTGAATAAGGACTAAGGCCCAGATTCACAAAGGAGATACGACGGAGTATCTCAGATACGCCGTCGTATCTCAGATACGCCGTCGTATCTCTCAGAGTATCTATGCGACCGATTCATAGAATCAGTTACGCATAGATATCCCTAAGATCCGACAGGTGTAATTGTTTTACACTGTTGGATCTTAGGATGCAGTACCGCGGCCGCCGCTGGGGGGAGTTTGCGTCGTAAACCAGCGTCGGGTATGCAAATTAGGAGTTACGGCGATCCACGACGGTTTTTCGCGTTCGCTACGTCGCTGCTAGTCTAGTTTCCCATCGCAAAGTTAGTCGTCGTTTTGGGTGCCCTAACTTTACACAGCACACGTATGTGCTGTATAAAGTATGGCCGTCGTTCCCGCGTCGAAATGTAAAAATTCACGTCGTTTGCGTAAGACTTCCGGGAATACGGAAGTACGCTACGCACGTCGCCGATCGAAAAAATGACGTCACTTCGCGCAAAGCACGGCGGGAAATTCAAAAGGGAGCATGCGCAGTAGGT